>NC_083230.1:15612179-15913965 GCF_032191835.1 Heteronotia binoei
CCAGTAAGAAATTTAAATTTTCACACACACCCCAGTCTTATGTGTGCCTTACTTTCTGAGTCAGAGATGGCAAGTTGGCCTAGGCATGAGTACACTGTGCAACATTTCTCATAAACACTAGAGGATTAAAAAAAAAACTGGGATGCCTTTGAATTATTTATTTAATTAATTCAATTTTTAGCCCGCCCTTCCCGTAGAACAGGCTCAGGGCGGGTTACATCATAATCAGAGTTTAATCAGTTTTTAATGACTTTTAATTTTTGTTTGTCTGGGTGTGTCTCTGGGTGCGACCATATGAGCCACCCCCCCATCTGGATTAAATGGGCATGATCACACATGCACAGCTGGTTCCCTTGCCCCACTTGTCTTTACCGCATGCTAAACAGACTCCCATGCAGATTAAACAGCCATTGTCAAATTCCACTGGCTTCCCCAATGAAGAGCTTCCACGATGGGTTTCTAGCTATCTGATTGCCCCAGATGCCATGGAAATGCATGAGTGGTGTGATCATTCCACTCAGTTTTCAGTGTGTCCTTTCTCCCCCCCCAACCCCACTCTGAGGTGCGCTTCAGCACCCCCATAGAACTGGCCAGGAGCATATGTGCATTTGTTTGTTTCTGTGCTTCTGTGCATACACAATGGGAATTTGAGGGGGGGGGAACCCCACTCAACCCAGTTGCAGGTCTGTGGCTGCTGCACATTAGTAATGTGGATGATCAACCGTGGGCCCATGGTGCTATGATGCCAGTGTAGGGGGCACTGTCTGATCAAAATAAACTGCCCTAAACTCACACAGCTTATTTAAAGCCAAGATACTGCCGTGGCAACCTGCCATTCTGACCACACCCTGTATGTGTGCTGGCTTCTCCCACTTGCATGCATTCTGCCTCTAGGACCTGTAAATAAACATTGCCCATTGCAAATTATTGCATCTGTGTACTCTGATTCCAAATTGGCAAACTAAGAGACATTAATTACTTTCACTGTGTGTAGTCACATCCTATCATTCGCTGTTGTGACAGCTATTCTCTAATGATTTTAGTTATCGCAAAGGTCCCAACGCTGCCAGAATTTGTTTTTTTTAAAAAAACAACTTCACTCCCATAATTTAATTCTATTTTTTTTTAATATGCTGGCTTGCATTTTATCACTCTGCTTAGTCCGAAGTCTTTGCCCAGTCCAAGGAGCCTTCTGATGAAGCCAGCTCTTCTTCCATAAGAGGAAGACTTTGCTGAGCACAGTGATAATATAGAAGCGTCTATGAATTTCTTCTACCGTACATGAGAACCATTTCTGGGCACTTTTACAAGAACCAGCATGGTTTAAAACAGAGGAGTCAGACGTATGGCCCACAGGATGGATCAGTCCTGTCTAGTCCTCTTATCCAGACCGCAATCAACCTCCCCCTCTCCTCCCCTCCCCATCCTCCCTGCTAGTGCTCTGCTCCACAACTGCTGCTCTCAGCTGTTTTCCCCTCCAGCCTCAGCACCTCTGTTTCCTTTTACTTTCTGCAGTCTAGTTATACCCCTCTTCTTCCCCATCATTGCTGGCTGCCTTCCCAGCTTTACTTCTGACCAAAGCATGGGCAGCAGATTGGCCAGATGGGGGGAAGGGCCCAAGGGCAGGGAAGCAGGAGATAGCCTGGGCAATCCCCACGAGGAGGAGCATGGTGGCTTCTGAGATCCTGTTTTCCATATCTGATATGTCCCTGACTGGTGGCCCTATGCATCCCTCAAGCCTTGTTGAGCATGCACTGTAGCTGGCCTGGCCAACTGGCTTCCTCCACATTCAGGTGGCCAATAGGCAAGCCACCAGCAGTGATGGCTTCCACTGTGCCTGGGCTTCTGAATGGTCCATTCCAGCTGAGGAGGGAAAGTGAATGTGCCGTCTGAGGACTAGTGCTGTGGAGCTGGCAGTAGGGGTGGTGGTTTGTGGGATCTTGAGTGAAAGAGGAAGGGACCACACACCCGGGTTTTCGGTCTTCCTTCCTTCTCCTTCCCCTATCTGCTTCTCTCTCTTATAATTTTCTTCCTCTTTGATTCTCTCATTAGCATATCTCATTTTCATATGCCTACTGAGCTCCTGCACAAAACCCCTACAAAACGACCCCTACAAAAAAAATGAAGACATCAATAAGAACATAAGAGAAGCCATATTGGATCAGGCCAGTGGCCCATCCAGTCCAACACTCTGTGTCACACAGTGGTCAAAAAATCCAAGTGCCATCAGGTGGTCCACCAGTGGGGCCAGGACACTAGAAGCCCTCCCACTGTGCCCCCCCCAAACACTAAGAATACAGAGCATTGCTGGCCCAGACAGAGAGTTCCAATAATAAGCTGTGGCTAAAAGACACTAATGGACCTCTGCTCCATATGCTTATCCAATCCCCTCTTGAAGCTGTCTATGCTTGTAGCTGCCGCCACCTCCTGTTGCAGTGAATTCCATGTGTTAATCACCCTTTGGGTGAAGAAGTACTTCCTTTTATCAGTTGTAACCCAACTGCTCAGAAATTTCATTGAATGTCCACGAGTCCTCATATTGTGAGAAAAGGAGAAAAGCACTTCTTTCTCTACCTTCTCTATCCTATGCATAATCTTGTAAACTTCTATCATGTCACCCTCAGTTGACATTTCTCCAAGCGAAGGAGCCCCAAGCGTTTTAACCTTTCTTCATAGGGAAAGTGTTCAACCCTTTAATCATTCTAGTTGCCCTTTTCTGATTTAAATTGAATCCATCAAAATTTCTATGGGGTCGCATAACATTTGACTCACAGTACCGTCTGTGGAAGTATCAAAAATATCGCTCTTATATTCTTTGTGCAGTATATTTTATGGAAGAATAGGCTGACTACATGGAATTGTTAATATTTCATGTCAACTGAATAGAACACTTTAGTTTTATTATCATACTAAGCAAAAACATGTTGGCTTTATTTATCTTTTTTTTTTTAAATGTCTTCTTATTCAGGCAGAGATTTATGATCATGACCCATCAGGGATGAAAATATGGTTTTAGTAGTGGATAAATTGCCACTTCAAAAATCTTCAAGTAAATGCAACCCAAGGTGTATTTTTATGAAAGTAAATCCAAATGAAATCAGTACAACTTACTAGCAAATGAGAACTTTTAGTAATGAAGCAATATCTAAGCCTGGGCATATTTACTCAAAAGTAAAATTTTCAGCCTCGATTGGCTTACCACAGCAAAATCTGTATATGGTCTAGGAGGCTTATAGTGTTGGAGCAAAGCAGATTGGAGCAACTCTTCTCCTTAAGTAGGAATGATTAGTGTGCCCTCTTGACTTTCTGTGGCATAAGACACTGTCGCTCTGCCACAGGCAAATACGCTCCGAAGTCAAGTGGGAACTCCAGCATGATGTCAAAGGATCCACAACACATTGGTCTGTCAAAATATACATATGCTGCCATTTGATATAGGATGCACGCCTGCATAGTTAAATATTGTGCTATCATTGTACTACAGCAGTAATTGGTGCCTGGATTCTCCTGAGTGGAAAAGTCAGTCGAGTTTCAAATGATTGCTTTAGTACAACAATAGAACAATATCCAGCAATGTGTAGGTACAGCCAGAGTTTTTCCCCCCTCCCATAAGGTACTGGCTGTAATATATCATGAATTACAGTCGTTTGTTCGATTTCTTGGACCTTGATTTTCTCTCAGACATTACGGTCGCTGTTCAAACCTCGAAGCAGCTCTGAAATGTATTTGTATCTTATTGAGAGCCATTCACGGTGGTCCTGATTTAATATAGTTCAACAGCGTATTCAGATAATTCAAATGGAAAAAGAATGTGAGAATTCTCAGTTCAAACACACATAGGTTGCCTCTGGGCCTCTCCTGTTTACCTCAGAAAGCTGTGTCCTATTATGCATAGGTGCTCTTATCATCATGTCTGTTGGGTTTTCTGTGTTGCTTTGCATTGATTTCCCTCCCTTCAACGCTTAGTTTGCTTTCTGGTCACTGTTTCTCTGGATTTCTCTCTGAATCAGCTTCCACTAGAGATGAGGGCCTTGTGGGGCCTTCTGTGGGGTCTGTAAAACAGAGCTGTTCCACCAGGACTTTGCGTGAGGTGGAAGGTGTCTACCTCAGATTGGCCTCTCTGCTCCAGTTCCTGATTTACTGAAGCATCACTGACTTGTGGCCTTTCTTGGTCTCTTTTAATTGCTGCTGCCTTGAATTTTATTGTTTTAAAGATTTAATTTATTGTAAATGATTGTAATGAGTCTTTGACTCGGTTTGTTGGAATCCGTGCTGAGCCCATCTAGAGAGGGTCAGGGCCAGCGCGCCTGTTAGGTGACATTAGGCCATTGCCTAGGGCATGTCGACCCTCAGGGAGTGCCAAATTGGGTGCCCTCCACATGACTTGGCTAGCCCCCACTGGCTGCCTCTGCTCCCTGGCTCCCCCTCCTTGTAAGCAGCCAGCCAGCCACCAGCCAATGGGGTTGTGGAGCCTTTCACTGCTGAGTCTCTGAATCACTGGGAACAGGGGTTGCAGTAACAGCAGCAGCAGTGCCGCCCAGCTGGGCCAGATGCATGCATGCCCTATTTGGCAACAGGGCTGCTGCCTTTGCCTCCTTACCTCCTCATCCCCACCTGTGATGCCAGCCCCAGGGAGGAACTTGCAGGCAGCAGAAGCAGCAGCAGCAGCCACCAGCTGAGCTGAGCCAAGTGCAGCCAGGTGGAGGAGGAGAAAGAGAAAAGAGGCAGCAGCACACAATGGTCGGTGCTGCACATGGGGTGGCCACAGCTCTTCGGTAGGGCATGCACCCAGCCGGGCCCCAAGTGCAACCATGAGACAGCTGTGAACAAAAATTCCTGCACAAAAGCTCACAGCTTCCTCCTGGCAGAGGATCAAAGGCACGGGGTGGTGGGGGGAGAAGCCCAGGATGGGGAAACCCAGCCAAGGCATTGAAGGGGGAGACAAAATAAAACTCTGTGGGTTCCAGCAGACACCCCCCGCCCTCGAGGCTTGCTCTCCTCTCTGCTGGACAAAATGGTGCAGAATAAAAGCCTAATTGAAAGGGCTCAATCCACCTCAAATTAAACATCTCTGTTGTGTTCTTCTCCTGGCCTTAGCTAAGTTCCTTGGCCCCGCCTGTGGACTGCCCATTCCTTGCAGGTGTCAGCAAACAGCTCTGTAAACCAGCCAGCCTCAGAGCACACAGAAAATAATTGGCAGTCAATGTCTTAATTTAGGAGATACCATGCTGCACACTAAAATAGCTATTTGTCTGAAATTATCATCCCACAGCAATTCCTCGCAACTATCCGCTTTGTACCTGGTGACCCAATTAGAGAACTGCCACCAGTTTGGAAAGCAGCCAGTGAGGTCGTTGGGTGGGTGGAGTGGGAGGAGCAAATTATGCCATTGGATCACCAAGTTGAAGTTAGGTGGTGGATGGATTTTTTTTAATTGGGCTGCATCAACAGCAGGCAACAAACAGATGAGGCTGCAGCTGGGAGACATAATGTAAGAGTGGAAAACATGGTGTGGCGGAGGCTTGGAGTTGGTTACAAGGGGATGGAGAGAGGGAAGCAAGAAGCAGTTCAGGAAATGGGGTGGGGGGGATAGAAGCCTGTGCAAAGAAGCATGGGATGGATATCAGGTGGGGCAGGGACAGGTTGCTAGGTCTGTGTTGGAAAATACCTGGAGGCTGGCAAACATAGTAGGGGGTGAGGTGGAGTGATTTGAGGAAGGCAATGAAAGATTTTCCCCCTTTCTCACCTCAAATTTGGTGGAAGAGACGAAGAAAGTTATTGTCTACTAGTTGGTAAGACCCAAGGTAGAAGTGTGCATGCATATGGAAAGCTTATCCCCAGAATTTATTGTTGCCTTGCTTTTGTGGTCCACATCATGAGAGGCATACCAGGCTCACAGAAGGTTATATACCACAATCAATTTGATAATTTTTAATATGTACTATGACTCTTTATGGTTTAGGATGGCAACAGCTTCCCATAGCTCCCCCCCCCCCCCCACCGCATAACACTGACTTAAGCCAGGAGCACCTTCAAGACTTCATGACACGTGCGGAGAAGAAGAAAGGAATATAAATATTTTAATAGAATTGAATTAAAATCAGTGTTGTGTCAAGTACTCCTCCCTCCCTTCCTCTCTCTCTCTCCCTCCCCCCTCTCCCTCTCCCTCCCTCTCTCTCTCTCTCTCTCTCCCTCCCTCCCTCTCTCTCTCTCCCCCTCCCTTCCTCTCTCCCTCCCTCTCTCTCTCCCTCTCTCTCCCTCCCTCCCTCCCTCTCTCTCTCTCCCTCTCTCTCTCCCTCCCTCTCTCTTTCTCCCTCCCTCTCTCTCTCTCCCTCTCTCTTTCCCTCCCTCTCTCTCTCCCTCCCTCTCCCTCTCTCTCTCTCCCTCTCTCTCCTTCACTCTCTCTCTCTCTCCCCCTCCCTCCCCCTCTCCCTCTCCCCCTTCCCCTCCCTCCCTCTCTCTCGTAGTTTGAACAGTATATAAATATATATAAATACTCATAAAACCATCTGCTTTAAAAAATTGGTTAGAGGGGGGTGCAAGTAGGTAAACTTACCAAGGGCATGAAAAAGCCTGGCTCCGGCCCCAGGGAGAGCGGAATACAGATAATTAAAAATAAATAAAATCATTTTAAACCCCCCTCCAGGATCCCTGGCCAAACTAGCCTGGAGAAAAATCGCTGCCTGACACTAAAGTGGCGATCAGCATTTCCTTGGGCATATAAGAAAGGGCACAAGAACTAAGCACTGATGCAATTAGAATGATGCAAATTGTGGGAATTATTTTTGTCCCCACAACACAAACCTGCAGTTACCAAAACAACCTGCAGTTATCAGAAGGCTAATACATACTCACTAATAAGTTTTAAGACCTCATAGATAAACTTTATTAGACTCCAAGTTTAGAAAAGCAGTTTATTAGACGCCAAGTTTCTCCTTTAGACAGAAGACTTAAACTTAGTCAGAAAGGCAACGCAACTGGATAACAAACAACCTGTAATTTTCAGAAACTCATACAGATGAATAAGCTTTTATTACTCTTAAGTCACCGTTATCAGAAGGCTCAAATTATATGGATAGAAAAGCAAAACAGAAAACAGTTTAGATAACTTTCACCAAACAGTTGCTCAGTTAGAATTCAGTCAAGCGTAAAGCATAGTTCTACAATAAAGCAGAGAGCTGAAAAATACGTCACAACAGCAACAGGGACGTTACCCTATTGGTCTACATTTTCCCCTTTAAAATCTAAGTCCCAAGTCTCAAGCAGAGTTATGCTCTATATTCTAAGTTAGAGCATTTAGACTATGTTTGAGATCTCAAACTAGACTGGCAGAGGTCCCCTCCCTCTCATGCAGTCAGCCCCTTTTGCTCAAAAGTCTAAGGTTTATAAAGGCTTCAACCCCTCTCTTATCAGACAGTATTGGGTCACAGTTGCATCTTAATGTAAACAATTGGCAGCCAAATCAAAACAATCAGAGCCCATATTGCCCTCCGTTCACTCTGGCCTTTCATCCACTTTCTGGGTCTTTACAGATGGCTGCTTCCTGCAATACCATATAAGGATCATACTAAATAAGGCTTTCCTGTCTTGAGAGACAACTGTGAACTTTTACCCACTAACCCGCTTATGTGGTTTTTTTTTTTCCTGAGAGCAATAGATTTAGCTGTTAGCAATATGAATGAAGAGCTTATGCTGTTTGCTGAGAGCGATACGGAAGCCGAAGAGCATAGAACTCTTGTTGCCAATTTCATAAGAGCTACTGCAGCCGGAATCGTAAAAAGGGCCAACTCAAAGAAATTCTGCCACACTTCCTGCCCGCCCTTTCATGATCTGCCTAAATTCAGCATTTCTATCACATAGCCATCTGGCTATTCAGCTGGTTGCTTCAATGTACTCCTTCCTAGCAGTACAGTATAGCTTGATTAGCTTTAGGGATGGGCATGGACCACATTTTTGCAGTTTGGTTTGTGGCTGAACCGCAAACCAAACAATGAACCAGAAGGTTTCTTCGCAAACCAAATCAGGCTGTATGGGTTCACAACTTCTACTTTTGGCTTCCCACTGCTTCCTGCAGGTTTTCAATAGCTCCAAACCTTTAAACCAAACAGCTGAGTGCCAGAGTGCCACTCAGCTATTTGTTTAAATGACTTGGATCTGAATCTAATAAATCCCCTTTAAACAGCTGAGCCACCTGGAGCTGAGCAGTTTTCTCCATGAAGCTCAGCTGTTTAAAAGTGTTTCTTGGGGGGGGGGGCAGTGAGCCCCAGAAGCTCAAGAAAACCCCTTCAAACTGTTGAGCAGTATTTCAGCTTTTTAAAGGGGCTTTCATGGGCAGTGAGTCTGGCTAGCTGCCAAAGAAAGCCTCATTAAGCAGTGGAGATGCACAGAGCAATTTGCTTCAAGCCTCTCAGCTTTTTAAAGGGGCTTTCTCGGGCAGTGAGTCTGGGGGCTGTCTGCCAAAAAAAGCCCCTTTAAATAGCTTTGTACTTCTCAGCTGTTTAAAGGGGATTTATTGGGCAGCGAGCCCTAGGGGCTGGTTCCCTAAGATATCCACTTTAAACAGTTGAGAGCACACAGCAGCTTAATCTTTAAAGGAACTGCAACAGAAAGCCTGAAACAGCCCCAGGTCAGCTGTTTTTGTGTCTGTCTGTTGGAGCAGAAAGCAAGTGTTTAAATGGACTCAGAATTCCTTCAAATCCCTTCTTTCTGCTCTGGCCAGGAAGTGGCACAAACCCAATGAACTGCCTTAATAGTTCATGGAGGTCTGTGAGGGTAGACCTCTCATGGACTTGGATTCCAGAGCCACGAACAGGGCAACATTCATTTTGAACTTTGTTTCATGGTTCAGTTCATGCCCATCCCTAATCAGCTTTTGGGTATGCGTCTTTTCACAAAGCTCAATGGAATGCTAATTCCTCCCCTATGCCAATGCAAAAAGCTACGGTTGGTTTGTTTCAGTTCATGGTGTGTGGCGCACCCAGTTCATGAACCATCCCAAACTTTTAGGTGCCAAAAGAGCTGGTTTGGTTTATGAGGTTCGTTATGCGGTAGAATGCCCCCCCCACATGAATGCTAGAGACACCAACCTTACCAGGGATTTCTGGCTGCTGTAGGATGCAGATTCAGATTTGCATTAGAGCATGGACAGAGTGCCAAATAGAATTGCACTAATCCAGATCATAGAACTCATTTGCTCTAACCTACCTTGCACTACTGTTGCATTTGAACTGTTACTTTCAGAGTATTATATTTGCAGGGCTTGCTTTAAAAGTACATAGTGCTTTATCTCTCTCTCTATCCCAGGCCTGAAGTGATCTGGAACAATGGCCAATAGGCCTTATTAAGAGTCCTTCCTAAGCATAATATATATATGAAAGGAAACACATTTCCCTAGGAAGAGAATGTTATCAGATGTCTGTTAGCACCCTTTGATAAGGGAAGCATTCCTCCCGCCCTCAAGGAAGGACCTCCTAGTTGGAAAGGGGCCATCCCGCCCATGAAGTAGAGATTGTACTTACTGACTCATTCTCTGAAACAAACCAGAAACCGGGAGGATGCTGGATGCCAGGAAGACGGGAGATTGGGAGTAGGGAACAAAGAACTCCCTAAGGAATTACCTCACTCTGGTAGAGATGGGTTTCTTTAAGCCAATGAGACACCACAAAAGGCTAAGAGCGAGGATTTGTAACCAATCTATGAGATCTGCTTTGTTATCAGAAATTGTATAAATATTCTATGTTTTGTAAAGATGGGTTTGAGGAAAAATGCAGGAGGAATGGTGGTATAGAGAGATATGGGTTTTCCTCCTGCCACTAGTGGTAATAAAGGAATCTCTGGATCAACTCACTTGGAACTCTGGCTGTTGAGTCTCTTAATTTGGACTGGAGGGACTCAACTCTTGGCACAGATGGTGTGTGGAACACTACATCTCCTCTACTTGTTTTTCAAGTTTGGTGAGAATTGGATTTACAGGATCTGAGTTACACCCCCCACCCCCCCAAAAAAAGAAGGTACCCCCCCCCCCCCAGGAAAGTGCTTTCTGGGGAAATGACAGGTGCAGGTTTAGAAAGTTCACAATTTTATAGAATGGACTTGTGCAAGCTAGACACATCAAACTCATGGGAACCTCCCCCTGATGCTCCTCTACATGCCCTCCAAGTTATGTCCAGATTGGAATTGGGGGTCTGAGTCATGGCCCCCCAAAGTAGATGCCCCCGGGAAAGTGCTTTTGGAGAAAATGTCAGGTGCGGGTTCAAAACTGTATAGAATGGACCCCCTACAAACTACACACAATAAATGTACCGAGAACTTCACCTTGCTGCCTGCTCCTCCTATTTATGTTTCCAAGAATGGAGACTTCCACCCTCCACCCTACCCCGTGGCTTTGAAATTTGGTAAACATTTTGATTGAGTGGAGATAGTGTATCTGGAAATGTATCCATTCACAAACCATAGTGAACCACCACAAACCACTTGAAAGTTCATGGAAAGCTCATGCTAGTTTGTGAACTACCATAACGCAGCCAAAATCCATCATGAACTTTTGTTCATTAGCCAGTTCATGCCCATCCCTAATTCAGGCTAAAAAGGACAGCCGTGAAGAAGCTAGGAAAAAAATCCTTAAGCGTAAGGATGTGTTGCTGGTGACCAAGAAAATTCATACAGTAGTATTCCCCATTATTATATATAGGTGTGAAAGTTGGACAGTGAAGAAGACAGACAAGAAGAAAGTTTATTCATTTGAAATGTGGTGTTGGAAGAGAGTTTTATGGATATCAATTATATATATATAAAAAAAACAAGTGGGTCCTAGATCAAATCAAGCCTGAACTCCATGGAAGCTAAAATGACCAAACTGAAGTTATTGTACCCGGGTCACATTATCAGTGGGCAAGATTCACTGGAAAAGACAACAAAGCTAGGAAAAGTCGAAGACAGCAGGAAAAGAGGAAGATCCAACATGAGATGGATTGACTCCAATAAAGGAAGCCACAGCTCTCAGTTTGCAAGACCTGAGCAAGGCTGTTAGACATAAGATGCTTTGGAGGTAATTAATTCATAGGCTTGTAGTGTACTGGGAGCTTCAAACGAAGACCCTTTGTTGGAGAGGCTCCTTGCAGCTGCATTCAGACTGGCTGCCCTTGTTGAACCAGCCAGTTAGGTAATATCCATTTGAAAGAAGCCCGTGCAAATGAGGGTTCCAAGGACCTATTTTTCTATTGGGTTGTTAATTCCTGGTGTGTTTGGCCTAGGACCTGCCTACCTTAGGGACCGTCTCTCCCCACATGTTCCCCAGAGAGTGCTGAGATCGGGCTCTCAAAATCTGCTTGATATCCCCAGGCCAAAAGAGGCCCATCTGAAATCCACCAAGGACAGGGCCTTTTCGGTAACGGCCCCTTGCTGGTGGAACCAGCTGCCGGAGGAGGTGAGGGGCCTGCGGGACCTTGGCCAGTTCTGCAGGGCTTGTAAGACAGCCGTTTTCCAGCTGGCCTACAACTAACTGGCATTAGAAACTCTATAGAAGATGCAGTGTAGTAGTCTGATTGATCGCCTGTTTTTATGTTCTACCATTTTGTTTTAACGGTGTAATTTGTTGTATTTTAAATCCAAAACCTATGTTAGTTTTTATGTGTTGTAAGCCGCCCTGAGCCACTTCGGTTGGAAGGGTGGGATATAAATTGAAATAAACTGAAACTGAAACTGTTTTAGGTGGAGTTTCTGTGTATATAGTTGCAGCTAGCTGCATGTGTTTCCAGTTGGGTTTTTGCTAATAAAAGAGCTATGCTGGGATCACTATAGTGTCTGACCCACTACTTGTCAGGGTTGCCATAAGTTGGAAGGGACCTGATGGCACTTACACACACACACAGATACACACCAGTGCTTAGCAGGCAGCCATTTAAAGAGACAGTTGTCAGTCACAAATTAATCAATCTATCATAAATAAAAGTTGTATTGTTGTTGTTTTTGAAATCCAACTGTTTGATACTTGTCTAAGTAATCCTTAGTGGTGCTAATGGATGCCAGTCTGTTGTATTGTTTTCGTGCATGCTCAGTTTTGCAAAACCCCGATGCAACCTGGTGTGTTTGAATCATTCAATGCTTAACCAAACAGACCGAGTGATCAGTTTACATCTGATTAACACAGCTGAACATGGTAAATTGGAACATCAAACACTTTTGTGGAAAAAAATTGCAGCATTTTTAAAGTTTAAGGTTATACTTAAATCTACAAGATTTCTGTGTTCTACTTGTATTCAAGAATGCAGTTTACCACAGTGGATAAATGGTTACATAGTCCACCAAAACAAAATATATAATTTGTTGCAAGTAATTGAAAATCTCTGACATAATTATAGGCAAATTTGTGAAGTAAAAAGAGCTGACACCTAATATGTGGCTAAGCACTGTTAAAACTGTTTCTTGCATATCGAAGAATATTAGGATTAGAGAAAACTGCCTAAAAGTACTGTACAGGTGGTATTACACATCACAAAAAGTTAGCAACAATATTTCTAGTGTCTCAGGTCAATTCTGGTAGTGTGGAAAACATTAGTTCCTACCTTCATATGTGGTAGGATTGCTAAATAGTAAAAAGACTTAAGAAAATGGTATAACAATGGCTCTTTTGTAAGCTCTTGGATGACTGGCTACATCAGAGGTATGTGGCCTAATATGCAAAGGAGCTTCTGCTAGAATTCCACCCCTGGATAAGTTTAACTTTAAAGAAAGATATCTACCTTATACCATTAATGTATCTGTTGGATTATAATTTGGAAAGACTATCTAAAAAACTGTGGAACACAACATCACAGTTTTTGATAGCAGTGAGGAGGGCTTTTTTTGTAGAAAAAGCCTAGCAGGAACTCATTTGCATATTAGGCCACACCCCTGATGCCAAGGCAGCCAGGACTGCGTTTCTGTGCGTTCCTTCTTAAAAAAAAAAAAAAAAGAAAACCATTGGCAGTGAGAATGCTGATAGCAAAGTACTAGAAGCAGATGACTTTAGCAAATTATGATATCTGATTGAGAAAAAATTGGTGTGTTATGATCATGGACAAAATAACAATGATGAAAATAGAATTGTAAGAATAGTACCTGGGAATTATTTGCACAATGCTGGTCTATGTTTGTAAATTCCTATGGAGATGGCAAAAGAAGGATATACTGAATGTGATGTAATGGTTGGAAATTGACCTAAAAAATGGGGGGTTGGGGGATAGGCAGTTATGAGTAGGATGATTTTGATTAGTAGTATGTATGAAAGTAATGGAAGTAATTTTGTGTGTGTGGAAAAAAAAGTATAGCAAAATTAATGTATTTCATAGCCTACATAATGTTTTTCATGTAGATTGTGTGCTTAAAATTATATGTATGTATGTGATAAATGTTTATTTTGAATATTTATAATAAAAAGAATGCAGTTTAAACATATTGTTAGTTTTGCTTTCATCAGACTGCTGACTACTTAGAACAGTTAGATACTAGACTGAAAAATAAGTAGATAGACCTTTGAATCTAGGATTTAAAATCTTTGATGACTTGTGATCAGTTTATATATAATTGACTTAAGAATATCAAGAGATCGTTTCAGATAATGTTAAAAGAAATAATTGGGTTTATTAACACATTTAACATGTGTCTCTGTTCTTATATCTATCACATTTTATCCCACCTTTCCTTCAAAGACGAATGACAGCATACATAGTTCTCCTTTCTCCATTATGTTCACACAACTACCTGAGATATAGCTTAGACTGAAAGAGAGTGGTGGTTTGAGCCTGAGTCTACACAACTACCTGAGATATAGCTTAGACTGAAAGAGAGTGGTGGTTTGACCCTGAGTCTCCCAAGTCCTGCTTTGACACCCTAACCACTATACCACACCACTATATTAAACAAGGGTTTCGTTTTGTTTTTTACCACCCCAAATATTATGTTATAGCCATTTCCCCCCCTAAACCTATAAAGACAACTATCTGGTTTTGCTGTTGTTCCTAAAGTACAGAAACTCCCTTCCAGGTGACTTGGGGTGATTTCCCACACAGCTTACCGAGGAGCGAAGTCCCTCCTCACCGCACAGCGTCTGCTTGGATTTCCCACCAACTGCTCTGCGGAATCAGGAAGTGCCAGACCTTTTGCATCTCAAATGGAAATCGCTAAAACCCTAGTTTACGTTAGCGACACAAAAGATCCGGCACTTCCTGATTCCGCGGAGCAGTTGGTGGGAAATCCGAGCAGACACTGCACGGTGAGGAGGGACTTCGCTCCTTGGTAAGCTGTTTGGGAAATCGCCCTTTGTTTTACTAATATACTAAGCTGGTGTATTTTGATACCCCAAACTTCTGCCTTGGTCTGTGGCTTGATTTGCTCAATAGTCATTTTATTTTTAATTCATTTATCTTTGCTCTGGTTTTGATTCTTCCATGGGGTTTCTGGCTGCATTTCGTTTTATTAGCTGAGCTCCAGAACCTCTAAATTTTATTGTGCCCTTTTTTTCTAACCTCCTCCCCTCAAAAATACTTGCTTCTGGGCTCCATTGTTCAAACCCCCTGTAAGAATTTTCCTGAACTCTAAGATCTGACAAACTTTCTAATATTCTTTCCCACAAAAAATTGGGAAATAACCAAAACATATAAAGCAAACAGATGGAAATCTTCATCATGCCACTGTGACCATATAGGGGAAAGGTTTTATTATGACAATTATAATTCAAAAAGCATTTTGAGGTAGATGCTGAGCTGATATAATTTAGTATACCTTCTGGTGATGTCAGGGATGTGTGGCATATGCAAATGAGTTGTGCTACTGAGCACCGACACCTATTTTTCTACGAAATGACCCCTGATTAAAGCTATGGCTGAGTTCACTATCCCTTGAGACTTGCCTGGAGACCAATGTTCCATCTAAGCTTCAGAGTCTTGTGAGCAAAAATTCTGTTTTGTTAGCTACTGGTTTTAAAGTAGTGAGCTACTGGCATTAAAGTTGTGAGCTACTGCATAAACTATTGTGCTCTGGGGCCATTTTTCCTGAGCTAAGACAAAAATGGGTGAGCTGGAGACTAAAAATCTGTGAGCTAGCTCATGCTAATTCAACTTAGAGGGAACAGTGCTGGAGACCTGGAGGTCTGAGACTGCTCCTTTTTTGCCTTCTGGAAAAGCCATTTTATACTGAATGGCATTTCCCTTGCTCCCAAGTTCTTTTCTAATGCCACTTTCACACACCTTGGATAATGCACTTTCCTATGTGAAAGTGGCATTAGGAAAATCCACTTGCAAATAATCACTAAAGTACATTGAAAGCGCATTATCCAACATATGAAAGCCACATAATTCTGTAAATTCTGTTTTGACTGCTTATTTTATGACTGGCTACTGTGAATCATTTTCTCATTGCTGCTTTATGAAAAGTTAACATGTTTCTGTTTTTGTTAATGCTCTTCTCCTGGTTACTGTTTTAGATCTCTTGAGTTTTGAAATTGCTCCTTCATTAGGAGCTGTCTGGTGTGCCATTTGTCTGACAGAAAGGTGGAACGCAAACCTTGTTCATAAATATGAATAAAAATAGAGGCACTCTCTTCCCTTTTTTTAACTGAGCAAGCTCTGATTGGCAGCTCATTTGAAGGTTACCCTGGCAACCTTACACAAAGACCTGGTTTACTACACATGCCACAAACTGAGGTAGGAGTAAAGAGGACTGCGATGGTAAAACAGATTATACCATTTTAGATTGCAAGTGAAGGGTTACTTACTCAAGCCTTCCCCCCCCCCCCACACTGAATTCATCCCACAAGAAGAAAACTAACATAACATGTATGGGCTGAGCCGGAACACTTTCCTCTGTTACTCTAAAGTTTTGTGGGTTTTTTCCATCTCTCAAGGACTTGCACAATTGGCAGAGGCATCATTCATTCTCTGGCTTTATTCCATAGCATGAATACAGCAGATCAAACAAGCAGCAGGTAGGGGTGTTGCTGCCGGCCTTGCTGCTTTCTCCGGCTCATGGGTCATTGCGTCTGGTTTGGTCACCGGATTTGCGGAGCTCTCATCTTTGTCTTCTCCCCTGGGTGCCTTGCATGCCCATAATTGGTTGATGTGCTGCCTCATTGTGAACCCCCCCTCAAAGGTGACCTCTGGATACATGTGCTGGTATTCATGCTGCCCCCCCCCGAAGTTTTTGGCAAACACTAAGTCTCCTGTATCATAACATGGACAGATGCAGTCTGTCCATAAGAGAAGCCATGTTGGATCAGGACAATGGCCCATTCAGTCCAACACTCTGTGTCACACAGTGGCCCAAAAAATTATACATACATACATTATATATTCCACATGTTAATCCACATGTGAATTCCACATGTTAATCACCCTTTGGGTGAAGAAGTACTTCCTTTTATCCGTTTTAACCCGACTGCTCAGCAATTTAATCGAATGCCCACGACTTCTTGTATTATGAGAAAGGGAGAAAAGGACTTCTTTCTCTACTTTCTCCATCCCAGGCATTATCTGTAAACCTCTATCATGTCACCCCGCAGTTGACGTTTCTCCAAGCTAAAGAGCCCCAAGCTTTTTAACCTTTTTTCATAGGGAAAGTGTTCCAACCCTTTAATCATTCTAGTTGCCCTTTTCTGCACTTTTCCCAATGCTATAATATCCTTTTTGAGGTGTGGTGACCAGAATTGCACACAGTATTCCAAATGAAACCGCATCATCAATTTATACAGGGGCATTATGATACTGGCTAATTTGTTTTCAATTCCCTTCCTAATAATTCCCAGCATGGCGTTGGCCTTTTTTATTGCAATTGCACACTGTCTTGACATTTTCAGTGAGTTATCTACCACGACCCCAAGATCTCTCTCTTGGTCAGTCTCTGCCAGTTCACACCCCATCAACTTGTATTTGTAGCTGGGATTCTTGGCCCCAATGTGCATTACTTTGCACTTGGCCACATTGAACCTCATCTGCCACATTGACGCCCACTCACCCAGCTTCAACAGATCCCTTGGACTGCCTCACAATCCTCTCTGGTTCTCACCACCCTGAACAATTTAGTGTCATCTGCAAACTTGGCCACTTCACTGCTCACTCCAACTCCAAATCATTTATGAACAAGTTAAAGAGCATGGGACCCAGTACTGAGCCCTGCAGCACCCCATTGCTTACTGTTCTCCACTGCGAAGACTGCCCATTTATACTCACTCTCTGCTTCCTATTAATTAGCCAGTTTTTGATCCACAAGAGGTCCTGTCCTTTTACTCCATGACTCTTGAGCTTTCTAAGGAGCCTTTGATGAGGAACTTTATCAAAAGCTTTTGGGAAGTCAAGGTAAACAACATCTGTTAGGTCTCCTTTGTCCACAGGTTTGTTCACCCCCTCAAAGAAATGTAACAGGTTAGTGAGGCAAGATCTTCCCTTACAGAACCCATGCTGAGTCTTCCTCAGTAACATGTGTTCATTAATGTGCCTACTCATTCTGTCCTTGATAATGGTTTCTACCAACTTTCCCGGTATTGAAGTCAGACTGACTGTCCTTTAATTTCCCAGATCTCCTCTGGAACCCTTTTTAAAGATGGGGGTGACATTTGCTACCTTCCAGTCCTCAGGAACGGAGGCAGATATCAATGAAAGATTACACATTTTTGTCAGAAGATCCACAAGTTTAGCTTTGAGTTCTTTCAGAACTCTTGGATGTATGCCACCCGGACCTTGTGACTTATTAGTTTTTAATTCGTCTATCAGTAATAGACTGTAAAAACACCTAAGTGACTGAAAATTGCAACATATTATGCATTTTGCAAATATCAGCACAATTTAGGAAAATTAAATTTGCAAATATAATATGATGAGCATATCCCCATAGACCTATTTTGTGTTCATTTCATAAGGGTATTTTAGTACTTCTATCCATTGCAGCCTCAGTTACTTCTTCTGCTGAATGCATCACAGCACACTTCAGCACGTTTTGATTCCTAGAAGGGACAGATGCCACTTCTCTGTTTTCCCTAGAATGGGTGTAAATCCAACAGCCTAACAGTCTTTTCTCCGCGCCCCCCCCCCCACCGATGTTCAAAACAGCAGCTGGAATGAAAGGCAAGGGTGGGGGATCCCTCACCTCCATCAGGGGACTGGCAACTCTATCTATCTATCAGAGAGAAGGACAACATTCATTCTCCACTATAACTGGTTTAGGTGAATATCCTTTGTTTGTGGCTCCAGCACCAAGGGGAGGGGCAGCAGTGGGCACCCTGGACCACCCCTCTATACATCCAAACTCCAGTTTAGTTTACGGATCACAAATTGCAGAACACACATGCACAGTATTTTCAGAAAGACTGGAATAAAATTGGCCAAAACTTTTATTGTTTACAGCTGTAGTAAGCCTTGGCACAGCATGGGGTAAGGATCCTGCACATCGACTGATCCACCTGCTAGTTGATGATCTGCTGGTCACCTTGGGATGACAGGTTTTCAGATCCTACTAGGGCAGAAGCCCAGAGGTGGTCTCCCCTACCACTTGAGTGTGAGGGTGCTCCCTGGACATGTCCCCGAGCCGGGCACCTCATCTGCCCCTCACATCAAGATCCCTTACTGGGATCCCCGCACTCAGGAAATGGGCAAGCAGGCCGGTTTTCCTGAGAATGGATCCAGCCCCATGTTGATACTGCAACAAGAGCCAGGTCTTAGATGGCTGGCTCCTGCCAAAGCTTCTACGGCTGCAGCCTAGCCAATAGGGCATTCCTAATGCTAAGCAGCCAGATATCCATACCCCATCAGGGCAAAACACGGGCTTTCGGGCACATTGATAAATGAACCCCATCAGGGCAAAACACGGGCTTTCGGGCACATTGAAAATGTCAGGGTGTTGAATCCAGTGGCCCTACATAGTGTCAACATTCCTCCCCAGCCACTTGGTCACCTTCCAACTTGCAAATTCTGGCTTGGCCATAGAGCAAGCCCCACACTAGTTTTTGACGCTGCAGCCAATCCAACCAGAAACAATGTTATAGCTGGAAGCCTCAATGCCCATAAATCTTCCACAAACCAGTGCACTAAATTAATGCTGGAGTGGGCCCCCAAGTTGTTCTCACCAAGTTGTATAACTGTGGTTTCGAGAGGAAAATGGTTGACCAAATCAGGCAGAACAATGAAGGGGAGGTTATCCACTTCATCCTTTGCTCACCCAACCACGTGACTCCCACCTTATCCTGCTGGACAAGGTCACTTTCCCAACCAAATGAGGTAACATAAATGCTTACTCCAATGCACTTCATTGTTCTGCCACAATGTTGGGCGTTTTCCCACAGAGCTTACCACGGAGTGATGTCCCTCTTAACTGCACAGTGTCTGCGCGGATTTCCCACCAACTGCTCTGCAGAATCAGGAAGAGCCACGGCTTTTGCATCGCTAATGTAAATTGGTTTTTAGCTGTTTACATTTGCGACGCAAAAGGCCCGGTACTTCCTGGTTCTGCGGAGCAGTTGGTGGGAAATCTGTGCAGATGCTGCGCGGTGAAGAGGGACATCGCTACGCGGTAAGCTCTGTGGGAAAACGCCCGTTGTGTCCACAGATCCAGGCCAACTGTTCCCCTGAAACTGAGGAGGTAATGGTAAAGAAGTCAATGATAAATGCTTGCCCAATGCTGTGTCTGCAGATCATAAGAACAACAGGGGAATCACATTAAGGATATATACAGAAACCAAAAAACATCTGTGACCAGACTACCCAACTTTTAAATACTTTTAAAAATATAATTATATGCTTTTTAAATATAAAACTGCTTCAAACTTAATATATTTAATACAAAAGTCCACATTGACGACCATAAAATACAATACATCCTTATAAACAGAGCCCATAATAAACTGATACAGCATACAAATAACTAGTTAATAATATAATAGATGCGTTTCGTGCTCCCACTTCTTCAGTATTATGATATCTTCCACTTGTGCTGTATATTACAAGGGAGTAAGCCAGTTCCTTTATTAGAAGCATAGCAAAGCCTTCAGCTCCATTGCTGGCCAAAAAACTCTTCATATAAGTAATGAGGCTTCATAAAGGAAATACCTTGAAAATATAAATAACAAAACTCTTATAGGTTGTTTATGAACTAATATAATATATTTCAAAGACCCAGGGATGAAACCAAAACTTTATCTCAAAACAATTTGGCTATTATAGGGAGCATACACTCTTAAAAACTCACCCATCGTTGCACTATATTTTTTTCTATAAGGAGCAAGCCACTTATATATACGTGGTTCCAAATCTTCACTTCTACATATGGCATGATGCTCTCTAGTAGTAAACAATGCAGCAATGAGATCCAATTTATATAAAGAGTAAGCTATTTTTCATTTAAAGCAGGACCAAAATCTTTCTTTATTGCTGGCAGAAAAACTTTAAAGATACTGCCTTCTGTTGGTCCTTTTCAAAGGAATGTTCCCCATAATTGCAAACAGCTGGCTATATTTCAGCCAGGTTTTTCACTCCATGTCACTTAATTCTTGTTATTACCACAACCCTATCTCACTGACTTTGTTGACGACGACATTGGATTTATATTCCACCCTCCACTCAGAGTTCAGAGCGGCTCACAATCTCCTTTATCTTCCTCCCCCACAACAAACACCCTGTGAGGTAGGTGGGGCTGAGAGAGCTCTCTCAGAAACTGCCATTTCAATGACAACCTCTGTGATAGCTATGGCTGATCCAAGGCCATTCCAGTGGAGTCCACACACTTAACTACTACACCAAACTGGCTCTCTTGTCCTTAAAGAATGGGCTTTTTCGTGGTCAAAGGAAACCCTGTCCTTCCTTTTTCAACAGCTGAAAGCCTAGGTGGATCCAAATCAAGGTATGTGGCATGCACATGCCATTAAAGCTTTGCCCTTCATACCTCATTACCACTTGATAAGGTGGGGGGAATAGGGGGACTGAGTTCTATGTCACTACATGCCACTTATGGCTGAGCACCCAGAAGTGACATCACTGTGTTGCATGATGCTCTAGAATAGAGATTCTCAACCTTTTTGAGCCTGCAGGCATATTTGGAATCCTGACATGACATGGTGGATGCCGCAAAAAAAAAAAAAAAGGCTGCCACAAGATGGCCACCACAGGAGTTGGAGCCAGCCACAAAATGATTGCTCACAGCTTAACTTTAGTAACACATTATAGATCCTTGTGCTGTGGTAGCAGGTGTCGCCAAATTAATTTTTTTATTAAAAAATCTGCAGAGTCAACAGTCAATCAGAAGCCTTGCTCGGCAAAAACCCAACCTGGCTCCACCCACTTCCTAAAAAAAACTTTGCAGGTGTTGTTGTGAGCACCATGGCGCCGGGGGGGGGGGGACTATATTGGGGGCTCCTGCTCTAGAATTCTCCCTGAACTATTTTTTTCAACCGTATCATTTTCAGAAAATACGAGAGGGTTCAGTAATGCAGTAAATATCACTTTCGCTAACAGAGCTGGAAGCAATGTCACGGCGTCACAGGATACCAGTTGGCTAGGTCTCCCCCTCCATAAGGGAATTAGGCACAAGATTGCCATGCTGTTTGCCAACACAAGAGTTTGGTGAAATGGTGAGTTCTAATAGCGATTTTAAAAAATGAGGCCAAGGGTGCAAAATCTGGTAAGGTATTTTTTATTAGTTAAAATTTCCAAAAACTTCCCTGTGCATTTCATCAATAGGTTTCGTCAGGGGAATCTGTTCATGTTGCAGTAATTTGTCAAAAGGAGTAAAAGACCGGTAGCAAATTGTCACTGGAAGAAATTTTAGTATATTCTGGTGCCTAGTTGACACAATCTCTATAAAGACGACATGTTTGGTGTGTCCATTTCACTATCTTTTGAATAAGTATGTTGAAGTTCTTTTTAGTGTTTTATGTGTTTAAAATTATTATTATTTATTATGTTTTTTAGCGTTCAGATTTGTTTTCGTTGGCAATATCGTTTGCTTACAGTTGTCGGCTCCGATAATGTAAAGTGGTTAGACTGGTGGGTCTAGGACTGGAGAGACCTAAGTTTAAATCCCTACTTAGCCACGAACAATGGATGATCTTGAATTAGTCACCCTATTCTACTTCAAGTGGTTGTGCAGAGAAATGGAGGAGGGGATAGCTATGCATGCCAAGCTGAGATCTTTAGAGGAAGGGCCAGACAAGATAAGCTACAGATGGACAGATAGACAGGAAGAACATTATTGTAAAATTCAGTGGGCTATAAACTTCAACTGATTCATGTTTCCTTTTCTACTTGTTTGATATAAAGCATAAGTGGATGGCAATTGTTTTGAACCAGTAATTTATTACCATACACATTTTCACTCTGATCCAGCAGGAGGACACAGGAGTGCAAACAGCTGTTGTGCATGCATTTCGCCAAACTAATAGAGTCTCTGCACCAGCACCAATCATCTGTTCTAGGACAGCAGGGGAATGAAAGGCTAAATTCAGTTATCTTTCTGCCTTCTATAACTAGAGCATATGGCAAGCGCTATTGTGAAGATGATGGCTAGCATATTGAATTTTTTACGGAAATAACTAGATCTAGTCCTTTTGTGGAAAGGATTGGAAAGTAACATTATACTTTCTAACGAGTTAGGTTGCCCTTACGTTTGTCACTCGTGCGCAGGAGATTAATGCTATTTGTTAAAAGGATAAAGAAGATGCTAATAGTCTTGGCAATGTCTTGTACAATAACCTTGAATGTAAAAATGTAGTTGAAAATAAATACTTTGTGTATTTTTAATCTCTCATATGAGATTCCTGTTGAATTATCTTTGTTTTAAACCCTCCATACGTTTTTCATTCATATTCACTCCAAATTACACCACCAAGGTGGGACAAGATCATCCTGAGCTAACAAAGATGTGACCCGTTATGGAATTCAGGCATTAAATATGTGTGTGTGCATCTATCTGTCAAATTCCAAACATGGTCCTCTATGGAGAGCCAGTTTGGTGTAGTGGTTAAGTGTGCAGACTCTTATCTGAGAGAACCAGATTTGATTCCCCACTCCTCCACTTGCACCTGCTAGAATGGCCTTGGGTCAGCCATAGCTCTGGCAGAGGTTGTCCTTGAAAGTGCAGCTGCTGGGAGAGCTCTCTGCAGCCCCACCCACCTCACAGGGTGTCTGTTGTGGGGGAGGAAGGGAAAGGAGATTGGGAGCCGCTCTGAGACTCTTCGGAGTGCAGGGCGGGATATAAATCCAATATCTTCTTCATCTTCATCTTTGTGGATATCTAAATCTGCAGGCTTGGGGGCACATGGAGAGATACGAGATTTTTCTGTGCACTTGGGGCGCTCCCCAGGTATGCAGTAAAATCTAACATGTTTTAAAAAGTATATAGGGGATCCTTAAATCCCCCCAAATGTAAAGTTGCTTGCTCTGCACGTGCGTGGCGAATGGACTTACTGTTCAGAACCATGGCAGAGCTTGCTGCTGTCAGCTGTGAGGGAGTCTGGGAACAGGAGGAGTTCAGGTGGCTGAAGCTTCCTCTCCTAGAAGTTGAGAGACTGAGCCTTCAAATTCCCTTCCTGTTGCCAGC
Organism: Heteronotia binoei; assembly: GCF_032191835.1. Taxonomy (NCBI): domain Eukaryota; kingdom Metazoa; phylum Chordata; class Lepidosauria; order Squamata; family Gekkonidae; genus Heteronotia; species Heteronotia binoei. Next base: position 15,635,733 of record NC_083230.1, read on the forward strand.
CGCAGTCTGGGTGGTGACAAGCTGGTGCTGGGGACTCCTTTTCCTACTCCAAAGGAAAGAGGGAGCAGGGGGGCTGACTGGCTCTCACTCTGCCTCCCATGCCGGAATGTTCTGAGGTGTGTCTGCCTGCTCGCACTGTCCAAATGGACAGAAGGCATGTTAGGAGTTCTTATGGAGTCCCTGGGCATGTTAGAAGTTCTTATGGAGTCCCTGGGCACAGTTTTGCATGCAGGGCTGCATTGTGTTTTGCACAATGGCGCAGAGGTAATGAGAGGCAGAGGGAACAAGAGGAAGAAGAGCTCATCATCTTCAGCTCCCTTTGCCCATTTCCATCAGTGCTTGGGCTTGGGCAGACTTGGCACCAGACAGGTTGAGGTCAATACTCCCTCTAAGCTGTGGAGTCTTGTGAGCAAAAATTCTACTTTGTGAGCTACTGCCATTAAAGTTATGAGCAACTGTATAAATTAGCTCGTTCTGAGGCATTTTTTCTGAGCTAAGGGAAAAATGTGTGAGCTGGAGGCTAAAAAACTGTGAGCTAGCTCACACTAACTCAGCTTAGAGGGAACGCTGGTTGGGACCTTCCTTTCTTTTCTTTTCTCCCCTTTATGGCTAATTAATGGGTCACCTTCAGGGTTGTGCATGCCTGTCTTTGCCTGCTGCCTGAAGCAGTCTTTTTGGCACAAGTGACTATTTGGAGTTGAGGACTCCCTCTCTCCCTCTTCCCTCTGCTGGTTATGGAGTTAGAAGTGCCAGACAAAGTGGGCAGTACAAGCAGTGCCAAGGTGGGAGCCAGAGATGTAACCACAGAAGTGGGATGGGGGGGCTTAACCCTACTGCAAGTGAGAGGGTGGTGGGGGGAGACTTGGGTGAGAGAGGACCAGGACCACCATCAGCATCCTCAGTGCACTTAGGGGTGCTGTCAGATAACAGGTAGGTTTAGTTGGTAGGTGGGAAGGAAGGAAGCAGGGAAATGTAAGGATATGGGGAAAGATGAAATAGTACAGGGAAGGGGATACTGGGGAAAGTGCAGAGCTCCTACAAGTTCTTGCAGGTTCCTCTTGGCTTTTTTGAGAAGGAACGCAGGCTAGGTGTCAGGGGGTGTGGCTTAATATACAAATGAGCTCTTGCTAGGCCTTTTTGACTTAAAAGCCCTATGCTAAACAATGGTGATGTTAGGGGGTGTGGCCTAACATGCAAATGAGTTCCTGCTGGGCTTTTGCTACCAAAAAAGCCCTGTGTAAAACTGGCCCTGCCAGGGAGGGGAAGCGGGAAAGCAGAAGACAGCAGAGGAGATAAAAATAGATGGGCTGGTAGGTGGGAAGAAAAGAAGAAAGTGGAAAAAGGGAAGAGGAAATAGTGGGTAAAGGGAAAATCTATGCTCCCCCTAAGCCCTTGCAGGACTCCTACTGTCTTTGAAATGCTGGAGATAAAATGAATGAGTTAGCTTCTTTGTTAATATCTTTAGTGATGTTAATTCACGGGACTTTAAATTAGTTTTCCAGATGCTTTTGCTTTGTAGGGAACAGTTCTGGCACTTAAACCAAAGGAAAGTAGAATCCAGGGAGCATGTTATTTGGTTTCGTAGCGGTTGTATATTCTGTCTCATTCATGCTAAATGAAGGACCAAGATTGTTCGACATTCAACGAAGGCAACATTTCACAGTTCTCAACACTGCAATCCTAAACGAAGTTTAGGAATCATCAGTCACATGCTGAAAATGATACAGCAGATGAAACAAACCAATGGAGATGGAACAATGCAATTGTGACAGTGGATCAAAGTGAAATGTGACTGCAGAACCAAACTATTAGAGGCATTAATACAAACTACAACACATTGCACAACATTTTGTTGTGGGTCTCCTCATGTCTGTGTGTGCATATATATATATATATATATATATATATATATATATATATATATATATATATATACACACACACACACACACATGCATATACATATATGTATATATATATATGTGGGTGTGTATGTGTATGAACAAAAAATTAATGCAATCTTGCATGCCAATAAACAAAAATATCTCGATCTCTCTCCCTCACTCACTCCCTCTCTCTACATTTGTGTGTGCAGTGATCTTTTTACTGGCATGCAATATTGCATTAATTCTTTATTCATAGAGCACCCTACTCAATCACAATTTCAACAGTTATTATTGCAAGTCTTAACATATCTGCTGTCTGTTGTTTAATTGCTTGATTTTGTTTGATTTTATTCATGAAATAATTAGCCTCTAACCATCTCATTATTGCCAAGGCATGCATTATTCTGATCAACTCCATTATGTAAACATGGGATTAGTGAACACAGTAGCATTTGAAACTTCCATTTCTTGAACTAACTGTAATGCTTTCTCATTTTTTGTAACGATAATGTGCTTAATTTGTTTTGTTCATTAATATTCAGGGGTTTTTTTTCATGATCAGGACTGACTCTTTCTGACAAACACCGTGTTTCAAAGGAAAAGACAGAAGATAAGATGACTTTCTTTTTCAGCAATGATTTGGTCTACATTCTGGTTAGTACCATCAAAGTTGACTTGTGCCTGTAGATCCATTCCAGGGTACTACCATGATTATGTGTAACCATGAAATTGGTGAGACGTCACTGGTATAGCACGACTGTGCTGCTATAGGGGTGAGATGTTGGTGGTCCTGTAGCCATAGCAGACAGGAGAAGGACTCAATCAATATCCTAAGCTTTCTCAGATCAAAAGTTTTCCACTGGACATTAGAGCAAGCTGAAAAAAGAAGAAATCAGTTAGAACTCATCTTTGAACCCAATGAAGAGCCAAAAATGGTGGCCTCTTACACCATCTAAATGCCCAATATTAGGGATGCCAGGCATCCTCCTGGAATCCTATCATATTGTCCACATGCTCCTTGGGTGCCCGCAGGAGAAAATTGGTGGAGGGAATATGGATGCCAAAATCACACCAGCTTGCTAATGTTACTTCTGGAAAAAAAATGGAAGGGACATGGCAGAGACTCTAGCATTTTGTAAAAACTCCACGGTAAACACATAGGGCGTTTTCGCACTCACCTTCAGCCGGCGCGACCCCCCTCTTCACCGCGCAGGATCTGCGCGGATTTCGCACTAAAAGCCGCGGAGCAGCCGGAAGAGCCGGAAACTCCCGGCGCTTTTGCGGAGCAAACGGAAACCGCCAAAATGCAGTTTCCGTTTGTGCGGCTTTTGTGCCTGGAGTTTCCGGCTCTTCCGGTTGCTCCGCGGCTTTTAGTGCAAAATCCGCGCAGATCCTGCGCGGTGAAGAGGGGGGTCGCGCCGGCTGAAGGTGAGTGCGAAAACGCCCATAGAGTTTTTGCAAAATGATAGAGCATCCACTATGTCATTTCCAGTTTTTACTGGAAGTGAGATAAGTGCATTGATGCACCAGGTCCTCCCCCTCATCTTCTCCCAGGGGCTGCAGGCTATGGTCTGGCAACAATGGCCAATATGGAGCAGAGTATTCTAACTAAACCATGGTCTCAGTCAGAAAGTAACAACAGCAAGAGAGAGAGAGAGAGAGAGAGATAGATGATAGATAGATAGATAGATAGATAGATAGATAGATAGATAGATAGATAGATAGATAGAAGAAAAAGAAGAATTGCAGATTTATACCCTGCCCTTCTCTATGAATCAGAGACTCAGAGTGGCTCACAATCTCTTTTATCTTCTCCCCCCACAACAGACACCCTGTGAGGTGGGTGGGGCTGAGAGGGCTCTCACAGCAGCTGCCCTTTCAAGGACAGCCTCTGTGATAGCTATGGCTAACCCAAGGCTATTCCAGCAGGTGCAAGTGGAGGAGTGGGGAATCAAACCTGGTTCTCCCAGATAAGAGTCCATGCATTTAACTACTACGCCAAACTGGCTCTTGGGAGCAGAGGGAGCAATGGGGAGCAGAAAGCAGGATTTCCAAACTGTTGAGCAGTGGGGCCCACCACTCAGCTGTCTGGTTTCTTTCTCACAATTAGCTCACAATCTTCTTTACCTTCCTCCCCCACAACAAACAACCTATGAAGTGGGTGGGGCTGAGAGAGCTCTCACAGCAGCTGCTCTTTTAAGGACAACTCCTATGAGAGCGACGGCTGACCCAAGGCCATTCCAACAGCTGCAAGTGGAGGAGTGGGAACTCAAGCCCGGTTCTTCCAGGTAAGAGTCCGCACACTTAACCACTACACCAAACTGACTCTGGGGAGCATAGGGAGCAATGAGGAGCAGAAAGCAGGATTTCCAAACTGTTGAGCAAAGCCCTGGATGGCCAGGAAGGCTCAGCCTTCCTTCCGAGGAGGAGGCAAACCCATCCCATGGCCTTAGCCACGGTAGCAGCCTGGCTGGGAGCGGGCCAAATTATAGTTTTAATCAGTCAGGCAGTTAAAAATATGAATACATTAAAAATCATGTAGACAACTGAAAATCATTCATCTTGACCACAAACATGATTAATTCAGAAGGACTCTTCTAAATAACTCAAATTTTCAGAATTCCTACTATCGAACCCCTACAATGTGGATGCCTTTCTGACACATCCATGACAACAATATGACCTCAGGGGGGAAAACCCTCTGATTTGGGCTGAAGATGACTGGTTCTGTTATATTGTTGGTCTATTAAGCAGCCTGTGACTAGAGTAGTGTAGTCAACGCAGACCAGCATATATGGGGAGAAGAGGTCATGCAGATAATGCTGTAGTTTTATGTATATGTACTTGGAGGAGGTCTACTGTCTGACATTTCTGGAACTTCTGAATAAACATGTAAATGACTGCGATGGATGTTGTTTGACGGGATGGCTACATCTCGTGCGTTAGCCATGCCTTCATGATATCCAGTCCCTCATTTCCTTATGAGGGACGGGCATAAGAGTAAGGATCTTTCTGCCTTCGTTCATGAAAAATCCTCTTATTGGAAATCTCCAACTATTCCTTGATTCAAGGCTCCATGCCAATGCAAAAAGGAGGAAGAAAGGAAGGCAGCAGACATGTTCTTCAAGATTTTTTTTAAAAAGATAAAACATTACTGGTGGTGCAAGCGTGTCAGCAATTTTTCTTCTGGCCTACAGCAGCGGCATCTTTCCACTTTTGGGAAAGAATAAGGAATCAAGGTTGGTTTGTTTTTAAAAGATGAGCGGATGCATAGCAAGATCTGAAATGTAAATCTGGGGAAATGTCGGGGCGTTACTAACTATAATTTCCCATTGTTGGGGATAATATAAAATTACTGATTGCGACTTTTATTAAAACTGTTAATGCCGCTAGATATTTGGGATACTTGCCTGGAGAAGTCGGTGCAAACTATGCACACGGGATTGTACAAATCACAGATTTGTAGCATCCCTAGTGAAAATGTTGTGCATTTGTGTGTGTGGGAGGAATGGAAAACAGTCTAGACAAAAAGGGAGGGGCACCACAGCAAGGAGACAGATGGGAAAGTAATGCCAGTCAGGCAGTGCCCTTGTGTCTGTCCGGTGAGTTACAATAGCCATGCACAATATTGTTTTAATATTACTGCAATTATTATTATTATTTAATTTACCAAAACAGTGTCCTTGTTTACTGGAATGAACATGGCCACTTTTGTCAGTTTCAATGGTCCCTGGCATATTTGACAATAACAAATTGTGTTTCTGGTGTTTTTTTTTTGTTTAAAAAAAGATCAATAGGTTATAAAATAAAGATAAAAAACCCTATAGGCCAATAATACTGTTTGAAAAGAATGCTATCTATTTTATGGCAGCTCAGATGAAATTCCGTAATATATACAAAAGCGATAACATTTATTTGCTACCTTTTGCTGTAATGTTCTTATCCAATCTTACTATGCCTTGGATTGAACAATTCCAATTACTTTTAGATAGCTGTATCTGATATTGATTACCAGGTATAGTCCATATGTGCAATATTCATTTAAGAGGATAAATCCTGAATAGATTTGAGAAATATTTCTCTCCTCACTTATTACCTTTTTCTTCTAATTAAATGACACTAGATTTGCATGCAGATGTATATCAATAGAATATATAAACTGAACTTTTGGTCACTGACAATTTAATGCTATGAAATGAAACCGGTTTGTCAGAGATTGCTTGATCTTATATCTATGTTTCAATCCACAACGAACACAAAAAGTAAAACTGTACGTGTGGAACATCCAGATTTCTAGTTATTTCTGCTCATATATGAAAGGAGCTTGCCCATAGGTTTCTTTAGATCCAAGAGGGCAGTTGTGTTGGTCTGAAGCAGTCAAACAAAGCAGGAATCAAGTTTTACCTTTAAAACCAACAAAGTTTTATTCAGAATGTAAGCTTTCACGTGCTCTCTAAGCACACTTCATCAGATGAGGGGATCAGGTATTGCGGGTCCACAATACCTGATCCCCTCGTCTGATGAAGTGTGCTTAGAGAGCACACGAAAGCTTACGTTTGAATAAAACTTTGTCGGTCTTAAAGGTGCACTTTGACTCCTGCTTTGTTCATAGGTTTCTTTGTCGGAGCTGATTTTGGGTGCAATCCTAAACAGAGTTGCACCTTTTGAAGTTCACTGAAATGAGTGGGCTTAGAAGAGTGTAACTTTAGGATTGCACTGAGAGTTGACTGCACACGGTTTTGGGGGTGGGCATGAAGCAGCTGACTAGGGATGGGCATGGAACAGCTGACAAACTATGGTTCATCATGAATTTTGAGTAGTTCAGGGTTTGAGAACCAAAGCTGGCGAACTGCCACAAAATTTGGGGGCAGTTCACGGTGGTTCGTTACCATTTGTGAAGAGCAGAACACAAAGGTTCTGTTCTGCTCTTCAAGAGAAACAGCCGAGGGGCTGGGAGCTTCCTGTCTCAGGGCCATTTAAATACGTTTTTTTAACTCTTTGTGACTTTTTGCAGGGAGCAGAATGCAGAGTTTAAATTGCTCCAAGCCATTTAAACCAACAGCTGAGAAGTGGAGAGAATTCTTCACTATCCCAGCTGTGGGCTCCCTAGTATAGAGGGCTCTTGCTGCTGGCTCAACGGTCTTGGACTTCCTTCTGCAGCCCCTTTAACCTGGGCTGCATGAAGTAGCCCACAGCTGAGATGGTTTAAAGGGGCTGCAGGAGGGAGCCTCATTTAGAATTCTGAGTACAGTTCTGGTCATTGTATCACCAAAAGGACATTGCAGAGCTGGGTGGGGCTGAGAGAGCTTTCTACAGCAGCTGCCTTTTCAAGGACAATTCCTATGAAAGCTATAGCTGACCCAAGGCCATTCCAGCAGCTGCAAGCGGAGGAGTGGGGAATCAGACCCGGTTCTCCCAGATAAGAGTCCGCGCACTTAACCACTACACCAAACTGACTCTCAACAGAGGGGGAAACTCAGGGAGCTGAGAAATCATGCCAGAAAAATGAACCAAACACAAATCAAACTACATGCCAAGAGAAAAGACCAGTTCATTTTCATGTTCGGGTGTGGAGGGATCAGATGAACCAATTTGCAATGAACCAAGAATCGGCCATTTTAAGCATGAATCACAATTCATGGTTCACTTTGTGCCCATCCTTAGCTAATAGCCATGGTGACTGAGGGTAACCTCCATAGAGTCACTAATCCTCTGCATCCCAATGGCAGGAGGCAATATCAGGGAAAGGCCTCAGCCTCTATGTGCTGTTGTTGGCTATCCAGAGCAACTGGTTGGCCACTGTGTGAGACAAGATGCCCCAGTGATCTACCTCTCATTTTCTGTGCAAGACACATTCTGGTCTTATGGAGAGCCATCCTACCGGAATACTAAATTCTATTATTTGCTTGGTAGCTTCAGGTAGAAATTTCTTAGTAGAGGGGGAATCACAGTCCCTCCTAGCCACTAAGACATCTGTGTGATCATCAGGCCTGGTTATCAATCCATTGATTGCAAACTTATTATTCATGTAGGGGGAAAGAAAGCAGCATATGGTGGTCTTTCGTGTTGCAGATAAGGTCAGCCTTCCTAATTCCTTCATTCATCAGCACGGCTTTGTAATTATCACCCCCTTTCTGCCTCCGTCCCTTTTCTACCTCCAGAGATGTGTCTGACAAGGCAGATTAATAAATTGGAAAGAGAAAACCTCACTTTATTCTTCTAGCCACAAGCGCTTGTGAGCACTTCTTCTGTTACCTCTGAATGGCTATCTCTTGGTGCTATTATTCAGGGCTATTAATCAATGCCTTAATGAGGGATGCAAAAGATTTACTTAATATTTTAACCTTACCCATTCCATTCCAAGGACAAACTCAAATGCTATGTCTTTTACTCTCTCTTAAAAAACAGACCTTTAAACTAGAGCATCTGCTTTAGAGGTTGCTGGAAGAAATGCGTCACTTATTTTAAAGAAAATGGAAATGGTCACTGACAAATTCTGTTTTGAATCTACTATAGGATTTTTGGGGGGGTGGGGAGAGCCTTCACTGAAATGTTATAGACAAGGAGCAAAGTTATTCCTCCCACCCTTGATTTGGATAATGGTCATTTATTGTGTTATGCACTGTTAAGTTGTTTCAGAATTAACGAATTGATAACATCCTGTCATTAATAGACTTGCTCAGATCTTGCAAACTGAAAGCCATGGCTTTCTCATCATTTCACCCCATCTTAGGTCTTTCTCTTTTCCTGAAGCCTTCAACTTTTCACAGCATTATTATCTTTTCGGTGAGTCTTGTCTCCTTATAATGTGATGAAAGTACAATAGCTCCAGCTTAGTCATTTTAGCTTCTAGGTGTGAGGTTTTGCCAGTTATCGATCCCAGTCAACTCAGCGCATATAGAAATGATCAGAAATTTATTAGAGATCAATATAGAGCAATGGACCTTCATGCTATGAAGCCATTGCTGAGAATAGAGTAACTTACAAACAGAACCAATAATATACCAAGCAAACAGGTGCACAAGTGAAAGCCAGACCCTGTCAGTTAGGTTCCCAGGGTTAGGTGTACAGCATAAAGAGTCTTCATTGGATGCTCAAGGTCATCTGGCCGAAGTCAGACACTGCCATGACTATCAGATAACAGTTTTACTGATGTTTTCCTTCTGCGCATCTTGAGAAGAAGAAGAAGAAGAAGAAGAAGAAGAAGAAGAAGAAGAAGAAGAAGAAGAATTGCAGATTTATACCCCGCCCTTCTCTCTGAATCAGAGACTCAGAGCGGCTTACAATTTTCCACGTCTTCTCCCCCCACAACAGACACCCTGTGAGGTGGGTGGGGCTGAGAGGGCTCTCACAGCAGATGCCCTTTCAAGGACAACCTCTGCCAGAGCATGGCTAACCCAAGGCCATTCCAGCAGCTGCAAGTGGAGGAGTGGGGAATCAAACTTGGTTCTCCCAGATAAGAGTCCACTCACTTAACCACTACACCAAACTGGCTCTCTTGAGAAAGTTACAGCAAGTGAAATACCAAAGTATATACAATTAAATACATGTGTGAGCAAAATAGAAAACAAATACTTCATACAGATGTAATACAAGATAATACAAGGAATGAACTTGACTGAAGGAGTGAATACCCCAAACAGGGCTTGAATTCAGCAGGAGCTCACGGGAGCAAAGCTCCTGAACCTCCAGCCAGAGTCTGCATGCAGTGGGGAGTTCTCTCCCCACTACATATAGATCCCAGGGCATGTGCAAGTGAGATATGCTACTGAGCTCCTGCCCCTTTTTTTCTACAAAATGACCCCTGACCTCAAATATAGCAGAACCATCTGACATCCTGACCCAATTGTCAGGGAACCTGACACTAGGGAGAAATCAGGTTTGATGTGATCCAGAACCCCCTTGATTGTCTTCTTTGTGGTCCGTAGTAGTCAAGAAACTCTCCTTCAAGATCACATTTTAAATGAATCGATTTTCTTCCTGTCAGCTGTCATCCTTGTGCAACTTTCAGAGCCGTACAGAATATTGGGAAATACAGTATTAATTCTTTTGATCTTAATCAGGGTTGGTGGCAGGCTTTCTGGCACACTAGGCAGTTGGAAGGGAGCCCCCTTTGGCCCACATGCCCTGCATATGATCCTGCGCCCCTCCTCCCACACCCCCCTTAGGCTTACTCATGAGCAAACCTCTCCACCCCAAACAGGGTGCACACCAGTGAAGAAGCCTGGCGTTGCCAGCTCCTCTTCGTGGGAACTTTGAGGCTGGCACATGTGCTCACCTCCTCCTCAGGAGTAAATGTGGCAACACCCAAGTGGCAACACCTACTGCGATTCTTCCAAGCTCTGCCCCTCCCCCAATAAGTAGCACCAGCTGGCAAGCAGGAAGTCCTGGACTGCCTCCTCCACCTCCTGCTCCCTGGTGCTTCCTTCCTTCCACACCAGCTTTCTTTCCCCTTCCCCTTGTACATCTTTCCCAGTAGCTTCAGGGCCAGCATCACTGCGAGCATGGGGCTGGCCAAGCACACAACCTGCAGAGATGTGCCCAGCATGGCTTGGCATGGCACAAGAGAGGGGAGGCAGAGGGACAGGGCTGGCTGGTCTTGGCTTCCTCGCTCTGCTTGACCCTTCCCCACTCCAGTCTTGTGAAAGGAAAGAGGGAGTTAGCCAGGTCCTTCCCAGGAAGAGAGAAAGTGAAAGGTAGCAGTGCATTGACAGGCTGCCTGTCTCCAGCCTCCTCCTGCTTCGCTAGCAAACCCATCTGCCCCCACCCTCCAAGTTTTCACTCTGGTCCCTCAGAAGGAGGAGGCAGAGGCCATCTCCATAGTGGTGGCAGCAGGAGGGGAGTGACTCCGAGCGAGCGAGGAAGGGGAATACCCATGAGCAGCTGCTGCCCTTCCAATGTGCAATATAAAGGCCCCACTGATCAGCTGATAGGCGTGCCCTTTCACTGGTCGGGAAAGGGCAGCGGCTGCTCTTGGGCTCCCTCCCACACAATTTAAATTGCCTAGGAGGGAAGGGGTGGCCCCACCCTCCCAGTTTTCACCCTAGTGTGGGGGTGGCTGCCAATGTGATTCACATGGGGGCACCCAATTTGGTACCCCCCTGGGTCACACCCTAGGCAATGGCCTAAGGTCACCTAATGGGCGTGCCAGCCCTGATCTTAATCATGTATTTTACCTTCAGATATTTTTTTCATAATGATGTCTTCCCTCCATTTTCTCTTCTCCAATCTCATGTTTCGCTTTATTGAAACCTGAAATTCTCCTTGCAAGTTATGCAGGGCTCTTTTTCGAGCAGGAGCTCCTTTGCATATTAGGCCACACCCCCTGATGTGGCCAAGCCTCCAAGAGCTTAGAGGGCTCTTCATACAGGGTTTACTGTAAGGTCTATGAGGATTGGCTTCATCAGTGGGGCGCGGCCTAATATTCAGAGGAGCTCCTACTAGGAAAAGAACCCTGCAAGTATGTCAAATATGTAAATATCTTGAAGGGGGGGGGAGGTCCATTTGAGAGGGACATGGAAGGAAAGGAATAATCTTCTCTGCTTTGCAGATCCTTAACAATATGGTTAAGTCTAAACAATCCACTGACTGCATCGCTTCACTAATCTTTTTCATAAATCAGAGCATTATAAGACATGCATATAACCAAGGAAGTGTGTACTTGTAGTTAATATCCTGGGCATAAATCCCAGCAAGATGTTTCTCATGGAAATTATTTTCTGAGTGACTAATACAGTTTCAGAACACTGTGATTTAAAACAGCCCTTGGACTAGAAAGAGATTAAATGTTTTTGTTAAATAATAAATTGTTGCAATTTATTCTTCCAGCTGTACTGGAAACCTTACAGCTTTAATGGACAGTTCTGCACTCGCAAACTGTCCTTGTTGGCATGTATAATGCCACACCGTGGATGCCCTGTTGCTTGTTTGATCATGTGTTAATGCTTACAAAGGTCAATCTTTTTTTTTTTAAATCACAGGTTTGAGCAGTCCTATTGTTTAATATTATTTCTCACAGTTGGGCATCTTGTTTTAATGGATAGCAGGTGACTGCTTGCTGGGCTCCTCTCCTTAGAAGGCCTGATACATAACATCTTTTTCTTTTCTGGATGGGCAGAATCCGTTTTTAAATTCTGTACAATCATATGTTCCTCGGGTTTGACTTGTGTGTCACTATGAAGACGTGAGTCTACAGCTATAAAGTAATATCCAGGGGAATCTATCTGAGCCTGTTCTACAGGAAGGGTGGGCTAAAAATCGAATAAAATAAAATGTCTGTCTGTCTGTCTGTCTGTCTGTCTGTCTGTCTGTCTGTCTGTCTGTCTGTCTGTCTATCTATCTATCTATCTATCTATCTATCTATCTATCTATCTATCTATCTATCTATCTATCTATCTATCTATCTATCTATCTATCTCATCATCACCTACCTACCTGTCTGTCTATTAATCTATCATCTATCAATCCATGGAGTATATACTTAAATCCTGAAAAACTCCCACCTTGTTTTTGAACACTCTATTTTAATTTTCAGAATTTTCTGCAAATCTGGCGAGTGCCCCAAGTTTGAAGAAAGATCTGTTTAGCCTCCACAGATGGGGCCATGGATGGCTAATTGTATATAGAAGTGGGGACCCACAATACTCCCAGGGAAGAAGAAGAAGAAGATTTATATCCCGCCCTCCACTCGGAAGAGTCTCAGAGCGGCTCACAATCTCCTTTACCTTCCTCCCCCACAACAGACACCCTGTGAGGTAGAGGAAGATATTGGATTTATATCCTGCCCTCCACTCCGAAGAGTCTCAGAGCGGCTCACAATCTCCTTTACCTTCCTCCCCCACAACAGACACCCTGTGAGGTAGATGAAGATATTGGATTTATATCCCGCCCTCCACTCCGAAGAGTCTCAGAGTGGCTCACAATCTCCTTTACCTTCCTCCCCAACAACAGACACCCTGTGAGGTAGATTAAGATATTGGATTTATATCCCACCCTCCACTCAAGAGTCTCAGAGCGGCTCACAATCTCCTTTAACTTCCTCCCCCACAACAGACACCCTGTGAGGTGGGTGGGGCTGGAGAGGGCTCTCCCAGCAGCTGCCCTTTCAAGGACAACCTCTGCCAGAGCTATGGCTGACCCAAGGCCATGCTAGCAGGTGCAAGTGGGGGAGTGGGGAATCAAACCCGGTTCTCCCAGATAAGAGTCCGCACACTTAACCACTACACCAAACTGGCTCTCCCCTCAGCTCCCATCACTGCTGGCCTTGCATATCTCTCCCCCACCCACTATCATTGCTGTTGCCATCTGGCTTCCTCATTGCCTGCTGGGGGTGGTGTGGTGAAGAGTATTGTTGCACCTCCCCCACTTGACTCTCTGGCTGCTGGCAACATTATCCCCTTCCCACCCAACAGTTTATGCCCTTCCCACCCGACAGGCTGCTGGCAACATTATCCCCTTCCAATCCCTACCTTTATCTGTCTGATTGTTTTCAGCATTTTGTCTTCGTTCCCCTCCCCCACAGCATCTACTGTGGAAAAATACAGTCTTTCTCTGCAGTGGGACCAAAGGAATTTTACATTTTCTTCTTCTTCTTTTTTTAATCTGCAAAACAACTCCGAGAAGCTGGAAGTGTGTGACTGGTCCAAAATCGCCCAGTCAGCTTCCACAGCAGGACGGGGATCTGAATCTGGGTCTCACAGACCCTACTCTTGAGGTTTAATTGCTGTACCACACTGGTTTTCATAGGGTGGCTTCTGATGAACAGCAGCAAGCGGCCCGGCCTGGCTGAGTCACGCAAGTCAGATGGTATCAAGTCAATTCTATATTGTGCACAAAGAAATAACATTGTTGCTTATAGCTGCAGCACATCTTAGAATAGCATCTGCCTGGGGATCTCCTTTACCACCTTCCGAAAAAGTATGGCATGACAAAATACGGGAGCGATTTATGATGCGCAAGATTTCCACCATTCCAATCAGCACAGTCAACAACCATCTTCCTTATCTTCAAACCCCTTCCAACCTTCCCAGCAATTAACACGGAACAATGGTCACATTCAACAGCCAGTTTCCTTATCACTACCCTTCCAGGAAGCCCCACCAAACAATGGGCACATCCACAAACCAATTGCCCTTTCATCGCACCCCCTCCAGCCTACAAATAGCAGCTCTCCAGCAGCCCTGGCCCCACTCAATGCACAGCAGCCAAGAAGGTCTGAGCGCCTGCTCCGGCTGCAACGCCACTGAGGATGTTCTCCGAAGCTGAGAATGAAACGTCTGGAAGGAAAACTTTCTCTAGTAGACCACGGCACTTGATCCCGAAAGATTCCACAAACCCTAATTTCCATCATTGTAAATCATGCTTCCACTGATAAGGCACATAACAAATTCTTTTCAACGTGGTCACCATTGTTGAAATCCATGACAGAACATAATCTCTTCCCTTCCAATCACTCTTTTACTGTTTGGCTATAGCTCTGCTTTTTTTCCCTACCCTGAAAACTCACCTCTGAGTTTTTGCGTTACTCATTTATTTACCTATTTATTTATCTTTTTTTTTTTTGTAGAAGGCTTTAGTCATTTTGAATATTGATGGAGATGCTTTCTCTTTAAGTTGTAATAATCTTTTATAAGGTACTCTTTGTACCATGTTGGATACATAATTCATTTACCTGTTGGTTGTCATATATTTATCTCAATAAAAACAATATATATATTTTTTTTTTAGAAAAAGTCACGCAGAGGGAGCTGCCAGGCCTAGGTTTGCCCGTCTCCAGGTGGGACCAGGAGATCTCCCCAGCATTTCATCTGAACTCTAGATAATGGAGATCTCTCTCCCTGGAGAAAATTGCTGCTTTGGAGGGTGGACTCTATGACATCATAAGCAGCTGAGGTCTCTCCCCTCCCCAAAGCCTGCCCAGTCTAAGCATATAAATTTGTTATGGTACAGAATAACACAGTCTGATGGTACAGAATAATATTGTCCAATAATACAGGGGAGGGACGGTGGCTCAGTGGTAGAGCATCTGCTTGGGAAGCAGAATGTCCCAGGTTCAATCCCCGGCATCTCCAAAAAAGGGTCCAGGCAAATAGGTGTGAAAACCCTCCGCTTGAGACCCTGGAGAGCCGCTGCCAGTCTGAGAAGACAATACTGACGTTCATGGACCAAAGGTCTGATTCAGTATAAGGCAGCTTCATATGTTCATATGTACAGAAAATAACCAAACAGCCAGGAATACTGAGTATAAAGTATAAAATAATCTGTTCATTATTAAGAATCACTAAAAATCATTCATAAAAATTTTGTCACGGCAAGAATTACACTTGGGTCAGTATCAACCAAAAACTTTGTAACTACTTCTTGTTTTAAGACGTGTCCCCACTTCTGAATATATACTGTAATCCCTTTAGCCAGTTCATGCGTCTTACAATCAATAAAAAGGTGCCAAATAGCATCCAGATTTCCTGATTTACATTTGCAAAAGCCTTCAGAAAAGGGAAGCCCTAGGAACCTGCCTGCTAACTTCCCCAATGGTAAAACATTTAATCTGGCCTTGAAAGGTGAAGGTGCAAGCACCAGGGCAAGCACCAGTCATTTTCGACTCTGGGGTGACGTTGCTTTCACAACGTTTTCACAGCAGACTTTTTACGGGGTGGTTTGCCATTGCCTTCTCCAGTCATCTACACTCCCCCCCTAGCAAGCTGGGTACTTACTTTACTGACCTTGGAAGGCTGGAAGGCTGAGTCAACCTGGAGCCAGCTACCTGAATCAGCTTCCACTGGGATCAAACTCAGGTCGTGCACAGAGGGCTCCGACTGCAGTACTGCAGCTTTACCACTTTGCACCACAGAAAATGGGCTCATAGAAAATAGTATTTTGTATTTGGGGAGAGTTAAAAATTTACGTTACACAGGCAGAGTCTTTGGAATGGGGAGACCCAGACAGAACAATGAGCATACCCTTCGTGCTCTACAGCTGGTGCTCCATTTGTCAAAGCGTAACACTCTGGAGTTAATCAATTTACATAAGGAGGAGTATTCCATTTGCTTTAAAGATTCAAAAGACAAACTTAGTCTCGGCAATCTATCATCAGCTAATTTTTGCCAAGAGCTCTGAAAACCATATTTAGCAAGTAAATGTAAATAGCACGCCTCTGAAGAATGAAGAATTTTTAATCTAAAAATAAGTGCTGCGATCCAGGCTTTAGCGTCTAATGATTGTTCCACACATTCCAACTGAATTGCTGGACCAGAGGTGCATGTGGTAAATTAGACATGGAGCGTAAAAAAGAAAATCAAGCAGGAATCAAAGTTCTCATTCACTTTGGCAATGGTCAATGGTATCCTGAACAGTAATAGTGGCACTGCCTTAGCTTTAAAAGGATGAATGGCAAATTGCCTCCTGATATTTGAAAGAATCTTACGAGGGCTGCTGAATGTACAGATGCTAACGTCAAGACAGCATCATACGGATAGTCCATTTATAAGAGTAGATATCTAAGTACTGAAACTTGTTAACCTGCTCAGTTTGGTGACCAACCATGTTCCATGAGAGGTGGTGTGATAGAACACCTTTACAGAACACTATGACTTTAGTCTTTTGATAGTTTATAACCGTTTCCCCACACAGCTTACCTCGGAGCAGTTTCTGCTCGGATTTCCTACTGCTCCGCAGAAGCAGGAAGTGCCGGGGCTTCTGCGTCGCAAATGTAAATCGCTAAAACCCAGTTCAAAACTTCAAGACAGCATCATACAGATAGTCCATTTATAAGAGTAAAGGACATCTAAGTACTGAAACTTGTTAACCTGCTCAGTTTGGTGACCAACCATGTTCCACGAGAGGTGGTGTGATAGAACACTTTTACAGAACACTATGACTTTAGTCTTTTGATAGTTTATAACCGTTTTCCCACACAGCTTACCTCGGAGCAATGTCTGCTCGGATTTCCCACTGCTCCGCAGAAGCAGGAAGTGCCGGGGCTTCTGCGTCGCAAATGTAAATCGCTAAAACCCAGTTTACGTTAGCGACGCAAAAGCCGCGGCTCTTCCTGCTTCTGCGGAGCAGATGGTGGGAAATCCGAGCAGACGCTGCGCAGTGAAGAGGGACGTCACTCCGAGGTAAGCTGTGTGGGAAAATGGTTATAAAGAACTCTTGGGTGCAATATAGTAGCACAAATACATCCAATAGATGTCTTAACCCCACACGGGACCATGAAATTAATACAACATATAAATATTCTTTTTAGACAATGTGGGCTTCTTATTTCTACTGCAGTGCAACCCAATTTCTTTGATGGGGTGTTTGGTGAGATGTCACATACAAAAAGTTGAGAACCGCTGCTTTAAATGACTGACATTAGCTAGATCGCTGCTTGTAGCTGCAGCGACAGCAGTGTGGGAGGGAAAGAGCAGGTTCCCCGTGGGCCACCTTCCGGAGCTGCTGCTAGTGCAACAAACCCTAAAGTTGCAGGAGGGAGGGGGTGACAGGGTTGGTTGGTGCCCTTCCTCCTATGGCACTCTCGCAGTCTCCTAAATGTGCCTAGTGGATAGACCATCCCTGAGTATCTGAGAAGTATACGATTCATGAATAGTTTATACCTGCCTCGCTCTAACTGCAAAGGAATTGGAGTGCAATACGTTAGATGCTAGTCACCACAGTCACCGTTTCTTCTTATGACTTTCTGGGGCTTCATGAGATGAGAGAACTTTCTGTCATGGAGTAAAAGGTAGGTATGCCTCCCTCTTATGAGGGAAACAGAGCTCCTGCTGTGGTTTAAACTAAAAGGAAGACGAAAGAAAACAAATTAAACTTTTTTCTTTAAAAAAAAAAATACTCCTCGCAGATATAGCTGCACTCTGGGAACTCCTGCTGTGAAAGTGAGCAAGCTTGAGAGAAAGATATTCGGTGTGCTAATTTACTTATTAACATCCCGCCCCCTTTACATAATAGTGGAAAATGTTAAAAAAAGAGCTCTCTCCCTCTGGTTCTCTCTAAGGAAAACTATGTAAACAAGGGGAGAGAATAATATTTTAAATCTTTAATCTGAGCTACAGCCTTAGTTTATTAGAACAAAGATGACACCTGATGATGGTCCCTGGAAAGATCTTTTAGCTGTTAAGCACGATGTAAAGTGTTCAGAGGTACCCTTTTGCCTGAGATGTATACAACACAAGTACATCCACCTTCAGAAGCGCCCCTCCCAAATCATGCAGATAATGGAAGGCATGACAATGAGAAACCATATTTACAATGAAGGCTGCAAAGGTTAAGTGGCTAGGGACTCAATTATACATCTGCCGTTTCCAATAAGGCTGCATTTTTACTTGTAAAACAATTTCTCTCTCCCCCACCCCCGCTCCTTCCTGAGTGGCTGTAAGTGGAAAGTTTGGTTTAATTAATTCACAAAAGAATTTCTGTCTAAAATCAAAGATGTCAGAGTTACCTATCTAATGCTTGTTTAATTTCACCAGATCAATACATTTCCGTGAAAATTCATGCACATTCAGCTCAAAAATAACAGTTTTGCTAATGACAAGAGGGGTGACGTGAAACTGAATTTTTGTTCATTTATGAAGCCACAGGTCCTTCACTTCAAAACAAAAATTAGGGTCACAGATCCTCCAGTGAAAGCCTGATCTACATTTATTTTGCTTATGCACAACGAAATGACCTAGTTATATGAACCTTCCAGATCTTTAAGAACTTCAAATGAAACCCTGTTAATAATCCTAGCGCTGAGATCCCCCTGTCTACCCAGTCGTAGTGGAAGCAAGTCGCTATGACCAGTCCTTCTCCAAGGGTTCCCAAGGAGACCAGACCATCCAAAATTTTATCACCTCTTCTAAGCACCACTGCAGAATTCTATTTAAGGCTGCCAGCTCTGCTTCGGGAAATTCCTGGAGATTTCATGGTGGCAATTATGAAGGACAGGGTCTGGGGAGGAGACGGACCTCAGTGGGATTTTAATGCCAAAGAATCCACACTCCAGAGCAGCCATTTCCACTGCAGTCTGGAGAGCAGTTGTACTTCCAGGAGTCTCAAGGGCCTACCTGAAGGTTGTCAAAACTCTCAGAAACAAGGGATTTTCAGTGATCAACACCCAATTTTGTGGAACTCATTCCTGTTAGAAGCTTGTCTTTCTTTTCCAATGACATCTTTTGCAAAGGAGGTGAAGACTATCTTGTTTAGCATGGCATTTGGAATGAGAAATTTGAGAATCTGGTTATTTTACAGTGCCACTGATAGATTAGATGGGGTGTACAGACCATATCAGTCCGACCTTATTCCACCTAAACTAGGTTCCAGATTGCTTCCAGGGTCAATTCAAGATACTGGTTCCAACCCTTAAAGCTCTACATGATTTGAATCAGCATACCATAAAGACTGCTTCCTCTTCTATAAACCCATTCAATCACTACAGTCATCTCCAGGGGCCCTTGCCCTAACTTAAGAGAGGAACTTCTTGGTTATGGCACTATGAAATTCCCTCCCCAAAAGTGTTGTCTGTCCTCATCTATCATTTTCCCCCCACCTGTTTATATGTCTGTCTGTGTGTGTGCACACATGTGCACGTACAGGTATTTTGAAAGGTGGTTTCAGTGTTTTTGATTGTACCCACCTTGGGGACCTGAAGTTGGGTAGATGGAAGCATACAATATTTTGAATAAATAAAATAAAAGTGATGAGAAGTTTTATGATATTTTAAGGGATGTCAAATTGATTCAGAAGTTTATTATACTATTGTTTTAATTTAATTTGATTTAATTGTCCCCTGGAGAATATTGTCAATTTATCCTTAGGCTCAGGAGTTTTCCCAGAAGGTCTGAAGGAGGCAATGGTTGTTCCACTCTTAAAAAGACCAACGTTATATCCCATGGATCTATCCAATTGCCGCCCATTCTCAAATCTTTCATTTTTGGGCAAAGTAATTGAGAAAGTGGCAGCTGAGCAGCTCCAGCAATTTCTGGATGACACATTGGCATTAGATCCATTCTAGTCAGGCTTCCACTCTGGTTATAGGATGGAGATGGTGCTGGTCACTTTCACAGATTATCTCTGTAGGCAACTGGACTGAGGTGGGGTGGAACTGTTGCCACTTCTTGATTTTACAGTGCTGTTTGACACAGTCTATCACAATTTCCTGACTCACAGCCTCACAGACACTGGAATTCATGGAGTAGCCTTGAAGTGACTTACCTCATTCCTACAGTCAGGGAAAGAGGGTAGCACTGGGTGAGATCTTCCTGACACGCCCGCTTGTATGTGGGGTCCCAAAAGGGTCACTCCTCTCTGATGTTGTTTAACATCTATGTTTACCCCCTCACCCAGTTGGCATGAAGTTACAGGCTGGGATGTCACCAGAATACTGATGATACCCAGCTGTTTCTGTTGATGGGTGGCTGACCCAACATCGTTCTTGTGAATGTAGCTGAGGGTTTGGTGGCTATGGCTATGGCTGGGTGGCTAAAGCAGAGTCAATTAAAGCTAAACCAAAAAAAGATGGAGGCTCTCTGGGTAGGTGTGAGGGGGCTATGGATGGGTTGACAACTCCCAGCCCTTGATTGGAGTACTGGTGCCCACTGTCAAGAGCCTGGGCTTGACTCTGGATGCCTCCCTATCAATGGAGGCCCAGGTTGCAAAAGTTGCCAGGCTTGCATTTTTTCATCTCCACCAGGTCTGGCAACTGGCCCCATACTTGTCCCACTCCAACCTAACCATGGTAATCCATGCAATGGTCACCTCCAGAATAGCCTACTGTAACTCAATCTATGTGGACCTTCCTTTGCAGTTGATCCAGAAGTTCCAACAGGTCCAGAATGCAGCCACATGGGTTCTGACAGGAACCCCTTGGGTGGCACACTTACAACCTGTGCTGTGTGAGCTGCACCGGGTCCCAGTGGAGCACCGGATCAAGTTCAAGGTGTTGGTATTAATCTTTAAGGTCATTTGCAGTCAGGGACCCACATATCTCTGGGACAGCCTCTCTCAGTATGCCCCCAATAGAGCATTGTGCATAGGTACAAAAAATCTCCTACTGGTTCCCAGCCCAAGAGAGATCTGGCTGTCCTCAACCAGGACCTGGTGGAACTCTCTGCTAGAGAACATCTGTGCCCTACTGGATTTACTACTTTTTAAAAATGATTTTTTAATTTTATTTTAATGCAAATACAGTACAATTACACACCAAACAGATAGATACAATATAAAATACAAAGAGGGGGAAAGGATTTGCTACCTTTCCATAGAACCTGCAAGGCAGAGATGTTCTACCAGGACTTTGGTTGAGGACAGCGATGGGACATTAAATAATCTGGTTCTCTCAGGTTCCCTCACCACTTATCTACCCGCAGGAAATGAGGGAGTGGCAATGTTATCTACTCACCATCTGAACAGTTTTACACTGAAATTTTTACTGAATTTTAATATTATTTAATGCAATTGGACGTATGGACATATGAAGCTGCCTTATACTGAATCAGACCCTAGGTCCATCAAAGTCAGTATTGTCTACTCAGACTGGCAGCGGCTCTCCAGGGTCTCAAGCTGAGGTTTTTCACACTTATTTGCCTGGACCCTTTTTTGGAGATGCCAGGGATTGAACCTGGGACCTTCTGCTTCCCAAGCAGATGCTCTACCACTGAGCCACCGTCCCTCCCCTTATTGTTGCTGTTTTTACTGTGTTTTATTCTGCTGTAAGCCACCCTGAGCCCTGCTTGCAGGGAAGGGCAGCCTAGAAGTCAAAACAACAAGCAAACAAATGTTTACATTTAAAATTGTGAACTATTTGAGATTGTATGTTCTTAAAAAAAAAAACTCTGCAAGGTAGGCTAGGCTGACAAAAAGAGTGACTGCTCCAAGCTCATTGACTGAACTTCATGGCAGAGTAGGTGGAAACTGAGGGGGGGGGGGGGAGCCTGGGTATCTCCCAAAATTACAGTAGATCTTGATTGCATAGGTCAGATCCCCTAGAGGAAAGGGTTGCTTTTGAGGGTGAACTCTGTGGTATAATACTTGCTGTGCTCCCTCCCCTACTCAAACCCCACCCTCCTTAGGCCCCATCCACAATCTCCAGGAATTTTCCAACCCATAGTTGGCATTTCTATGCAGTAGGGGTTTGAACCTGGGTCTCTTTAGATATAGGCACTCTAACCCATGTACCACATCTTTTCTCATGTATGTTCATCCTCACAATTAAGTTGGAAATCTGCAAGGACAAAAAGCAGCTTATGGGATTCCCCCCCCCCCTTTACTCCCTTCTGGCTGCAGGTTCAAACTGGATCAGGCTCCCGGACTCTTGTAAAAAACACCTTTCCCCATAGCTGCGGTGTAGCCGCTTGGGAAGGGAGTGGGTCCAGGCAAGCCCAATCCACCTCTTCTAAAATCTAAAGATGTAGTTATAATATAGTGGGTTCTATGCAATGATGAGGTGAGGTGGTAGTGAACATACCTCTTTTATTGAATCCAGCACGGTATAGCACTGCCTTCGAAGACTGAGGAATGGGGCCATGGGGCCAACTATATATACACACAAAGTTCCCATGCTAGCATGCTGTTGGACCATTCAAACCAGCAGGGGGCCTGGGGTTGGAGAAGGGCAGTAGGAATTTGGATCCTACTCCTTATTCTTCCTGAGACCCCAAGCTCAGTCCTACAGGCTCCAGTGAGGCAGGCAAGAACTCCATATCTTCGATATAATTCTATTTCCAAATACAACAGTAGTTTTGCCCTTTGACAGCAAGAAAGAGGATCCAACAGTCAGACTTCACACAAGAGGTTGCCACATCTGGTGCCTGCTTTCCCCTTCTCTTATAGGTCACATTCTTAGCCCACTGTTCTTCCAAGGAGCTCAGGGCGGCATACAGGATAGGGATGCTATAGGGATGCCAGCCTCCAGGCGGGACCTGGGAATCTCCCAGAATTACAGTTTGTCTCTAGACTACAGAGTTCAACTCTCCTGGATAAAATGACTGCTTTGGAGGGTGAACTTTATGGCATTGTATCCCACTGAGGTTCCAGTCCTCCCCAGGCTCCATCCTTAAATCTCCCCCCCCCCTCATCTCTTGCTGTAGCCAGGGGGACCGAGATCCCATGATGCATCAACAGAAGGTGCTGACTTACCTATCTTCCAAAATCTCCTCTTCTCCCAGCAGACTCCTCTATCTCTGGCAAAGTTGATTCCCAGGGTCACCATACCCACATGGAATAATAACAATGCAGGCTCTAATAGAGAGATAGAAGAGGGTGCAATCACTATCTCCTGAATCTTATGTGAATGGAAGAGGAAAGAGGCAGTGATCTCATGACTTTCCCCTTCCTCGTTGCAACCTTCTTACCCACATGTGCTGTGAGCCGCCCTGAGCCACTTCGGTGGGAAGGGCGGGATATAAATCGAAACTAAACTAAGCTAAACATGCCTGTTGCTCTTTGTGAGTCCTTCAGTCCTAGGAATAAACTTGTTCAAGGTAGGAAGGGACTGCTGAGAGAAAGCAAAAACTGGGAAGATCAATGATTATTATGTGGTCCTTGCATAGGAGATTGCCAGGCCATGCTTGCCAATCAGCAGGAGGCTCAGGAGCAAGAACAAGAGAAGAAGAAGACGATATTGGATTTATATCCTACCCTCCACTCCGAAGAGTCTCAGAGCGGCTCACAATCTCTTTTACCTTCCTCCCCCACAACAGACACCCTGTGAGGTAGATGAAGATATTGGATTAATATCCCGCCCTCCACTCAAGAGTCTCAGAGCGGCTCACAATCTCCTTTACCTTCCTTTCCCACAACAGACACCCTGTGAGGTAGATGAAGATATTGGATTTATATCCCGCCCTCCACTCCGAAGAGTCTCAGAGCGGCTCACAATCTCCTTTACCTTCCTCCCCCACAACAGACACCCTGTGAGGTAGATGAAGATATTGGATTTATATCCCGCCCTCCACTCCAAAGAGTCTCAGAGCGGCTCACCATCTCCTTTACCTTCCTTTCCCACAACAGACACCCTGTGAGGTAGATGAAGATATTGGATTTATATCCCACTCTCCACTCCGAAGAGTCTCAGAGTGGCTCACAATCTCCTTTCCCTTCCTCCCCCTCAACAGACACCCTGTGAGGTAGATGAAGATATTGGATTTATATCCCGCCCTCCACTCAAGAGTCTCAGAGCGGCTCACAATCTCCTTTACCTTCCTTTCCCACAACAGACACCCTGTGAGGTAGATGAAGATATTGGATTTATATCCCACTCTCCACTCCGAAGAGTCTCAGAGCGGCTCACAATCTCCTTTCCGTTCCTCCCCCACAACAGACACCCTGTGAGGTGGGTGGGGCTGGAGAGGGCTCTCACAGCAGCTGCCCTTTCAAGGACAACCTCTGCCAGAGCTACGGCTGATCCAAGGCCATGCCAGCAGATGCAAGTGGAGGAGTGGGGAATCAAACCCGGTTCTCCCAGATAAGAGTCCGCACACTTAACCACTACACCAAACCGGCTCTGATGTCCTGTGTGCCACTATGTCACTTCCCAGTAAAATCTGGAAGTGATCTAAGGTAGCTCTAAGAACCACTGGAAACTATATGGGGTTTTCCTCAGAAGTGGCATAGCACTGCTGATCCCGCCAGTGTTTTTGTTGTTGGAGGCCTGACAGCTCTAGCCTTGCACTAGGTCCAACCCAGAAGTCTGTCTTCTATACTAAGATAAATTTATGGTGCTCCGCTGTTTAGGTGTGATGCGAGAAGCTTCCTGAACGGAGAAAGAAGCATGTCCACTGTCCCTGACACCAAATCCAATTATTATTATTATTACTACTTTGCAACAACGCCTGTGAAAATTCAAAGGATTTGAGATGGTTGAAGGGAAGCGGCCCAGGTCAGCTCGCAGCTCAGCTCCACTTGCCAAGAAAAGATGTTGCGTTTAATGGTGCAAATGTAGAAGCATGGGGTTGGGCTGTCAGTCATTGGTACCAGTTCTATTAGTCATGTGAGCCCAAGCTGTGATGAAGGCTATTTAAAAGTTATCAAGAATACGTAAACTGCTTTACAATACATCTACCGCTTCACTATCTTCTAAGATTATTTCATGGGTTGCAAGTTTTACTGTGGGTATCTTACTGTTTTAAATTGTCTAAATTGATGTATTTTTAAAGCCATTGTTGTAAATTGATGTCTTTTAAAGCCAAACTTTATGTTAGATTTTATATGTTGTGAGCCGCTCTGAGCCGCTTCGGCGGGAAGGGCGGGATATAAATTGAAATAAACTGAAACTGAAACTAAAAGAGAACTAAGACTAGTTTAGGTTTTTTTTTAATGGGGATAGAGGAATAACTACAAGAAGAGATGAATTGCCTGTGATGGGTGTGGTTAATACTCAACACTTTTTCAATCACCTAAAGTATAAGAATGCCTGGCTAAAAGCAATAAATAGTAATATAATCCCAGTTATGAATCCAGTGTCTGAGTGATTTTTTGTATCTGTGAGATAGAGGAACATATATGAGTTTAACCTTTTGGCCTGCTACAGATGTCCAGAGATTTTTCCCCGAATATTAAGCATGTTGGCTGGTTGCCAAGATTTTTAAAAGCCTAAGGTTGCTTAAATGTTAAATCCTTATCATTATGTTCGCAAAAGAGTTCTGCGAAAGAGAGGTTTTGATAATAGTAGCAAGGGTAGTCCTTGGTTTAAAAATAATAATGTCTTCTTTCTAGAGCTTTAAATGGATAGCAGGGCAATTTGATGTACTGTGTGTTGCAACAAACATTTTATATACTGTAACCTATAGCCAAGTCAGTATTTCTTAAAACCTAAGGACGCTTTTGTAAGAATAGGCAGCAATTTCCACTAATCCTCCTTTCTAACCCGGTGAGGTCCCCCCCCATTTTTTCTGGCCAGGGTCGGTGACCATCGGGCCAAATAAGGAGTCTGCTGTGGGGGAAAAAAACACCTCAGGTTAAATTGCTACCCTGATTTAAGAAAAGCAATTTTTCAGAAGTG
This sequence comes from Heteronotia binoei, assembly GCF_032191835.1. Taxonomy (NCBI): domain Eukaryota; kingdom Metazoa; phylum Chordata; class Lepidosauria; order Squamata; family Gekkonidae; genus Heteronotia; species Heteronotia binoei. Next base: position 15,661,599 of record NC_083230.1, read on the forward strand.
TGTAGTGCTGCTACTTGTACACATGGTTGAGGAGAACTACTAGTCCTGTCTCTCTGGCGCATATGCCTATGCACAATTGCAAACACATATATGACATCCATTCTTTACATGGACCCATTAAAATTTCACATATATATCTATATGCACCATAGAACCAACATTCCCTTGTACTATAGCTTTTTAAAAAAAAACATGTTGTGACTTTCAAAAGCTTTGAAGTGCTGAACAAACAGGTACAAACTGTGAAGGGTTCATTCTTCACAAAAAACATTGGTTTTATCTCAGAAATGTCAACCCCTGATTTCAGCTGACTTTTCCCCTCTGTTAAATAAAATGTTATTTTTGAATTTCATAGAACCATAGAGTTGGAGGGGACCTCAGGGGCCATCTTGTTCAACCGTGTGCACAATGCTGGAACATCACAAACACCTCTCCCACACACATACATTCCCAGTGACTCCTGCTCTACAACCAGAAGATGGCAAAAACCTCCAGGATCCCTTGCCAAACTGGCCTGAAGAAAAAATGCTGACTAACCCCAAAGTGACAATCACCATTTCCCGGGGGGGGGGGGGGAGAGGAGAAAGGGCCACAAGAACTAAGCACTAATTCAACCATTCATGCCCTCCTCGAGATCTTTCTAAATCACAGAATCAACATTGCTGTCAGATGGCCATATAGTCTGTGTTTAAAAACCTCCAAGGAAGAAGAGCCCATCACCTCCCAAGGAAGTCTGTTCCACTGAGGAACCACTCTGTCAGGAAGTTCTTAATATTTACCTGGAAACTCTTTTGATTAATTTCAACCTGTTGGTTCAGGTTCAGCCTTCTGGGGCAACACAAAACAATTCTGCATCATCCTCTATATGATAGCCCTTCAAGTACTTGAAAGTGGTGATCATATTACCTCTCAGTCATCTCCTCTCCAGGTTAAACATACCTAGCTCCTTTAACCTTTCTTTGTAGGACTTGGTCATCTTTGTTGCCCTCCTTTGGACAAGTTTCAGCTTGTCTATATCCTTCTTAAAATGTGGTGCCCAAAACTGAACACAATACTCTAGGTGAGGTCTAATCAAAGCACAGTAAAGCAATACCATCACTTCAGGTGATCTGGACACTATACTTCTGTTGATACATCCCAAAATTGCATTGGCCTTCTTAGCCACTGCAACACAGTGCTGACACATATTTAGTGTACAGTCCACTAAGACTCCTAGATCCTTTTTGCACATACTACTCCCTCATCCTATAATTATCCATTGGATTTTACCTACCTAAATGCAGAACATTACATTTCTCCCTGTTAAAATTCATTTTATTGGTTTTAGCTCAGTTTTCCAGCCTGTCAAGGTCATCCTGTATTTTGTTTCTATCTTCTACTGCATTTGCAACCCCTCCCAATTTAGTATCATTTGTAAATTTAATAAGCATTCTCTCTATTCCTTCATCCAAATCATTTATGTTGAACAAAACATGTCCCAGGACAGATCCTTGAGGCACTCCACTTGTCATTCCTCTCCAAGTGTTGCCAAACAGCCATGATTCCCAGCAACCCCCACACTTGGCTTTGGACTTTAATGGACTGTACATAGACTGGCACTCATGCCAGATCAGCTTTTGGGCACTTAGCCCTCTCGGACTATCATAGTGTGGAGCCAAGTGAACCACCAGGCACCCCTCGCTGGGACTATTATGCTGTAGACCACTTTGTCTACAAAAACTTCAGACCAGGCTTCACACCTTAGCTGCTTAGTCCCTGTCACAGATGCCAGAGGCCCTGTCTTCATGGAGACAAGACTAACAGCAGATTTAACGGAAACTATGTTCCTGGAAATTTCAAAGTGACACAATTTTCCTGTAGCTGCCATGAAGAGACTGTGTCTTCATCGCATACTGCATTCCAGAGTCTTTGCATCAGCTTTAATCATGTAGACATTGGCTGCCCAGCCAGAGACAAAGGAAATTATGTGAGGCAGCCATAACGATTACTGCTGGGCAAAGGAGTCTTCCTGCCATCTATCCAAACAGCACCTCTATCAGTGGAACATCATTGGACTAATCTCATTATTTTACGGTTATCATCAGTCGGATTCTGCTACCCACCTCCACTCTTCCCGATCCCTTTTGTTTCTTCCACATTCCCCAAGAGGTATTCATCACAACAACCCATCAGACCCTAAATTATCCTTTCCGGTTTCCTTTATTTGGTGTATGTTTTTACTCAGATGCACATTAATCCCTTCCTGGGTACTGTTGTTAATATCCTGGGAACCATTGACTGGCCAGGTAATCCCTTCATGAGACCCTGCCCCAGGTCATGAAACTGTCTATTTAAGGCAGACCCTCCTGCCATTCCTGTTTGGCTTTTTCCTGGTAGCTACCTTGCTGAAAGGGTCACCCCCACTCCTGATTGGTTTGGGTCATTTCTCTGCATGGAGCTGGTCATCTCAGTCCTCCCTCCATTGCTGAATCTCTACCTCTCACCTGGACAGGTAGCGTATTACGTTCCAGTGATATTCCACCAAAGTCTCTCATGCAAATGTCTCTATCATTTCCAGCTATTTTTCAAGTTCTTTTTTCCCCCCGTTAAAACAATTTATTATAATGTAATATATTGCAATAGTATGTGATCATTTGTCATTAAATATTAATGCACATATATACACATACACATATATCACATTTTCTCCACCCCACCCCCCCTTTTTGGTGACCCCCCAGCAGTGCCGACCCCCTTAACAAACATCTCCATATTACTATTTAATTTAGTGTGTTATAAGGTAATATACTCTATCCATTAAAGAATCTTTCTCTAAAAAGCCCAAAGGTTATAATTATAGTCCATCTTCATAATATTTATGCTTAGTTGTTAGCAAGTAAACAAAAAAGTTATAATCCAATAATTCTATTTTTAAAAACTGTAATCTATATATCGTTTCTTTAAAGATTAACCATTGTCAAAGATCACCAGATGTCCTTTAACGTTCCATTGTTTTTCAATATATTTTTGAAATTTTCCCCACTCGCTTTTAAACTTCTCTAGATCGTGTTCTTTTAAGATTCTTGTACGTTTGTCCATTTCACTCCAATGCATGACCTTCAAAGTCCATTCCCACTTTTCTGGTATTTTATCTTGCTTCCACATTTGCACATATAATGTCCGTGCAGATGAAAGCATATACCAAATTATTGTTCTATCTTGCTTTTTTTGATTCTCCATTAATTTACAGTCCGCTAATAATGCTTTCTCCTGCATTTTTTGCATAGTGGAATCTACTTTATCCATTCTTGTATCTAGGTCTTTCACCTTTTCCTCCACCTTCTGCACTTTCTGTAGAGCTGGTTGTGCGTCTTTTCTGAGATCTTCAATGTCTTTTTTAACTTCTTCTGCACTGGACTCAATATCTTTTTTTTAGTTCTCTTTTTAGTTCTGTTTTCGTTTCTCTAATTATCTTTGCCAAACTTGCTTCCATAGCATCCATTGCTTCTTGCCATCTTGGTTTCTCAGCCCTGTCAATTTGAAGTTTGGCCATTTTTTCTTCTTCAAGTGACCCAGCCCTCGTTTGCATCTACTTTGCTGCTAATCTTTGCTCTGACATCACTGTTTACCTATTGCTTTAAATAGGTCCAAAAGTTGACCACTCAGATTCAAATTTTAAATACACAGTCCATTAGATTAAATAATGCCCTTTTACATAAGCCCAAAATTGCCTTTCTTTGATGTTCCTAGATCAAGATATTAATTAAAAAAAAATTACTCAAAATGGCTGCCGCGGTTTTTCTGTCCTTTTAAAAAGTTTTTTTTCCTTTTTTTCTCCAAAACAGTACCAAAGTTGATTCTAGGTATATAGTCCAATAGATTTAACCTTTTAATAACAATATCTGCCAGCGCTGCTCTTTTTTAATGTCCAGTTTTCTTTTAATTAATTTTTAAAATTTTGACCTTCTTATAATGGCCGCTGATGCTTCTCTATGATTTTGAGTCCTAGAGAAGGCAGGGAAGCTTGTTATTTTTCCCTTTTCCTAATAGCTTCTTCCTTTACCTTCCTTTTCACGAAGTCTCATTTTCAGTGGTTATGAAGTCTCACGTTGTTTCAATGATGACATTTCCTGTATTATAATCACCAGCTCAGCAAATCTTCTCGGAGGGGTTGTCTATTTCTGTGCACTGCTCTCTTAGTTGTTAGATGCTGATCTGTCTCAAAGAAGCTTTGTATCTTGGTGGATTTAAGCCAACTTAATGACCTCAGAGATCCTCTGTAGATGATTGAATGCAGTCCTTCTCAGGGGACTCTTTAAAGCCAAAAAGGAACTCCACTGGAGTCCCTCGTCAGCCAAAGTAAATCCCCTCAGAACTTGATAAGCATATCTTGGCCCTCTCCCTGCCTGGAAGAGGTAGGCAGCAGGTGTTAAGATCACTTTCTCTGCCCAGAACAGAGGTTCTGATCTGCTCGTCGGCTGAAGAACAGCTCAATCCTCCATGACCAAAACCTAGAAGTTGCTCTTTTTCAAGTTCTGAATGTTGAATGTATGATTTCCCCCTGATTTTCCTTGAATAAAAATAATTTGCTCTAGATCAAAAATTTCATCATTGACACAAGGGCTCCTGGGAAATACCGAATCTAGTAAAAATAGGTTATTAACACTGCATTATTTTTGCCATCTTGTCAAGTGAACTAAAAAAAACCCAAATTCACTTGAAAAGGCATTTTGGTAACACAAGAGAATGAGGAACCATTCACAATCACTCTTTGGGTGCAATCTGTCAACCAGTTACAGATCAATCTAACAGTAACAGGATCCAAACCACATTTTACCAACTTGTCAACAAGAATAGTATGTGGAACCTTATCAAAAGGCTTACTGAAATCAAGATAAAAAATGTCTACAGCATTCCCTTGATCCAGCAAGGCAGTAACTTTAAAAAAGAGAGAGAGATAAGGTTAGTCTGACATGACTTGTATTTGAGAAACCCATGCTGGCTCTTAGTGATCACAGCCGTCTTTTCTAAATATCCCAGGACTGACAGTTTCATGATTTGTTCTAAAATTTTTTCCAGGTATAGATGTCAAGTTGATGAGTCAATAGTTACCCAGATCCTCCTTTCCTCCCTATTTGAAAGTGGAGATATTTGCTTGCCTCCAATTTTCTGTCATTTTCACCTGTTCTTCAATAATTCTCAAAAATAATGGACAGAGACTCAGAAATTACACCTACAAGTTCTGACCCCAAGGACTTAGTTTCATTTAATGAAACTAGGTGTTTATGTACTACCCCTATGCTGATCCTAGGCTGCAACGCCCTTCCATCATTATATGATCTGTTTTTGCCAAGAGAAGACAAGAGGAAAAGTAGGAATTGAGCAGTTTTGCCCTTTCTTCATCACCTATTACAATCTTACTTTTCTGTCCCCGCAAGGGGCCTACCATGTCCTTGCTCTTTTTCTTACTTTGTACATAAGAAAAGAACACTTTTTTGTTGTTTTTAGCATCTCTTGCTAGCCTAAGCTCATACTGAGCTTTAGCTTTCCTAACCCTTTCTCTACAAGCACTCGCTATTTGTTTATATTCATCCTTGGTTATAAGGCCCTCCTTCCATTTCCTAAATGAGTCTTTTTTATTTCTCAAGTCTTTAGAAAACTGTTTATGGAGCCACCTTGGCTTCCTTAGACTTCTTCCATTTTTTCCTTCTCACAGGAATAGTTGTGATTGTGCTTTCAATATTTCACCTTTAAGAAACTCCCATCACTCTTGAACTCCCTTCTTCTTAAGTATTTCTGACCATGGGATTTTACCCAGCATAACTCTAAATTGGTCAAAGTCTGCTTTTCTGAAGTCCAACCTATACGTCTGACTACGTAGAGCTTTTCCCTTCTCTAAGACTGTAAATTCCAAAATCACATGGCCACAACTGGCCATGGAGCCCACTATTTTCACCTCATCGACCAGTTCTTCCTTGTTGGTGAGAATTAACAAGATAGCAGATCCCCTTGTTTCCTTCTCCACTTTTTGGAAAAGGAAGTTGTCAGCAAGACAAGTTAGAAATGTTATTTTACTTTTCATTTTTATCAGAGTTGGATTTCCAACAGATGTCTGGGTAATTGAAATCTCCCATGACCACTTTGTCCCTTCTGTTTGAGAACTTTGCAATCTGTTGTAAAAAAGGTAAAGGTAGTCTCCTGTGCAAACACCAGTCATTTCCAACTCTGGAGTGACGTTGCATCACAACTTTTTAATGGCAGACTTTTTTACAGGGTGGTTTGTCATTGCCTTCCCCAGTCATCTACACTTTACCCCCAGCAAGCTAGGTATTTTACTGATCTCAGAAGGATGGAAGGCTGAGTCAACCTCATAGGAGTCCTCTAAGTTCTGTGCCTGGCAGACCCCCATCATAATAGCACTGTTATTTCTTACTTCTTTTATTTTTACCCAGATAATTTCAACTGAATTGCCATGCTGAGATTCACATATTTACTTACAAGTATAAACCTCCTTTACATATAATGTTACTTCTCTACCCTTCTTCATTCGTCTGTCCTTTTTAAATAAGGTGTACCTCTCAAACCTAATGTTCCAGTTATGAGTGTCATCCCACCAAGTTTCAGTAATGCCTGTTAGGTCATAGTCCCCTTCCTGTATCAGGACTTCCAGTTCCTCCTGCTTGTTTCCCATAGTCTGCACATCATCAAAGAGACATCAGGATCCATGTTTTATGTGCCCTGAGGTTTTTGTTCCCTTACATACCTGTGAATTAGCATTACCTATTGTATGTACCACTTCCCACAAAGCTTTAACATCCTTATCTCCAGTTATTGCATCATATTAGGCTTTGAAATATAGTCTCGCTCCCTCATAAAATTTAGATTAAAGTCCTCCATATTCAGTTAGCATGCCTCTTACCAAACACCTTTTTTTCTACCTTTGCAAGGTGCAAACCATCTTCCAATAGAAGAGCTTCATCTCAAAAATGTAAACCATGGTCCAAAAATCCAAGCCTTTCCTGATGACACCATCTACATAGCCAGTCATTTATTTATAGTATTCTTCTTTCCCATCCTAAGTCATGGATTTTGACAGGAAGAATAAATGACAACACAACCTGCACTCCCAGCTCCTTTGCCTTCTGACCGAGAGCCACATTGTCTCTTTTAATATGCTCCAGGATGTGCCGGGGAGTATCATTTGTTCCCACATGGATCAGCAAGAAGGGTAATAATCTGTGGGCTTGACAACTTTTCCTGCCCTTTCTGTCATATCCTGGATGTGACAAGTCTAATCAGCACACTTTGGGCTCTACCTCTCTGAGTAGGGAAACCCCAATTACCAGCACGTGCCTCTTCCTATTTTGGGGAGCAGAAGCTTGAGTCTTCTCATCCACAGAGTCCTGAGAAACTTCCTTCAAGCTTTATGGAGGCTGAGGAAGTAACCTAGTGGTTCAAAATCAGTATGTATGGGGAGATCCTGGAACAGATTGCTTAGCAGAAGAGACTCAGAATGTCTCCTGATTTTTCTGCTCCTGTGGGTTACATTTTTCCATGAGCCCTCCTCCTGTGTTGGATTCTCCTCCATTCACTGAGATACCTTTTCCTCTTCCTCCTGTTGTCCTCTCAAGAGCACTTCATATGTTCTGACCATGAAATCCTCACCTTCACTTATACACTACAGTGTGGACAAATGTGCCTCAAGTCCCCATATCTTCTCCTCCAGAAGGGCTACCAACTTACACTTGCTGCAAGTGCAATCACTGTTATGCTAAGGTAGGAATACAAACATTCCACAGACTTTACACATCCCTTCCTCAGCTCCCTCACCAGCCATGCTGCTACAATCAAGTTCATAATTAGTTCTGTTTATCTTGACTTCCCTGAAAACTCCCCTGCCAAACTGCTTCTTGATACTACTTGCATGACTCATCTTCCTACAAGGCCCCCAGGCCAGAACTGCAGGCTAAGAGCCACAGGGCAAGAGGAGGAGCCTTGCTATTTAAAGGCTCAGAGCCTCTGACTCAACAGTCAGAGCAACAGTAGAAAGCAGGGGCAGCAATTCCCCCCAGGCAAACAGGCCTTTCTGTCTCAGCAACAAACCAGAAACAAGACACACAGAAGCAAGCTGAAAGCCCTCTCCAGCAGGCTCCAAGCACTGACACAGTTCTCTCACACAGCTCTCAGCACCTTCCTCCAACACAACTTGAGTTCAAATTCAAAATACCTTGAGTGCCATTTAAGTTAAAGTGGGCCCCTGAACCTTTATTCCTGGGCTAAGCCAACATCCAAAATATCATACTGTGGCAGGGTGGGAAAGACAAAGAAGAAAACACATCATTAGGGCAGCTCAGTCAGTAAAGGGAAAGAAAAATGGAGGGACAATCTTGCCATCACAGTTGTCTACTGACAAGATTATTTAAATTATAGTGTAACATGTTAACACAAATTGAATGTCTAAAATGGGCATCTTTGTCACTGAAATCTCAGCTAGATAAAAATAGGACAGCTTTAAAAATCTTGCAAAACCCAGCCATTTATTTTCATAGGAACCCATTTATAGGATTGGTTGATGTGCATAATCCCCATACAAGATCTCCTCCAATTAGAGATCAGAGAGCTGGTGAGTCAGTTTTTGGATGACACTAATCACCTCTTTGAAAAGAAAGTGACAGAAAAGAACTCTGCTTCCTTCATCCCTGTGAAGCGCATGAACCACAAAATATTGACCAATCTTTTTAATATGTAATTTTGATTATATGCTTTTGTAGTTTATGGCCTAGTTTGCGCTAATTTGACTACTAAAGGAATACATTTGAAGCAATAACAAGAAATCTTCCAACAGAAGTAGAAATGCTCTCTAAAAAAGGTAGTCCCCTGTGCAAGCAGCAGTCATTTTCGACTCTGAGGTGACGTCGCATCACAGCATTTTCATGGCAGACGTTTTTACAGGGTGGTTTGCCATTGCCTTCCCTAGTCATCTACACTTCCCCAACAAGCTGGGTACTCATTTTACCAACCTCGGAAGGATGGAAGGCTGAGTCAACCTGAAGCCAGCTACCTGAAGCCAGCTTCTGCCAGGATCGAACTCAGGTTGTGAGCAGAGAGTTCAGACTACAGTACTGCAGCTTTACCACTCTGCACCCTGGGGCACTTCCAAAAATGCTCTCTAGTTCTCAAAGGCAAGTAAGCGATAATTGATTAAGGCTATTATTGTTTGCTTCAAGCGACGAATTGGTACACTTACACAAGTATGTGGCTAGCAGGAAGGCTGGCTTAATTGGTCACCCAAGTCAAAGTTTTGATTCGTCAGTTTTCAGATCTAAACAATGACAACAACAAAATGGTTTTGGTTTCTCAACCGAAAGGCACATTAATATTCACCCTTGCCAGTGGAGGGGCAATGACAGCTTATTTCAAGAATAATACATTCATTTGGTTCCTCTTTTCTGAACCTGGAAACCTTGACTCTGGAGGGCTGTGAGACGGCCTGCACAACAGAGAGGTCACACGCATCAACACCTCGGTTAACCAAAACAATGCTCTTGGCATAATGCATTGTTGGCATTTTGTACGGAGGCTTTGAACCTGGGAATTTCAGTCATTAGGGTCTCTGGAAGTCTTCTTGGAGGCAGGCCGTATTGGTTTGGTTGATTTTTCTGAGGAAGAGAAACAAGATTCCAAAGCTTCATTAGTGGGAAATAAATGGTTTATTTGAAACCTTGTGCATAATGCACAACACAAGCATGATAAACTAAAAACATAGCACAAAGACATGTGGTAATAAGATCATCCTTTGCGTTCCCCTTCCCACAGCAAGCCTCTCTGACTCCCATCCCCAAAGGCCAATTGAGTTTTTGAGGGCAACAAGTATGGGAGGGGCTGCAGTAATGAAGGGATATGGGGCAAAAATGATACTCTTCTCCTTTCTACCACCAAGGCATTTAGGACTCTTCTTCTGCCAGGAAACTGCAGCCTGGCTCTCTATATGGGCTGTCTCCTTCATTCCTGTTATGTCTGGCCCCTTCCTCCCTTAAGTGACTAGTCTGGAAAAGGTGATGACAGGCAGACTTCTTTCTCAGCATCTAACAGGGTCAATCCTCAAGACTTTTACCTGGTCTGCGAATAGGATCAAAAGAGGTCCTACAATTACATGGAATGTGTGTCATCAAATACTGGCCAGAGGCTTGTCTGGGAAAAGTGATCCTAAAGGTGCAAAGGTGTGGTTTTTGGAAGTTCTCTTCCCTTTTAAATCCATCAATGCCAAAGATTAATTTTCAGAAAAGACAGTACAACTAACCCATTCTCCCACCTTCCCTGACTTTCCCTGTTCATCCTATATGAGTCTACAGTCAACACCGTTTTAATCCCATAACGCCCCTTTGTTTTCTTGCTGTGTCTACTAGAGGTCACCACAGACATTTTCACATGGATGTTATGTGGAACCCCTGGGAAAGCTATGCAGCTTCCCTGTTCAAATACATAGTTTCATTCACACCGTCACAGCATTGTTCTAGGGACAATCACGTCATAGCTCAAGACTAAATGCCTGAGTACTTTGCATACCACCACAAATGCTATTGAAACTGATACAAATACAGAGACCATGCATAAAGTTGCCAAAGCTTGTTCCCATGCAAGAAGAAGATAGAAGAAGATATTGGATTTATATCCCGCCCTCCACTCTGAAGAGTCTCAGAGCGGCTCACAATCACCTTTACCTTCCTCCCCCACAACAGACACCCTGTGAGGTGGGTGGGGCTGGAGAGGGCTCTCACAGCAGCTGCCCTTTCAAGGACAACTTCTGCCAGAGCTATGGCTGACCCAAGGCCATGCTAGCAGGTGCGAGTGGAGGAGTGGGGAATCAAACCCGGCTCTCCCAGATAAGAGTCCGCACACTTAACCACTACACCAAACTGGCTCTCCAATCAAATTGCATTCTATGGTTCTTACAACCCAATGCCGAAGATAACAGATTGTAATTTTAACCAGTGTATTCTAGTTTCTATTTTTCTGGCGTTGTATAATCTTTAAATTTTTTTATCGTATGTACTATATCTATTAAGTTAGAAGATGTTTGAGCAGTACTGTATTATTGCCCCCCCAGGTGGAATGACGAGACATACACAAAAATTGGATTGAAGGGCCACTTTATTAAACACAACGGCAAGGGCAAACATGGGGAACAGGTAAAGCCAGGGGTCACCGCGACCACCTCCTAGACCTGAAACTGGGCGAGCCCCCTGAGCCCCGGGTATGAGCCAACTAAACGGCTCAGACCCGGCCGGCCCGGCAACATGATCCCGCACCTGAGCTCCGCCACCCCCACAGCCTAGCAGCCTAGGATGCGGACACTCACAGCGTGCCGGGATCCCAAGACTTCCTGGAGCAACCTTGGGCCGTACAGCTTGCAGTTCCCCAGGGAAGCCGTGCGCCCAAACGGCGCGATGCAACGGGAGCTCACCAATCCCCAAAACATAATCCCAACACAAACTGCCATGGACAGCGCCAAGCCTCAGCTTAGGCCGCTGTACCCCAACTACAAAACACTAGGAAGCCCTTGCCGTAAGTCAGCTAAAAATAGCTCATTGCCCTTCGAAGACAGATGAACACCGTCATCCCTATATAACTCAGGTATGTCGGATAAAATCGAAGGGTGAGGAACGTAACCCCCAAGACCCGCACAGAGGGCTTTGCGCAGGGCCCTATTGGCCTTAATCCGGGCACGCTCCAATCCCGTAGGATCCCAAGCCGTCCGCCAAACGTGGCGCGGAAGCATGGCCGACCACAAAATAAGGACCCCCGGCCACCTTCTACATATTAAGGCCAGGTCCTCCTGAGCCTGGAGTGAAAGGGCCCTGCCCTTAGTCAGCCCCAAATCGTTCTCCCCCAAATGAATTACCAGAATCTGTGGAGGGGGGCCACTTAGGTCCCTAAACAAAAGGGGGAGAAGACCAGGCCATCTCATACCACGACGGCCCTGCCAAGTGATGACAGCTCTGTCACTCAGGCCCAGCTGCAAACCGATCGGAGTCCTCCGGGCCTGATGCGCCGCCCAAAAAACAATGCTGTGGCCGCATATAAGGATCCTTTTTCTCTGGTCACCAGCCACAGCACCTAGAAGAAAAAACTATTAGACTGCAGGAAAAGGGAGGGAGGGGTGAAAACCAACTTGGCAAAAACATTCTAAGACCGCAAAGGCCGGATGTAGGAACGGTATGCCCCAGACTTCCAACGCCCAACTCGCCGGATGTCTTCACCCCCATAGCCTAGTGCTGCAGCAGTGGAGGCTGCCCCAATTCGAAATGAATGAGTACCAAATTTGCGCCCCCCAAGGCCCAAGCCCTGCAGAGCCCTACTTGTGATGGCCCAAAACTGGTACTTCGTCAGGGGCGTCTCGTCGGCGTGGCGGAAGAGGGGGCCATCAGATGATCCCCGCAATTCAATATAATGCCTAATAGCGGCAACAGGGCATAACTCGAGTTCGGCACACGAACCCACCGTCACAGTGCAGCCATGCTGCTTCTGATCTGTCTTCGAACGGCGTACCCGGAACGACACGCGGTCGCTAAATAAACAAACGTCCCCAAACTGCAGGGCCCTGGCCGAAACATCATTCCGGGAAAGTGTTACGAGCTCCGATACCCTGAAAGCCCCAAAGAAGGCCGTCAAAGCGGCACTATGAAAAAGAGCCTCCTCGTAGGGGGAACCACAAACCCGGGCCCAGGAGGCATGAAGCCCCTTAAGGATGGAAGGTGAAATAGGTTGCCGGCAATCCACACGGGGTCCGGACTCACGGGACCAACCCTCCAACACCTTCTGTATACGGAAATCCTTGGTATTATCTCGGAACCCCTTGGCCTTACACATGAACGCAAGTCCCGCAAGCTGGCCGCGGATAGATTTCACCGATAGGCCCCTATGCCTCTGATGCACGCAGAACTGTAAAAAATGATCCACCGGGATAGGCCAAACAGCAGGTAAACCAGCCCCTTCTCTAAAAACCACAAATTGGCTAGCAGCCCGGTCATACGACCTGTTAGTGCTGGGCGCAATTGCCAGATGGATTGCCCGGCTTACTTCTTCCTTCCAAGCAGCCATAGTTCTGCCGGGATGTGCTCTGGGAACAGGTCGGCCTCCGGGGCTAATTGACGGAACCGGTCCATCTGTTGGCGAGACAGAGCGTCCGCCACCCCATTACAGATGCCGGGAACATGCTTAGCCAAAAACAAGATGTTCAGTTGTAAACAACATAACGTGAACGCCCTAACAAGCCGCATAACGGCAGGGGACTTGGAGGTCAAACTGTTAACAACATGTACAACCGCCATGTTGTCGCACCAGAAGTGTACCGAACAATTGGCCAAAGTCTCTCCCCACAGAAAAACAGCAACAACGATGGGAAAGAATTCAAGGAAAGTCAAATTCCGGCACAATTCGGAACCTCAGCACTCCTGCGGCCATGGCTCAGCACACCAGTGCCCACGGAAATAGACCCCAAAACCGGTGGAGCCGGCGGCGTCAGAGACTATCTGTAACTCAGCCTCAAGCAGCATATCGGCCCGCCAGAAAGAAATGCCATTAAAGTCCCTCAAGAACGTTTCCCAAACAGCAAGGTCCTCCTGCATCTCCCTCGTCACTCGGGTGAAATGATGCGGTAAACGCAAGTTGGCCATCCCATCGCAGAATTGCCTCAAAAAGGCTCTGCCCGGGGCCACCACCTTACAAGCGAAGTTCAAATGGCCCACCAACTGCTGTAACTCAAGCAGGGTGACTTTGCGCTTACTTGACACCTCTCGCACCCGGGCCAGCAAACTAACTCGCTTGTCCTCGGGCAGTCTAGAAAACTGACGCACCGTGTCCAACTCGATGCCCAAAAAGGTGAGAGCCGTAGTAGGACCCTCGGTTTTTTCTGTAGCCAATGGAACTCCCAGCTCCTCGGTTAGCTCCACAAAGGCGGTCAACAACGAAAGGCACTGCCCAGAACCCGCGGGGCCCACGAAAAGAAAATCATCTAAGTAATGAGCCGTGTCGCGTAAACCCGTTCTAAAACGTAACGGCCATTCTAAAAAAGTACTAAAGCGCTCAAACGCAGCGCAAGAAACCGCTGGGCCCTATCTACGTAATAAGCACCTTCGAAAGCGAAGCCCAGAAGATCAAAATCCTTGGGGTGAACCGGGAGGAGGCGGAAAGCTGATTTTATATCGCACTTCGCCAACTCCGCGCCCCTGCCGCACTGCCGAACAATTAGCACTGCACGGTCGAAGGAAGTATACTTCACCGAACAAAGCTCCGGGGGAATTGCATCGTTTACCAAGCTACCCCTAGGGTAAGAAAGGTGGTGGATTAACCTAAATTCACCTACAGCCTTCTTGGGAACAACACCCAGGGGGGAAACCCTAAGATTAGGCAGGGGGGGGATTTGAACGGGCCTAACACCCGACCCTCAGAACACTCTTTCTTGATCTTCTCCCTCACAATACACTCAAAACCCTTAACCGAACGCAAATTGGGCGCAAAAAACGGCGACCGGAGGCCCTGAAACGGAATTCTAAAGCCAAAAGAGAACCCCTCGAACAGATAACGAGCATCGCCAGAAAGGGGATACGCGCTCAACAGCTGCCTAAGAACCGTCAGCCGAATGGGGCTGGGGCCCTTTTCCAGAGGGCTGCCCGGGCCCGCCGCCCGTCCGCTTGCCGGGCCACCGCTGCTTGGACCTAGTGCAGGCAGTGAAAGCGTGGGGGCCTCCGCAGATAGGACACTCGTGTTTATGCTTACAACCCTTCCTGGAGCACGAGCCTTGGGAGGTAAACTCCCAGCAAAGCAGCCGTGGCTGAACCGACTGCCCCGCGACGGCGCGGGCACCAGCGAAGGATGTAGCCGATGTCTTCTGCACTAAATGGCCACTATCAGATCGTTCCCCAGCGTTTGGCTTCGCAGGGGCCATAAGCTGCAGCCAAAGCTGCTGGTTAATCTGATTCCACTGGAGACAGGGATTAACCGCTGCCCACATACGAAACTGTTCGTCGTACTGGAGCCAAGCGCCCCCAGCGAAATCATTATATGCCCTGTATATAATGTCGCAATATTGGAACAGTGGTGCGGCTCTCCACGGTTGGGCCCTGGCAATAACACCCGCATAAATGAGGAAACCGGGCAACCAATTAGCCCAGGTTCTATCTACCTTGCGGCGCTTGAGCTTCTCTTTGTCCTTTTCATCAAGCTCATCCTTGGATTTTTTCTCTAATTCCCTGTACAGTAGGCTAAACACATCTACGTATTCGCCTTTGAGGATTTTCTCCCGGGTAGCAGCGGTAAGGTGATCGCCCAAGGGCATGGCAGGGTCCCCGAATGGAACAGCGTGGAAATAATAATAATAATAATAATAATAATAATAAATTTTATTTGTATCCCGCCCTCCCCACCTAGGCAGGCTCAGGGCGGCTAACAGCATTTCATAAAACATACAATAATAAATAATAAATACATACAAAAATCCAATGCGCTGTAAGGAACTGGTGGATGAGGTGGGAACCCCCCAAAACCAGCTTGCTGCCCAGTCCACGATAAAGGCGTGGAAGAGGACTGCTGCCATCCCCAGGGCCAGACCTCCCCCGCTGGCCCCTGGCCAACCGCCCCAAAACCGGATCCAAAACCGCTGGTACCGGGGGCTAAACCCCAAGTTGGCCACGAACCTCCAGCAACCGATGTCGCTGAAGGAGAGCCGGCCTGAGCAAGGGAACTTTGTGTTGCCTGCAGACCCAAGGAAGGCGATGAACATGCATAATTATGACCAAACGCTTGAGGAGCTGCACCTGGTTGCGAACCCAATACTGAACTGGGCCCCCACGGGCCCCATGGCCAAACCACGCCCTGTTGTGCAGCAGGTAGCTTACCTTCACTAACCGGCGGCACCACCACGACAGCCTCCGGTTCCACTCGCGGCTCGTCCTCTGGGGGGAGTCCTGGGTTCACAGCAGCACTGCCTCCCTCCGCACCCTGCAATACAGACAGTCTGGCCAGTACCTCCTTTTGAAAAGAAATGGTACCCGCCCTACCAGGGCCCAACAAACCAGTAACCCTACGAGAAGGGCCCGGCAAGCCCATGGCTTCTTCCAGGGCAGCTAGCTGATCAATAATGGCCTGCCTGGTATGGGCCTCTTCCGTCTCTTCGGGCGGGGGCGGCTCAGGGTGGGGTCGCTTTACAGGGCGCTTAGCGGGCTGCTTGCCCTTTTTATTCCCCTGGCCCTTCTTAGGCCCCATTGCTGCTTTTTTTTTTTAATATGCACCCACCCTGAGTAATCAATTAGGTGGTAGCTGAGTGGTGCACTCTTTCCCTTCTTCCCCTACCCTTTCACCAAGGAGAGTGAGATGGGATGTGCGGATGCCCAACAAATTCACCCTTAACCAATGGGGTAGAAAGAGGGGGCTTGCCCACCTAAATCAAGCCAGACCCTAGCACCCACTAGGCGGCCCAAGAAAAAAGTGCCTGCCTGCCAGCTAATGGCCGGCCAGGCCCCAAACTCGTGAAAGGAGGAAGGGGGGGGGGGTAGGAATGACTAAAATCACCCCAGGCAAGCTGGCTAAACGCCAAGCAGCCCCTGCGGCCTAACCAGGCCCGCTGGGGAGCCTCCTAGCCAAACGCCGCCCCACACACGACCAGCTAACAAATAAACCGAAAAGAGGGGGGGTGCCGCGAAGCCTCGCGGCCACCCGAACACCTCACGCAACGCTGTTCCCAGGCCACCGCGTGACAGGCCGCTGTGCGCCCGAACGCCACAGCAACGCTGTTCCAAGGACGCCGCCCGACAGGCCGCTGTGCACGCGGCCGCTGCCCCGACCAGCCTGTGGAGTCCTCGGGCGAAACGCGGCACAGCAACGCCGCGATGAACGCCCGCTCTCACGGGAGCCTCGTGGGCTCAAAATAGCCGCGCGCCTCGCTCCCTTCGGCCGACAGCGCAACGCAGCTGCACCCGCCCGACAACAAAAAGGAACTGCGTGTTTGGGGGCGGGAGCAGCCTTATAAGGCCGCTCCTCGCCCCCACCTTCGGAACAAACTATTGCCTCTCCTCCGCACGGGGAGGCAATGGACGGCCCTCAGCCTCAGCGGTCTGTGGACCGCCCGGCTGGGAAAGGGCCGAATTTGCTATATTTCATTATTCACACTAATGTCCTATATTTTATTTTCACCTTTATTTTTTTAAATATCTTATGTTTTACCTATTTAGGTCCATCTTGATTTTTACAATTTTTCTGTGGTTGTTGTTGGCCTGCATTGTGTTGTGTATTTGGTCATGGACCATAATAAAGCAAACTGAACTGAACTGCTCAAGACTATATCCATACAACTGGGCTCTTCTTGGACTCTCTTGTTGTGAGTAATTGTGTATGTGTGTGTATATTATCTGGACATCCACTAAATTACACTCCTAACATGAAACTGAGTACAACTTCTTTGAGTGGAATGCTGGCTCATTCTGCTCACCTTTCTCCTTGAATCTCTGTTCTGGAATAGGTAAATATAGTCCTGTGTAAAATAAGTCCCCTTCTTGTCTTTATAAGCTACTACCTTTGTTTTCTGAACTTGGTATAAGTGTTTATAGATGCTGTTTCAAGGAATAAGTTTGATTTTATTTTTTTTTTAATTTTCTTTAATAAAAACCATTTCACTAATTAAGGGGAAAATCCTCGTAAACATAGGTGGAGATCTTGCTTGTTGCTCCCTCTCACTTGTTTGGGTCTCCTAGCTAATTCCCCCAACAAAATCAGGAGATCCTCACAACCACTTAGGGTAACACTTCTTTAGGGAAGGAGGAGGGAAAAAGATACAGTGCATTCTTGAGAGGGAGCAAAAGCAAAGTCCAAGTCATTCCATGGCACTTGAGACCAACAAAGTTTATTCCCGGTAAGAAGCTTTCGCATGCACACACACTTCTTTGGGATGGCTGCTTCCTTGCAGGCTGGCTCAGTTGCCTGGGAGAGATTAAAAAAAAAAACACAAACTCCCTTTCCTCTATTGGCTGTCTCCTCCCCGCCTCCTTCCCAGGTCCCATGGCACCTTTTAATTAAGACCAACCAAGTTTTATTTCAGACAGCTGAAAACCCCTTTGTAATAACATTCTGTTGGCTTTGAGTAGCTGTTTGCGGTTGCTTTCCCTTTGCATTATAGCGCACGATTAAGGTTCCTGGGCTGTTGCCGAGGGAAGGAATTTCTCAGCTTTGGGCTTTATTGTTTGGCATATTAAATAGCCTTACTCTTGTGTGTTAACTAAGTTTGTGAGTGGGGCCAGAGGATGGCAGGTTTGGGGAGGAGAGGGACTTCAGTGGAGTATAATACACACGGTCCACCTTCCAGAGTGGCCATTTTCTTCAAGTGAACTGATCTCTGTCACCTGGAGATCCGTTGTAATTCCAGATCTCCATCCATCACCTGGAGGTTGGCACTGAGGCTTCTCTGCTTATTACTTCCCTGTTGCTAGGCAGGGTGGCCATTTTTTGTTAGTCTCTGCTTAGAGTCACACCCCCCCCCCCCGTTTTTTGCAGAGTAGATATTGGGCTCGCTAGCCATGCCTAAGGGGCAAGGAAAATCAAAGGGCAAGAGCCCTGCACCAAAATCCCAGCCTCGCCGGGCTAGTTTCTTATAAGCGCCCAGCGCCTCAGCCTATGTCGTCTGAGGACGAGGATGACTCCTTTGAGCAGTCCGGATTAGCTAGGTTGGCTGCTTTGGAGGGTTCTAGTGGCAAGCCCCATATCACAGAAGTTGGGGGTAAGAAGGGCGTTTCATCCAAAGCTGTCAAGGCTGCTGATAGGAAATGGTTGCAAGAAGAGATTCTTAACCGCTTGTCTTCTCTTGAGAGCAGGTCTGGGCTTGTTGAGACGGATGGAACGTCACCTCTCCCGGTGGAAGTTCCTGATGTGGACACCCGGCAAGGTGTGCAGTTTGGTAGGGGCAAGTCTGTGCATTAATGTAGCTTGACCCTGGAGCCGTGGGGGCAGTCTACATGCTGTGTGCATGTCATTTCGTGATAGCAAACTTGACCACTGAAGAAGGTCCTAGGGGGCTGAAACGCAAATGGTTTATTGGTCACCAGATATCTCTGGCAATTGTATATGTGGAACTTTGTAACCTCCGTATAGCAAAAAGTTTGAAAGGTCTGATATTTGGATTATGTCCCGTAACCTACTGTATCTTTTGCTAAAGTGTACCAGAATAAACATTTGTATTTTATAATCATTCCTATTAACAGCTTGACCCTCATATATCACCACCATATCTTGTGTTGGGTTCCCCCCCCCCCTTTTATGTGCTTGACCCACATCAGTAACAAACAATTAGCATAATGTACAAATTATATTAGCCATTTGGGGGAGAATATGCAACCCACCACTGTGGTAAGCAAGATGCTGTGCTAGACAGACTATTGTTCTGCTACAGCGAGCTTCTTCTGCTTGTAATGCAGCCACTGCAGAAACTAAGGAGGTAGAAATCTGTCCCATGCCTGTATGGGGAACCTCTGGGGACGTGTCCATGGGATTTCCATAAATTTCCACATTCAGCAGTGGGTAGACAAGATAGTCTGTATGGCCCGTTCCATGTCCTATGATTCCATGAACTTCCTAAGCACCTTGACTGGTTAGCCAGGATATGAGAGTTGCAACCCAAAGACAAACCAATGAATGCGACAAAGTTCCATTCCAACACCCATCTTCCAGTCTACCACTGTCAAGCCAAATCTTACCTATACAATTATCCCCTAGACCTAAAGGGTCCCCATTCTCTTCTCTACCTGGAGAGCCAGTTTGGTGTAGTGGTTAAGTGTGCAAACTCTTATCTGGGAGAACCAGGTTTGATTCCCCACTCCTCCACTTGCACCTGCTAGCATGGCCTTGGGTCAGCCATAGCTCTGGCAGAGGTTGTCCTTGAAATGGCAGCTGCTGTGAGAGCCCTCTCCAGCCCCACCCACCTCACAGGGTGTCTGTTGTGGGGGAGGAAGGTAAAGGAGATTGTGAGCCGCTCTGAGGCTCTTCGGAGTGGAGGGTGGGATATAAATCCCATATCTTCTATCTTCTTCTTCTTCTTCTTCTTCTACCTCCCTGATAACTGAGCAGGAGGTGTCCTTCATTCCAATGTACACTAATTGGTTCTGGTAAATTTAACAGCCCTATTCAGGGGTCATTTTGTAGAAGAAGAGATGCCAGAGCTCATTAGCACAACTCAACTGCATATGCCACACATCCCTAACATCACCAGAAGATATACTAAATTATATCAGCTCAGCATCTACCTTAAACTGTTTCTTGAATTTTAATTGTCATAATAAAACTGTACTCCCAACATCCTTTTAAATCACTTTCTCCTATGTGACCACAGTAGTCTGATGAAGATTTCCATCTGTCTGATTTATACGTTTTGGTTATTTTTCCATTTTTGTGAGGGAAAATATTAGAAAGTTGGTCAAATCTTAGAGTTCAGCAAAATTCTCACAGAGGGTTTGAACAATTGAGCCCAGGAGCAAGTATTTGGGGGGGGGGGGTAAGAAAGAAAGAGCACAATAAAATTTAGATGGTCTGGAGCCCAAAATGAAGTCTGGCCCAATTCCCCGTTTGCTCTTAAGACAATGCATCACCTCCTAAAAGACTGTGCTGTTCAAAAGCTGTCTATCCACATGGGAGGGATTTAGTCGTACAATGTGCCCAGTGAAAATTATGGACCCTTTTAATTAACATCTGTCCATTGTCTCCCTCTTCTCTTTTTATCCTCCACTCAACAGGCCAAATGGGGATGTTTAAACCTCACCAGCCTTCCTATAGAAATAGATTAGCACCTCAACCTCAACAGATATGATTTCCCCCAAGCTATTATACTTTGCTTTCCTGATCTCCCAACTCCTACCTTCTTGCCTTGCAGTAATAGTTTGATTTCTTTTTTGAGCACCTGGATGCTACCTTCTAAAGAGAAATTAAGCACAGTGAAATTGGATACATGAGGTTTCCAAGGTTGCCACCTGCCCTCCTGTGGGGCTGCTCAGCCAGCTGGTGGCCCAAGACATTTCTGGTGCCTTCCTGGAAAAGCCCTTGGCTGGTCCCCCATCCTGCAGATTGTTACCTGCGGCTACATCACCACTGAAGGAAAATGGGGAGGGGGCTTTGGTAGGCTACAACCACTTGCTGCCCCACACTGTCCAGCTGCTGTGGCTCATGCCATAGGCCTGACAGGTCACCTGTCAAGCATGCAGGTTCAATGACGAGTCGAAGTTGATACAAAGACTACGTTTATTGATAGACCGATACTTTGGCTGAAGCCAGTTCTTGAGAAGAATGAAACTGATACATTGATACAATACTTTTAAGGATTACTTCAAAAGGATTCCAAGGGAGGGGGTTGCGGGATAGCATTCACACATAAACTATCAAAATGTCTACATTCCCAGGGTGTTATCAGAACTTCACCCTTGCTTTGCCCAGAAGTCTCATCCTCCCTTAGGAGGATATATGGGAAGGCACTGATTACTTAGTTCCCTTCACACTACTCTTAATTAACAGCCATAAAGCGGGATGGGAAAGAGGAAAGAATAACAAACTAACAAAAATGGGTCCTCCATGACAATTCCCAGACCAGACTTTTATAGGACCCTAAAGCAATTAATTATCAATAACAATTAACCATGCTTGACACCACCTAGGCGTACCCTCAAAAGACTGTCAAACCTGGCCTGCTGTAGCCTGCTCCTTGCAGTTGCTGGAGCTCAGCTGAACAAGTTGCTCCCGATGGCAGCTGCCAGTCTTCACAGTTGTGTGTGGCTCCAACCCTTTCCAAGCTTCCGCTAGTTGTTCAAAACGGCCTGCTTCAAACAGTAATCAAAAGTATATGTTAAAGGCCATATTGTGCATTCATAAGATCCAATAAATGAAAAAATAAAAATTATTGGCCTATTTTCTCCTGCAGTTGAGTCTAAACCATGATGACCTTAGGAATTTAGCTTGTTATCCCTGTTTGCCTCTGTTAAAACATTTCATCATATTTTATGCCTATATGCTAATTTACTGTTCAACCCCTGCCCTATATGTATTGACAGTTAGGTCTCATTCTATTCTGTTTAACAATGTGTGCTTGCACTTGAAAGCTCACACCCTGCAAAAAACTTTGTTGGTCTTAAAGGTGCTATGTTACTAACCATGTTACATCACTTCAGACCAACACAGCTACACACCTGGATCTATCTCAAAGAACAATTGATTGCCGCTGGTCTTAAAATTACACTACCGAGAAAAAAACTTGTCTCTCAGTCTAGATTAGATGAAAGCCCTGAGCCCTGGCCACATCTGGTTAGCCAGGAAAGGCAATACTTGGGGTTGACTGAGTGCTTCCCCCCCTCCCACACGCATGAACACATGAAGCTGCCTTATACTGAATCAGACCCTCAGTCCATCAAAGTCAGTATTGTCTATTCAGACTGGCAGCAGCTCTCCAGGGTCTCAAGCAGAGGTTTTTCACACCTATTTGCCTGGACCCTTTTTAGTTGGAGATTCCGGGGATTGAACCTGGGACCTTCTGCTTACCAAGCAGATGCTCTACCACTGAGCCACCATCCCTCCCTCCACACACACACTATCTCCCTTCCATCTTCCTCCTTCTGCATCTTCCTCAAGAGTATTAGGGGAACAGAGACCAGAAAGCATGATTATGCCTACAGATCCTAGAATGTATGTAGGCAACTATGAAACCAAAATAATGCTGGAGAAGAAAGGGTTCACTCGACTATCCAAGCAGAATTTTATTTATTTACTCTGAGCGTTTTCGCACTGACCTTACTCGGGAGCGACGTCCCTCTTCACCGCGCAGCGTCTGCGCGGATTTCGCACTAATTGCTCCACAGAACCCGGAAGAGCCGCAAAGTCCCGCGGCTTTTGTGTCGCAAATGTAAACTGGCCAAAAACCAGTTTACATTTGCGACGCAAAAGCCGTGGGACTTTGCGGCTCTTCTGGGTTCTGTGGAGCAATTAGTGTGAAATCCGCGCAGACGCTGTGCGGTGAAGAGGGACGTCGATCCCGAGTAAGGTCAGTGCGAAAACGCCCTCTATTTCTCTCTCCCCGCCCCCCATTCAACTTACTCCAAATCGAGCCCAACTCATTGAGTTACCCACGATGACCAGGAGCTCTCGCTCTTCCTCCACTGAGCCATAGTCCCTAGGTCAGCAATGCAATTTAATATACCAATACAGCTTATAATGCAAGCCTGTTGTAGTTTGGGGGTGAGGGGATTTGCAAGTCTGCTGTAGTTAGGGGGGGATGTCTGCAAAGGCAATCAAGAAACAGCACAAGGCTTTGTGGGGAGGGAGAGGGGGTGACGGCAAGAGCTGGACCAGAATGGTCAGGGATGGAGGCAGCTGCCAGACCTGGCCGGTCAGCCCCTCCCTGATTGGTCAGGACTCCCACGCTGAGCCTGAATAGGTTCTCCCCCACCCTTGTGTTTCCATCCAAGGAAGTGGGAGGCAGGTAATTGCTGGTGGCTGTGCAATAGCCTCCACCGATTATTTATAGAAAGTGAACAAATTGAAACTGAGCCAAAACAAGACGGAACTGACTCAGGTTGGGAAGGTAAAAATCATGAAGGAAATTGTGCTTTACATTTTCAGTGGGGTTCAGCTGACCCATGTTGATTTGGTTAAGAGACTAGAGGTTATACTGGATCTGTACGGTTGTTGGAGAAGTAACTTAATGAAGCTGCAGAAACACTTTCTTCCAGCTTCGTCTTGCTGAAAAGGTGGGCCCCTACCTTGGCGTGGCCAATCTGGCCACCTGGATCCATTCCTTGTAAACATAGAGACTAGACTCGTTCAATACAATCTCCATATGCCTCCTCTTGAAATTCACTCAGAGACTCAAGTTGTTGCAAAATATCACCGTAATAAATACAACTGAAAACGGTGTGAAAGTAAGCTATATAT
Organism: Heteronotia binoei; assembly: GCF_032191835.1. Taxonomy (NCBI): domain Eukaryota; kingdom Metazoa; phylum Chordata; class Lepidosauria; order Squamata; family Gekkonidae; genus Heteronotia; species Heteronotia binoei. Next base: position 15,685,527 of record NC_083230.1, read on the forward strand.
AAAGTAACCACTGGAAGCAATTTTCACACAAAGCATGTAAATATACGTTTTAGTGAAAATTAAACACAACAAAACTAAGGAACACTGAACATTCAGTACTTGAAATTTTTCCACAAAGTCTCTCAACCGTCTTAGAAAGTTGGACTTGATGAAGACGGGGGTGAAGTCTTTAATCGCTTAGTGTTCCACTCATGATTGTACGGAGAGAATAAGAAACCGCTTTTTAAAAGGACTCCTCACGGTTTCGCTTTCTTCCTCAGCCTCCTTCTCCCGACATTACACGGAGCTGTTACCATACAACATAAAGTAAATATTTGTGTGATAAAGTAACTATTAATGCTAGGAAAAGGATGCGTGCTTACCCACAACTCTACTCTTTACGGCATGGATCAACACATGCTCTGATCTGCTGCTACCGGCTTTCGCCGTTTCCATTCGACAGAGCCCATTAAATTGCCAAGAGGTGCATATTCTTAAAGAGATATAGCACCAGACTAATGTTACAGACAATGGTAAAGCGGCACTCGATTTTTTACATTCATATCAAAAATAAACTGTGCTAGACATTTTTCGCAGACTAGATTGCCCTAGTTAAAACCTGGCCTCTCTTATGTCCCTGATGCTGTGATACAAAGGTAATTAACTTAATAATTCTGAACCCAGGCTTAACTAAAAGGACAAAGAAACTGATGCTGTATAAAAGGCTCTTATAAAAATGATGAAAAATCTATTGCCGAGTGCACCAGCTGCAATAGTCCAGATGTCCAGATGAGTAGTATCTTCTCAATATTTTTCTTTGACATAAGGGGCATTTAAATAAAGCAAAGAATCTCAAGTCCTTAACTAAATGTCCACTTTCAGAAAGATGTTGAAACATAGGTGTCTCTGGCACCTGCCTCTCCAGACATGCCCTGTGTTTCAAAATCCTGACTTTAAATGCATGTGTAGTTTTACTGACATAATAAATACCACATTTGCATAAAGCTGTGTACACCCATTGTTGCAAAATATCATGGCTCAGTTATTAGCAGAAGCTATGCAAAGCATGCATACTACACCCATTCTGAAGTTGCTCGAGTGCTTCCCATCAGTTATTGAGCTTAGTTCAGGGTACTGGCCATCACATTTTTATATCTCCCCAACCTCCTGAAAGTCTTGTTTGTATGAAACCAATATTTACTTAAGCTTAAGATAAAAAAAAACACATCATTCTACCCCACATCTTACTTTTCTCCCACCCCTCCCCCCAATAATTGACCCCCACCAGTGTTATTTAAAAAAAACAACAACAGATATTAAAGGTACCTTTAACTATCAAGAAAAAACAAAAATTGATTAAGAAAAAGATCCCCCCTTCAAAAGTTATATTCTTGTCTTAAAGGTCTTAATCTTCAAAAATTGTCCAATGTCCTTTTATTTTCCACTCTTTTTCTACATATCTTCTGAATTTCTTCCACTCCCGATTAAAAAGTTCTAAATCGCAGTCTCTTAGTTTTCTTGTTAGCTTGTCCATTTCACTCCATGACATAACTTTTATAGTCCAGTCCCATTTTTCTGGTATTTTTTCTTGCTTCCACAACTGCGCATACAATGTCCTAGCAGCTGAGAGCAAGTACCATATTAAAGTTCTATCTTCTTTTGGAAATTTTTCCATTTGTAATCCCAGCAGAAAAGTCTCTGCTTCTTTGTTAAATTCATATCCTAGGATCTTAGATATCTCTTGTTGAATCATCTGCCAAAACATTTTAGCTCTTTCACAAGTCCACCACATATGGTAGAAAGAACCTTCATGCTTTTTACATTTCCAACACCTATCTGGCATCTTATTGTTCATCTTTGCTAATTTTTTTGGAGTCATATACCATCTATACATCATCTTAAAACAGTTCTCTTTAATACTATGACATGTTGCGAGTTTCATAGAGTTTTTCCACAGATATTCCCAAGATTCCATCTTTATTTCTTTATTTACATTAATTGCCCATTTTATCATTTGAGATTTCACTACATCTTCTGGAAACCAATATTTACTTGATTTGGTAGGCCACTGCCTACCAGCTACGTATGGCTGTGCTCAGCTAAGTACGGCTTTGCTCACTGTGCTGGATTCCTCGTCTGATGAAGTGTGCTTAAGAGCACACAAAAGCTTATGTTCTAAATAAAAATGGGTTGGTCTTAAAGGTACACCTCGACTCCTGCTTTGTTCAACTGCTTCAGACCAACACGACTGCCCGCTTGGGTTGATTTATTGAAGTCATGAAGCCGTTTGGAAGGATTTCTTTAAAGGCGACTGAAGTTTTAAAAACTTGAAAATTACGAGGTGTCAGATAACTTGTGTAGGGAAACATAATTTGCTAAAACAACCACTTTCACAGCATTTAGATGAGTTTAATTATTGCTAGGAAAATATAAATACCAAGACTGTTTTCAAGCTTCCATTTTAGAACTTGGAAAACAGATAATTAAAAAAAAAAGGCCATGTGAATTGTGTACAGCTGTGAGGTTATTTTGAGAACACTCTGATCCTTCACTTTTCTTATCTTAGATACATTCACTGAAAGTATAAGATGAATACATTCTGAATTAATAACTTCTTGTCCTGGAATCTAGAACTGCAAAATTGCTTTGTTTAGTATGACCCTTAATGCTTCAGAACAAAACACTGGGGACAGTTCCTCCATTGCCTTAGAGAACATGCTGCCCCTTAAAGATTGGTCTGTTGCCCTGTTCAATGTGTTGACTGTAAGATCACCAACAGAATGGCAGAACCTCAGGACAAATAGAACTGCTTTCCTTCTCAGCCATTCTGTAAGTTATCCATACACAAGGGTTTATACCAGTACCAGTGGCCACCATTACATAGCTTTAGGCAGGAGTTTTCAGATGAAGAGCAAAGGAATCCAGCCATTCTTCAGAAGTTATCAGGGGGTTCTTTGGTGAAAAATTATACAATGGGCAAGAAACTTGCCTGATTGATTACAATATGCAGACAGAAGGGAAAGGTAGAGGTGATTGGGTTGCATTCACTGTGCAGTCAGGACACCCCTTAATGAATGAAGTGTAAATTCTATAGCATTATTCAGAATTTTATGCAATGTGCTGGCATTATGTGGTAGATGTATTGATGTGGAAAATACCTTTTTGCCTCATCTTGGCTAGCAAACTGAAGTGGTGCTTTTTTGAAACATCCATATGATGTCAGCCTCCAATCATCCATTTCTCAAGGTTTCCTTTGCCCCAATCTTTCCTGACCTCCTTCTTTGTGACAATCTTCTCTAAAAGATTGTAGTCCCAGAGGGTTTACACATCTTTAGACCTCCTGGCCACTTTGTGAAACTTAAACAGACACACACACAAACTCTGAAGGGGCCAGATGATAGAGGCTGAAAGTCCTTTATTGTGAGATTTTTGTTGACTCCTTAATTATATTTCTTCATGCCCCTCAATTGACACCCTATTCCATTATTATTTAATGAATACATCTTGATTTTGTCCATGCATGAAGGGTTTCCCCCCTTTATAAATGCACTTTGCAAATCTCCGTAACTTTAAAATAATGCACAGAGGTACAATATGTAAATGTCAGAGCAATCTCAATCACCAAAAAAAAACAACAGGACGGCATGTTCTTCCAGAGCAGAAATCTTGGTTTCACAGCTCTGTAATGAAGGATTCTTCCAAGTTTCATGTTTCTCCATTGAATTTCAAATAGATTAAAATCATTTTCATAATCATGTTTGATAAGACAAGTAATTTTCCATTAAAGAGGAGCCTTTGCTCATTTTTTAATCCTTTCATTTCTCAGGACAGCTTGTACAGCACCACATCAATGGAAGAAAGTGGTGGCCAATTTGCAGTTTTATGGAGATTCACTGAGAAAATTTTTATGCCATCATCAAGCAACAACACAGTAATGATCACTCATGGTTTGTGGAAACTAGAACTACACCAATATAGTTCATATTCTTTAGGATCAGATATCTAGTTACTTAGAGCAGATTTACCTCCTCAAACATGCCATGGATTTTAAAAATATCATTCACAAGTAGATCTGTTTGCAACTACCTAAGTCAGGAAAAGTTACATGGATCTTTTTGGAGTTTTTTTTTTTAAAGATTTTTTTAAACACCTTGACAGTTTGACAAGGAGTTTGAGCAGGACGGGCCAAGCAGTATTAGATATCCGCTGCCTCAACTAAAAGCCTGGTGGGATAGCTCCATTTTAAAGACTCTACAGAATTGTAAAATATCTACTTGGTGGCGCATGGGATAAGAACAGAGAACTTGATTGGCCAAGGATTGATGAACAGAGATGTGCATGAACAGAGACAGCAGTGGAAGGCCACCACCACCACCACCAGGTCAACTGGTGAAAGGCCAGATCAGAATAGCTAGGATGGAACTAGCAAAACAATTGAGAATAGTCAAGATGATGTCACAAGTGTTGCAGGAAGAATGTCAGAAGCAGCAGATAGATTAAGGGAACAAGATTGTTGATGAGATAGAGAGCCAGTTTGGTGTAGTGGATAAGTGTGCGGACTCTTATCTGGGAGAACCGGGTTTGATTCCCCACTCCTCCACTTGCACCTGCTGGCATGGCCTTGGGTCAGCTGTAGCTCTGGCAGAGGTTGTCCTTGAAAAGGCAGCTGCTGTGAGAGCCCTCTCCAGCCCCACCCACCTCACAGGGTGTCTGTTGTGGGGGAGGAAGGTAAAGGAGATTGTGAGCCGCTCTGAGACTCTTCGGAGTGGAGGGCGGGATATAAATCCAATATCTTCATCTACCTCACAGGGTGTCTGTTGTGGGGGAGGAAGGGAAAGGAGATCGTGAGCCGCTCTGAGACTCTTCAGAGTGGAGGGCGGGATATAAATCCAATATCTTCATCTACCTCACAGGGTGTCTGTTGTGGGGGAGGAAGGTAAAGGAGATTGTGAGCCGCTCTGAGACTCTTCGGAGTGGAGGGCGGGATAGAAATCCAATATCTTCATCTACCTCACAGGGTGTCTGTTGTGGGGGAGGAAGGGAAAGGAGATCGTGAGCCGCTCTGAGACTCTTCGGAGTGGAGGGCGGGATATAAATCCAATATCTTCATCTACCTCACAGGGTGTCTGTTGTGGGGGAGGAAGGTAAAGGAGATTGTGAGCCGCTCTGAGACTCTTCGGAGTGGAGGGCGGGATATAAATCCAATATCTTCATCTACCTCACAGGGTGTCTGTTGTGGGGGAGGAAGGGAAAGGAGATTGTGAGCCGCTCTGAGACTCTTCGGAGTGGAGGGCGGGATATAAATCCAATATCTTCATCTACCTCACAGGGTGTCTGTTGTGGGGGAGGAAGGTAAAGGAGATTGTGAGCCGCTCTGAGACTCTTCGGAGTGGAGGGCGGGATATAAATCCAATATCTTCATCTACCTCACAGGGTGTCTGTTGTGGGGGAGGAAGGGAAAGGAGATTGTGAGCCGCTCTGAGACTCTTCGGAGTGGAGGGCGGGATAGAAATCCAATATCTTCTTCTTCTTCTATCTTCTTTCTACTAAGCACTGGCAAGGCAGTAGGGGCAAGTGCAACTGAGTGCCCAGGCTAGCAGGATGAGGTCTGACTCAAGGACCTAGAGATGGAAAATCATTTGCAGGTGGAGCAGCACAACTGCTCAAGGGGGAGGAGAAAAGGGAGAAGATGCTAGAGGAGCAGTGAAAGGTGCAGGAGGAGCAGCAGGAGGAGAGTGAAGCCTGCAGACTTGAGTGGGAGGAGCAGCAAAAGATGCTGGAGGGACAGTGAAAGATACCGGAGGAGAAGCTGAGGGAACAGTGAAGGATGCAGGAGAGCAGTAAAATCATGACCTTGAGATAATGCACCTGCATGCTTAGCAAAGCAAGAAAATAAAAGTTACCCTCAAAGATATTGTTCCATACGAGGGGGAGACCCCTTAGTATATCTTTCAAATTTTGAGACAGCAGCTATGCAGTGGGGAATTGCAGAGTCAAACTACATGTCCTACCTTTGTAGCATACTAACTGGGGAGCTAGCTGCTCTCTACCACAACATGCCCGAGGTGGAGGGTGGGGGGGGGGATCACCTCAGTGTTCAGTTTGACTGGGAGTCTGGAACTGAGAATAGACTGAACGGGAGTCCAGTTCATTCCTGAGACAGAGCTGGGTTATTTAGAGCTCTTGTCTGGTTGAGAATTTAATTGTGAGAAGGGGCTAACCATAGTTTCTTTCTGTGAAAACTCTCAAGGCTGTGAAATACTGTGTCACAAGGAAGAGTGAAGCTTTAAGACTCTGCTGAGGAGTTCTGTCAGACCAAAAATCAGACTCCTCGTTCTCATCTGGAACACAAATACTAATCACCATATGGCACTTTCCCTGTTGGAGGGTCTAGGGGGCCATCAGGCTCAGCATTCGGGTTTTGTGTCCCAGGACTGAGAAGAAGGACTGCCTTGGGGACCACCCTGGCTACGCTCTTCCTCTAAGTTCTGCGACTTGGTGGGAGCTCCAGGGTGGCAACCCATTTGTTATTCCAGCTGGGGGCCAGCCAGCAGAATGGCTCACACCCAGGGCAAAGGTGACTTGCCCACCATATGGCAAGCAAGTGGTCTGGAGCTACCCTTGACCTTGGCTTATCTCTGCACTTGAATTTGCCCTTGCCACAGAAAGGTGTAAATAGTTAATCTAGTGACCCTTGGTTAAACCTGATCTGGTGCCTGTCTCTTTCTTCCAACTGAGGTAGGGCAATCTGGCCACTTTCTGGCCACAGAGCCCAGGTGGTGGTAGTGGCAGGGTCTGCTTTGCCTCCCTGAAAGGAAGAGGAGGCAGGCAGCATGTGATTCCTAGTGTAGCAGTGGAGAAGTGGAGCTGACAAGGATTTAAGCCCAGCTCCACCTCCTTCCTTCCTCTTTCTGCTCACATGTTTGGCCCATCCTCATACCCTATATGTAGTGCAGGCTTTGGCTGGTCGCCTTTTGGGGCTGGGTATGAGTTTTTCACTCCTCCTTGGATTGGCACAGGGGGGAAGTGTTTTTGCCTCCTTTGCACTGTAGTCAGTGATCTATGGGAAATTAGATGTGGTGGTTCCATTGAATGGGGTTGATCACTTGTGAGGTTAATGAGGGAAAAGGGAAAACAGATTTGGTGAGCACCATATGGCACCTTCCCTGTTGGGGTGTCAAGGGGACCACCAAGCTCAGTCTTTGGGTTTTGCAGTCCAGGACTGGTAAGGAGGACTGAGACCGCCCTGGCTAGGCTCCTCTTGTAAATTCCACGGCTTGGGGGAGCTCTAGAGTGGCATCCCATTTCCTACGTCAGCTGGGGACCAACCAGAGAGATGGCTCACACTCAGGGTAAAGGTGGCTCACCCAACATAGGACAAGGAGGTGGTCCGGAGTGATCCCTAGCTTTAGCCTATTTCTGCACTCAGGGTTTGCCCTTGCTGCAGAAAGGTGCAAATAGTTAATAAAGTGGACTTTACTTAAATCCAATCTGGTGCCTGTCTGTCTTCTGATGGGTGTGTGTGTGTGTGTGTGGACTTCTTAACACCAAGTGTTAGATTTCTGAATAAGTTCAGTTAAACATAAATTTGCTTCCCAGACTGTCTCACAATAGTGCACGTCTACCAACTTTAGTAGTGATCCCCTCATTACAGCTGCATGAGCTGCTGAAGGAATTTTACCCATATAATGCATTCTAACCATCCTTCAACATGAATATTGACATATCCAGCAATGCAGTTCATCTAATGGAATGACATTTCCATTTGTAGAAGATGTAGGGGCAATTTATGCAGACATCCCTTCCCACTGCATTCTTCCAACTTTGTCCACTATTGGTTCTCAAATAGTGTACATTATTTATTTGTATATGCAAACTCATATTCATATCTGTATCTCTGATTTATATCTCTGATTTATTAATGCACAAATAATGTTTTAAAACATGGGATTTTATTGAGAAAATTCAATGCAAGGGAAAAGGAAATGACATGAAAATGTTCAGTTTCGTTTATTCTTAGGAGTGCATTACAAGAAACAAAGAATCAAGAGTTCAATTCATACAAAGGAGAGATGAAATAAAAATGGAGATTTGGAGGTCAAAACTGCGGGGAATAGAAATTCAAAATCATCCCTTGTATTTTTTACAGAGATGAGGGAAGCCTGCTTCCAATTTTAATGGGGGGGATCTTTTGATTATTTTCTTGCAAGGCATTCAGATAAAGTTTTCCATTTCACAACGGGCTTTTTTTTTCTGGTGTTGCATTATGAGTCTCCGTTCTTATCATGGAATCAGAAGTGACTTGTTTCTTTTATTCTTCTGACAGGGATAGAATTGTTTGGATTATGAATATCAGCTATGTGCTGACAAGTGAAAGACACAGCCAGCATTCAATGAGGGCGGGGGGGGGGGGGCAGAGCTGACCTTGGGAAAAGACAATACTGAAATAGAACATTTAATATGGCTCTTTTCACATGACAGTTAAAAATTCAATAAATCCTTCTACTGACAGATGCCTGTACGTCATCTTACTACCTTAGTATTATTCAAGTTGTTTCAAACACAGAGTGTGCCTGTGAGTTATGTTTCTATAGGGCAGATGTTTCTAACAGGGCAGATGGTCGCAAAAGCAGTTGCATTCCTCTCTCTCTCTTCTCTTCAATCAAGGATCCCTTCGTCAGGAATACACTTTTGTTTTCAATCATATTTTTGTCTTTCTGCATACTTACTCCAAACATGAAGGAAAAGAGCTGGACTCTGCCAATCTATTTTGCAACTGGTGGTACAAGATAGTTTTTTTTGGTTATGGTAGAGACTCTTTGCACCACAGGACAACATCACCTGTAGCAGAGTGGATCCACGTCGACCTGTTTTCATGAAGTGGATCCCAGTCGTTACCATGCCATATGAACATATGAAGCTGCCTTATACTGAATCAGACCCTCGGTCCATCAAAGTCAGTATTGTCTACTCAGACTGGCAGCGGCTCTCCAGGGTCTCAGGCTGAGGTTTTTCACGCCTATTTGCCTGGACCCTTTTTAGCTGGAGATGCCGGGGATTGAACCTGGGACCTTCTGCTTACCAGGCAGATGCTGTACCACTGAGCCACCGTCCCTCCCCGACTTTAGTAGTGATTATTATTATTTACAATTTTCATCATATACTCCAACTGGAAAAAAGAGGCAGCCATAAATAGCGACCTGTATAATGAGGGCACCTGAATGAACAAAGCTTCCTATCTCAGTATAGAAAAGGCTATTCATATATGAGCATCAGTTGAGCATGCTTGGGGGAAAGCATTTTTTACATTTACTAAATAACTGCAGCACCATCCCCTTCGACGATATATGAGTTAAGTATTTAAAACATCTTAAAATCATGCCATTATGATTTTATTATTTCCCTGAGGATCTAATGGAGCACCATTTACGAATTTTACTATACAATTGACTTTTTACTATATCACTGTGTCTTATACCTTTAAGGAAGAAGAAGAAGAAGAATTGCAGATTTATACCCCGCCCTTCTCTCTGAATCAGAGATTCCGAGCAGCTCACAATCTCCTATATCTTCTCCCCTCACAACAGACACCCTGTGAGGTGGGTGGGGCTGAGAAGGCTCTCACAGCAGCTGCCCTTTCAAGGACAACCTCTGCCAGAGCTATGGCTGACCCAAGGCCATTCCAGCAGGTGCAAGTGGAGGAGTGGGGAATCAAACCCGTTTCTCCCAGGTAAGAGTCCACGCACTTAACCACTACACCAAACTGGCTCTCAGAAACAGATATCCAAGACACAGCTGATGAATGTACTGATGAATAATGGGTATAATCTCTAGTTCCTGGATTGAGAAAATGCAGGTATCGTTCAAACCAAAGGATTCAAATATTTTCCCTAGTTCTGCTAGTTTTGCTTTTCTCCAGTTTGATCTATGAGGCGTGATTTATGAAATTATGATTTTTAATCATGAAATTATGAACTATATTGTGAACCCAAATTGTGATGTTTAATCATAATTTGAGTTCACAATATAGTTCAGGTCACAACCTATAAGGATATCTCCCCTTTTGGAGGTCTTGTAGATCTTTTAAAGCATCTCTAATGAATTCCAACTGACCCACATTCAGAGCACTTATAGATACTATTGCAAAAGTTTTCCCATCCAACTCCCCATTGACAAAAATAAACCTCCCTTTTTAGTCTAACTTGATAGCAGGTAAAAGGGGTATAATTGGAAATAAGTATGGCCACCCCTCTGACCTTTGAGGTGTCATTTGCTTGGAAGGTGTGAGTAAACTAACTAGACCTCAGGAAAGTTCCCTGTAGCATGCGCTGGGCTGTGCCAGCACACAGATTTCTTGAGGCCAGTGCAGGGATTTTCTTTCCAATGCAGCTGGTCAAAGAAGTTGGCAGTCCTGCCCACCTGCCGGCCACCCCCCCCCCCCCCAGGCTGCTCTCCTGCTCTTCAACTAGACTGGTAGCTCATCATCAGACAGCTCAGTTAAACTCATTGGAAGGAGTTCTGGACAGGGTCAGGCTATAGACCCATCCCTAGTTCATAGTAGATTTTGAAGAGCCCTGCTGGTGTAACATGAGACAAGTCTCAGTAGACTGGAGCCCTTGCTGCCACCTAAGAAGACTTGTTGCTCTGCCAAGCTGCATCAGGTAAGTCAGGCTGTGGTGCCCTTCCCCCACCACCATGAAAAAACACATGGCAGCAAAGCTCTTCATGGGCTTCTGGCCACCAGTGTTGCGGCAGGGCATGTGTGAGGGATGCCCTTAGGCTGGGAGGGAGGTTGGGAGAAGACCCCAGCCAGGTCTTGCAGCTCCCTCCCCACATAGGGTTGCCAAGTCCAATTTAAGAAATATCTGGGGACTTTGGGGGTGGAGCCAGGAGACATTAAGGGTGGAGCCAAGATCAAGGCTGTGACAAGCATCATTGAACTCCAAAGGGAGTTCTGGCCATCACATTTAATGGGACGGCACACCTTTTCAATGCCTTCCTTCCATAGGAAATAATGAAGGATACGGACAACTTCTTTTGGGGCTCATAGAATTGGACCCCCTAATCCAATCTTTTTGAAACTTGGGGGGTATTTTTGGGAGAGACACTAGATGCTATACTGAAAATTTGGTGCCTCTACCTCAAAAAACAGCCCCCCCCAGAGCCCCAGATATCCGCGGATCAATGCTCTATTATTTTCTTTGGGAATAAATCTCCCTAGGGAATAAAAGAGTTCCCAGCAGACATTTCCCTCCCCTCCCCCCGCTTTCTGATGACCCCGAAGCGGGGGGAGGGCCTCCAAACCGGGGGAATCCCCTGCCCCCACCTGGGGATTGGCAACCCTATCCCCACACCATGCCCGCTTAAAAAGCACATGAAGGCAAGGCTCTTCATGGGACTCTCGCTACCAGCAATATGGGGGGGGGAGTAGCTGCAGGGGAGCCCATCTGCCCAGGAGGGAGGGAGGGAAAGAAGGACTTGGAGGGCCCAAACCAGGCTGCAACTTCCTCTCCCCCATGTGGGCCTTAAACTAAAAATGTGAGTCTCCTCAGAGGGTGGAAGAAGAAGCTGGGTGCTTCTGTGACTGGGGGAAACGGTTGTTGCTTCCTGCAGGCTCTGAGTGGTGGCTGAGGCAGCAGCAAGCCTGTTGGGTTTACTTTGGGGTGGGCAGGGGGGAGGAAAGGAGCCTGGCACCATGTGCGGTTGGGGTTGTAGTGCTCAGCCTGCTGTCCTCCTGCTCTCCCCTGACTTCCCGGTGGGAGGCTGGACAGGTGCCCCAGCAGGCGAGACACAGTTGATTTATTGACTGCCACCAGGCTGGTATGATAATTACAGGAAGCAGACCACCAGACGACTCTGCTTCTCTGGCGATGGTGTAACTCTATGCAGGCTCTTCGGCAAAACTCAAAGTCCCAGAGTAAAATCCTCTATAGCAGGGTCTAAACGGCCGCTGGAAGCTTCTGCCAAGCCTTGACAAAGAGTTCAAAAAGTTGTCTCTTTAAGATTTATTAGAGCGCAAGCTCCTTCACTCAAGTTATCCTGGTGGTTACACCAGTCGTCCATATAAATAAAAATGCAGCCGGTAGGTAGGTTACTCAGATCAACCGTTGGGCAAAAAGCATTTCACTCCAGAAAATACAAATACAAAATCCAAGTTTCTCAATCAAAAATAATAGTTCCAAGGTACGCCTTGGCCTTACCATCTGCGTAAGCCTCAGCTCAGCGTAATGGGGAAGAAAGCTTCCCATCTTTTAGCCTCCAGGGAGAACCATAAAGGAAAATTAGCTACACCTGATCCTCCTAGGACAGGTAATCTCAAGTTTGACACGTCAGCTAGGCTAGATGGAAACGATCTAGTTTGACAGGGAATGTAAGGGGACTCCAAATGATTCTTCGCAGCTTACAGGTGGTCTGCCAGCCTCAGAGACTCCAGATGAAGGCTAGGCCACTGCAAACACTTACCCCAGAGTCTAAAGTTGCCAACTAAGATTTACATTAAGTGACCCCAGTCACTACAGGGGTAGCTTGCTGTTACCTCCTGCAGCCCCAGAGATAGCGGGCGGCTGGCTTGCTGAGTGCAGCTGGGGCAGCAAAAAGCCCCTTGAGTTTACTTTGTGTGGCCAGGGTAGCTTGCTGTTACTTCCTGCAGTTCAAGAGATTACTAGGCAGCTGGCTTGTGAAATGGCAGCTGGGACAGCAAAAAGCCCTTCAAGGTTACTTGGGGGAGCGGAGGGGGGAAGGAGAGGTCTGAGGGAGCTTGCTGTTGCCTCCTGCAGCCTCAGAGGTGGCTCGGCAGCTGGCTTACTGAGCAGCAGCAGCCAGGGCAGCAAAAAGCCCCTTAAATTAACTTTGGGGTGGGCGAGGGAGAAGGAGTCGGGTGCCTGTGCAGCCGGGGAATTGGTTGTTGCCTCCTGCAGCCCCGGAGATGGCTGGGCAGCTGGCTTGCTCAGGGGCGCTGGTGGCCAGGGTAGCAAAAGACATTTCTCCAAGTTAAAACGCTTGGGGGTCTTTAGCTTGGAGAAATGTCAACTGCAGAGTGACATGATAGAGGTTTACAAGATTATGCATGGGATGGAGAAAGTAGAGAAAGAAGTACTTTTCTCCCTTTCTCACAATACGAGAACTCATGGGCATTCGAGGAAATTGCTGAGCAGTCGGGTTAGAACAGATAAAAGGAAGTACTTCTTCACCCAAACATTAACATGTGGAATTCACTGCCACAGGAGGTGGTAGCAGCTACAAGCATAGCCAGCTTCAAGAGGCATGGCTTCTCTTATGTTATGTTCTTAAGACCCTTCTGTATTAAGATCTTGCCTTCCTCCAGGTTAAGTGTCCCTTCAATAATAAGAGGAAGAGGATTCATCCTTAGACTGGAGGAAGGCTTCAAACTTTGATCACTGGAGTGGTAGCAGAGGGTAGGATTCAGCCACAAGGTCGCTTGAGTGTTCTATACTGAGATTCGTAGTTTTTAAATATGATATTGCATGAAGACATCTTGCCTTTTGTAAGCTATCCATTACTCATTAAAAAAGCTATATAAGTTGTTCAAAAGAATGCACTTCATTATATTTTCCAACGTGGCTTTCAGAGTTATTGGCTTGGCAGGGCAGAAGTCACCTCAAGGTGAATCGGGAGGTTAGGGAGGAGAAGATAAAACACATTTCAGATTTGATAGTATTGTTACATAGTTGTGAAATATTGTGCAGTTAAACTTTGTCTTAGTTTTATAAAGAAAAAGACCACTACTCGATATTTAAACCCTATAAGTGATAGTGTGGGCCACCATTTGTCCTTTTTCAGTTAACTGGATGATCAAAACTTAGTTACGACTAAGTGAAATAGAATATGAAAAGTTTTACATCTGCCACCATCAGTGCTACATTCTTTTAAAGAACGTGCATTCAGGACCCAGTGGGATCGAATCCTCTTCTTATATTAAAAACATTTTTTTATTTAGTAACATATGGTGACAATCTCTTATTTCTGCATCATTAATAACATCTTCTTATCTATCCCATATATTACTTTCTAACCACCCCTCCCCCCCGTTACTTGATCCTTGCCGGTGTTATTACTTATACTAATATTAAAAGGTACCCTTAACTAATAAAAACAAAAAATTACGTTCTTCTTCCTTCTAAAACTTAATCATTATCAAAAATTGTCCAATGTCCTTTTATTTTCCACTCTTTTTCTACATATCTTCTGAACTTTTCCCACTCCCTCTTAAAGACTTCTAAGTCATAGTCTCTTAAGTTTTTGTTAGTTTGTCCATTTCACTCCATGTCATAACTTTTACAATCCATTCCCATTTCTCTGGTATTTTTTCTTGCTTCCATAACTGCACATACAATGACCTAGCAGCTGAGAGCAAGTACCAGATTAAAGTTCTATCTTCTTTTGGAAATTTTTCAATTTGTAATCCCACCAGAAAAGTCTCTGCAACTTTGTTAAATTCATATCCCAAAATCTTGGTAATCTCTTGTTGAATCATCTGCCAAAACATTTTTGCTCTTTCACAAGTCTCTTTTGCTCTTTCTACATATGGTAGAAAGAACCTTCATGCTTTTTACATTTCCAGCATCTATCTGGCATCTTATTATTAATCTTTGCCAACTTTTTAGGAGTAATATACCATCTGTACATCATCTTAAAACAATTTTCTTTAATACTCTGACATGCTGAGAATTTCATTGAGTTCTTCCACAAATGCTCCCAAGTTTCCATCTGTATTTCTTTATTTCATTAATTGCCCATTTGATCATTTGAGATTTCACTACTTCATCTTCTGTAGACCATTGTAGAAGTAATTTATATACTTTTGAAATTAATTTATCATTATCTCCAAGCAGAACCTTTTCCATTTCTGTTTGCTCTTTTCTTATTCCTTCAATTTTAATGTCATTTTCCACCAAGCTCTTTATTTGTTGCATTTGAAACCAATCATATTTATTATTCAAGTCTTCAGCAGTTTTCAATTCTATTTTGCCGCTTTGTATTTTTAATAGTTGACTATATGACAACCATTTTTCTTCACCTATCTCAGCCGTTATTTTTATTATTTTCACTGGCACTATTCATAATGGTTTTCTCTCATCTCCATATTTCTTGTATTTCATCCATGTATTTAACAAATTATTTCTTATATAATCCATCTTCTTTTTTCCATAATACAAATACGCGTGTCAGCCAAATTTATTTCTGTGTCCTTCCAACACTAAAAGTTTTTTGTTTAACAGCATTATCCATTCTTTTATCCACACTAAACAAACTGCTTCATGATATAATTTTAAGTCTGGTAGTTGAAATCCGCTTCTCTCTTTTGCATCTGTTAAAATTTTCATTTTAATTCTTGGTTTCTTCCCAGCCCACACAAATTCTGAAATCTTCCCTCGCCATTTATCAAATTGTTTACTATCCTTCACAATAGGAATAGTTTGAAACAAATACATTATTCTTGGTAAGATATTCATTTTGATTGCAGCTATTCTACCCAACAGTGACAAATTAAGCTTGTTCCATTTTAACAGGTCTTCATCCATTTTATGCCATAACTTTTCATAATTATTTTTAAACAGATCGATATTCTTCATTGTTATCTCCACCCCCAGATATGTTACCTTAGAGGTGGCTTCACAGCCCGTTAATCTTTGTAATTCTTGTTGCTTATTTTTCTGCATATTTTTACACAAAATTTTCAATTTTTCTTTATTAATACAAAGTCCCGCCAACTCCCTCTATTCTTGTTTTTTAGCTGACAACAAAGGTGTAACTTGTATGGGGTTTTCATTTATAAACATTATATCGTCAGCAAAAGCTCTGTATTTATAAATAAATCCTTTTATTCTTAATCCTTCTATTTCTTTTTCTTCTTGAATCTGCATCAATAATATTTCAAGAGTCATTCTAAACAACAACGGTGAAAGTGGACAGCCTTGTCTAGTACCTTTGCTGATTTTCATATCTTCTGTAAGATCTGTGTTTATACATAGCCTTGCACATTGTTCAGTGTATATTGCTGAATCGAATCCTCTTCTTTAGAAGACAGTCTGGTAAGCTCTTCCTCCTCCTCTTTGGTTAAGTGGATGTTGAGTTGTTCTAAAAGGGTTCTGTTTGCTTCAATATTTTCAACCTTTAGAGTTCCATTTCTATAAAGAAGTATATCTGAAGTATGTTGGTATTGTGCAGCTTCATTGCAAAGATTTGCAGATGCTTTCTTTTTTTCAAGTGTCTCCACTGAAAGACCAAGTAGAACAAGGACCCTGTGACCATTGTGTTGCAATAAGCCTCTCAATCTTGCCTCTTTAAGTATTTTTTCCCCATTTATGTGCATAAATGAACTGGGTGAGGATATTTCAAGGTCTCCCTTTATGAGCCAGTGCAAGTGATCCGAAATGCGTTGCTCTCGCAATTGCCAGCATTGTATCTTCTTCCGACGAAAGTTCTCTAGCCAGCCATGAGGACACAAATATAGCCAAGTCCTTATTTTCTTCCACACCTTCCTCCACACTGTGGAACTTCAAATTTACACTCTGCCATTTGGTCTCTAAAGCAATTATCCGGTTTGACATTGAAAACTGAGTGTCCTTAAGTTTTTAAAATGTCCATTTGCAAAGAGAGGCTCAATTCTGCTGGGTTTTTTTTTTTCCAGTTATCATAGTAGTCACAGTCAGCTCTTCACTCATTTCAGCCACTTTGGTATTAATAGACAGTATATATTCATTAATTGATTATTTATGTATGTCTTCATGAAGTAAGATATGATGATTACAACATAAAGGCATGTTCTTGTCATAAGAACATAAGAAAAGCCACGTTGCATCAGGCCAATGGCCCATCCAGTCCAACATTCTGTGTCACACCGTGGCCAAAAACCAAAGGTGCCATCAGGAGGTCTATCAGTGGGGCCAAGACTATCACCTCCTGAGTTATCAGCTCCCCTTCTGATGGTGCTGATGCCATTTTCTCTCCTTGCAGCAATTTCTGGCCTACACTTTGAGAGGTATTTCCCAGTGTAAAAAAAGCTTCTTACCAATGCAGGCTGGTTGACGCTGTCGTGTGGGCCTCGGTTGAGTCATGGTGCGTGGTCTGTCATCTGCGACTGATCTTGGCCCGGCAAGCCTGCGCGATGTGGCCCACCTTTCCACAGCTCCTGCAGTCCATGTTGCGATATGGACAGTCCTGCCTCTCGTGGGGGTCGCCGCAGCTGGCGCATTTGCTGGTGGTGGGTCTCTCCATCGCTCGTTGCCACGTGGGGGCTCTTGGATCCGTTCCCTGTGGGCGACAGAGCTGGAAAACCTCTTCGTCCACCGGGTCGCCCGGCACCATCTCCTCCTGGTGGACGGCCTCTCCATGTGGATGGCTGTATGCTTTGGTGGCTCTCTTGAAGGTGGTCGCCTCGTTGAAGGCTTGTTGGAGGGTGAGCTCTTCCTTGGCGAAGAGCTTCTGCTGCAGCCTTTCATCTCGGAGGCCCCAGACAAATCAGTCCCTCAGGGCTTCCTCCCGCTTCTCGAAACTGCAGTTTTCCGCGATCTGGCGGATAGCAGCCAGGTAGACTGCAGCCATTTCCCCGGGCTTCTGATCCCTCTTATGGAAGAGGAATCGGCGGGCGATGATGGACGGCTGGGGCGTGAAGTGCCCTGTGAGGAGTCTGACGATCTCCCCATACGTTCTCTAAGTGAGCTTCGCGGGGGCAGAGAGCCCTTGGGCGATCTCGAAGGTTTCCTCTCCGCAGACGCTCAATAGGACGTCCCTCATTCGGTTGTTGTCCGTGATCATGTTGGCCCGCAAGTAGCATTCGACCCGCTCTGAGTAGGTCTCCCATCTTTCTGGGTTAGCGGGGTTGAACTCAGCAAGATGGCCCGTCGTTACACTCAAGTTCGCCATGTCAGCGGCGGGCGTCTCTGTTTCTCATGGTTCTGCGCCTTCCTCATCTCCAGCTAGGTGAGCTGCTTTCCACTTGGGAAGCCTTCCTAGCTAAATCCCATCCTCGTCGCCAGTGTAATGTACTCAGAGACGAGACGTGTGGAAGGCAACATGCTTTATTGGATGGTACATCACAGAACAGGGCAATGCGGGCCGGGACCTGCATTATACATTCTACCCGGAACATCCCTCCAGCTGGCCAGTCCACTCCTGGCCAGCCAAACTTCCCGCCACTGATCTTGATTGGCGGAGGCTTTTCGCGCGCTGCGCAGAGTGACCAAGGGACTCCCCCTGGTCGCCTCTGCTGCATGGCCGCGCGGTGCTTTAGTTAAGCACATGACACTACAGGCTGGATATGTTAAGTTTGGAGCAGAGGAGTTCCTCAGTGGAACAGGTTTCCTCGGGAGGCGGTGGGCTCTCCTTCTTTGGAGGTTTTTAAACAGAGTTTAGATTGCCATCTGACAACAATGTTGATTCTGTGATCATGAGAGAGAGGGCCAGAAGGGTTGCATCAGTGCTTAGTTCACATGGCCTTCTCTTACAACTTCAGGGAAATGCCAATCACCACTTTGGAGTCTGACAGCAATTTTTCTCCAGGCCAGTTTGGCCAGGGATCTTGGAGGTTTTTTGCCATCTTCCGGGCATGGAGTGGGGGGTCACTGGGGGTGTGGAGGAGAAGGTATTTGTGAGTTTCCTGCATTGTTTCAAGGGTTGGACTGGATGATCCTGGCGGTCCCTTCCAACTCTATGATTCTACGATCTTGTTTACTGCTATATAGACAAGAGTGACATATTATGAGAGAATGTGAAGGAGCATTTTAAAAAAAAAGCCCTGATCGATTTAATAAACACTGGACAATGTTTATTATGTTTTGGAGTGAGAAAATAAGCGTTTGCCCATTGGTCTTTTGTGTTTTGTTGTAGATTATTCTGTTTCTTGTGTTTGACCTCTTCTTTCCGTGTGTGTGTGTGTGTGTTCTCTCTGTGTATGCAACCATAAGCAACATTTTGTTAAATTCAAAGGTGGTTTGTTTTGTTTTTTTTACTTTAGAGAATTACTGGAAGACATCAACCCAACTTAACCACATGCAGAGAAGGTCCTGGGGACCGCTCTCTCAGATGGGATACTGAGCCTTCCACAAGATGTACACGCTCTATAGAAGGAGAGTCTGCCAACCCTATTCTCTCCACAGTTCTGTTATTGTGAGAAAACATGAAGAAACTGTAATAAAAATGTTTTCATGCTTGAAGAACCGTGTTTGGGGCAAGCTGCAAGTAAATTCTCATTGTACACATAATAGCATCACATGCTAAAGGATTATGCTGTGAGGAGATCCTCAGTGACATAAAGTACCATAAGTGGATTTACAGTAAGGCTTGGGAAGCATATCAGGATTGCTTTAGGTCTTGATAATGTTTTTCGTAAGGACTTCAAGCAAGGCAGCTGTTCACCTTCCATGAAGATACACAATTACTGAGATGTGACTGGTTATTTATTTATTTTTAAATAGGATCATAGAATCTCAGAGTTGGAAGGGGCCATACAGGCCATGTAGTCCAACCCCCCCGACAAATGTTTGTCCAGCTGCTGCTTAAAGACTGCCAGTGAGGGGGAGTTCACCACCTCCCTAGGTAGCTGATTCCACTAATGGTCAACTCTTACTGTAAAAAGCTTTTTCTAATATCAAGCTGGTACCTTCTCAGCCTTTATTCGGCAGATAATGAGAAGGAGGGCGGGAAGGGTTGCATCAGTGCACAGTTCTTGTGGGCCTTTCTTACACACCCAGGGAAATGCTGATTGCCACTTTGGGGTAAGTCAGCAATTTTTTTCCAGTCCAATTCAGCAAGGGATCCTGGTTTTTTTTTTTTTTGCCATCTTCTGGGCATGGAGCAGGGCGTCACTAGGGATGTTTGTGTGTGGGGAAGGTATTTGTGAAGTTCCTGCATTGTGCAAGGGGTTGGGCTAGATGACCCTGGAGGTCCCTTCCAGCTCTATGATTCTATGAATTTAAATCCATTATTATGAATCCTATTGTCTGCTGCCAACAGGAACAGATCCCTACTCTCACACTGTTGCCCCTCCCACTCACCAAGAATACAGTGATGCTCTGTAGTCTTGGTGCTTGGGAGGGGCAACAGTGTGAGGACCTCTAGTGTCCTAGCCCCACTGATGGACCTCCTGATGGCACCTGGGTTTTTTGGCCACTGTGACACAAAGAGCGTTTTCCCACATAGCTTACCTCGGAGCAACGTCCCTCTTCACCGCGCAGCGTCTGCGCGGATTTCGCACCAACTGCTCCGCAGAACCAGGAAGAGCTGCGGCTTTGGCGTCGCAGATGTAAACCGCTAAAAACCAGTTTACATCTGCGATGCAAAAGCCGCGGCTCTTCCTGGTTCTGCGGAGCAGTTGGTGTGAAATCTGCGCAGACGCTGCGCGGTGAAGAGGGACGTCGCTCTGAGGTAAGCTATGTGGGAAAACGCCCACTGTGTTGGACTGGATGGTCCATTGGCTTGATCCAACATGGCTTCTCTTATGTTCTTATGTTCTCTCCTCTAAGTGACCGCCCATTAAATACTTAGAGAGAGCAATCATGTCCCCCCTCAACATCCTCTTTTCCGGACTGAACATTCCCAATGCTCTCAGTCTTTTCACATGGTGAGTAGGGGAGGGTCAGCCAGCTTGATATTTAAAAATCATGTCTGTGGCCTTTACTACAGTACAAAAATGTCTCAGCTTTGTACTTTAAAAAAACCCATGAGGTAATCAAGGGCATATTTTGAATGGGAAGCCTGGGCCCTAGTCACAGATTTAGTAGGAGTTGGGGGGGGGGGGCAAAAGCAGGCTATAGGTTCACATTTGAAGTATACAGGCCATGGATTCAGAGGGAGCTCACAGGAGCGCAGCTCCTGAACCTTTCTGAGAGTCCCACCTCCTCCTTCCCACCTTGTCCACTGAACAGTAGGTGCAGCTGTATAACAATCCCTGGATGAGCTCCACCACCTATTTTTCTACAAAATGACCCCTGGAAGTATACCTTAATATTTAAAGGGGAAATAAGATCAATATCTAAAGGGGACGTAGTACCATACTAGACTGGGATTAGGAGGCATAGTGTTGCAGTGGTTCCAGTCCTGCCTGGATGGTAGATTTCATCAAGTGGTGTTAGGGGACTGCTGCTTAGTCCCTTGTCCTGTGGGGTCCCACAAGGTTCCATCTTGTCCCATGTGCTCTTCAGCAGCTACATGAAACCAGTGGAAGAGCACATCTAGTATTTTTCTCAAGATGACCATCTGGAGAAAAAAACAGACATGTATGAAGCCTTTTTTGAAGCCATGCACTAGCTGATCACTAGTGGAGAATTTCACTGCTGAATATACCTCAATGATTGCAAATTCTAGAGACTTCTGCCAGCGGTGCTCTTGCACCTTTGAATTCCCAGAAATTCTAGGATATCTTAATGAGCTTCTAGTTACTTTCATCCTCCCTGTAAGAGACTCCACCGAGTTCATTTTGATGGTTTCCAAGACCTCTTATGATTTTCTCTGCGGTGCTCATCTTAACTCATCAACTCCAATTTTTTTTTAGGTGACACACCAGTCAGCTCATTTCCAAATGTTGCTCACACGTGGCTTTAAAACGTCACTTCTCATTCAGAAAGCAATTATTAAACAAGCTAAATCATAGAACAAAAGTTAAAAAGTGGCACGAGGGAGCATCGACGTTAGCAAAGGAGGAAGACCGCAGCAGGATTTTAGAGCTGTCACGCACGACAGAGAACACTAGGTTATGTGTTTGCAATTGTGACGTCATGTGTTAATCCACAAGAGGTCTTTAAACCATCTGCAAATTAAATGTCAATGTAACAGTACAGTACAGTTCTCTGATACTCTGCTGGTGAGGCAAAACAATGGCTGTTTTGCAATCTTGAATGTTATTCAACGGTACCATGAGATATGGGGTTGTTCTGTTATATATTGTAACAATAATGATGCAAGGGATTAACTGGATTCAAGGCTGGATTTGCTTTTTTTGCATGCTAGTCAAACTATGACAGTGCCATGGGACTGCTGGGGGGGGCTGCGGGACAATACCCCTGTCGTCCGAGTCAGCTGGAGGGCCCCTGTCATGCGGCATTCAATAAGCACATTTGGTATATTTTACTTCTAATGAAGTTCTGCACTGCAGCCACTAGGTGTGCAGGGAAGGCAGGGTAGAGTAAACAGCAATAGCTCTGACTATCTGCTCACTAAGCCTTTCTGCAAAATTTGCCACGTGGGCTCTTGGATGCTGCTAAACATCTGTTGATGAGGTGGACTCTTCTCAGGCTAAGGACCTAGTATCATCCATGACAGCACTTGGGCTCCCCCAATTTGTTATAGCACCCACGCATGGAGCAGGCCACATGCTGGATCTTATTTTGGGGATGGGGATAGAGGTGGATCTGATACACACTGATGTGGTGCTGTGGTCAGACCACTCCACTCTTAAGGCCCAGGTGAACATCCCGATCCCTCCCTGTTTAGGTGGTTAGCTGATTTATGCTTGCCCATGGAGACTTACGTATCCTAATGGATTCCGGAATGCTCTGTGGGAGCCAAAAGGCCCTGGTGATTTGCCAAATGAGCTGGTGGAAGGTTGGCATAGGTGTCTTTCTGACGCCGTCAGTGAGATCGCTCCTCAGCACCCTCTCCACCCCTTGCCAAACTAGCTCCGTGGTATACCCAGAGCTATGGAGGTTGAAAGAGGAACTAAGACAGCCGGAGCAAGGATGGCAGTGTACTCATGACAAAGCTACAAGAGCATCTTATAGGCCATTTATGAAGGCTGCTTAGAACGAATTCTATGCAGCTAAAATTGCATTGGTGAGTTCACACCCAAAGTCTTCACAATTAAATTGTCACAGTACTTCATCGTCACAGGGCAAACAATATTGAATTGGATAGTGGCTGTGAGGCTTTTGCGTGCTATTTCACCAATAAATTCTTGTCACTCTGCCATGATCTCCCTGCCACAGTTGAAATGATAGTGGAACTAGAAGCCCCTTGGTTGCATTCAGTTTTTGTTATGGACTTCTCATCCTATTATGGAAGCTATTTGGCCATCTTATGGTCCTATTATGGTTGGTCCCCTTGACCATCTTATGGTCCTCCTGTGGAAGAACTGGAAGTCCCTTGGTCATCTTCTGGTCCTATTAGGGAGTTTAACAGGACTCCTGAAGCTGTGAGGCCCACCATTTGCCTTCTCAATCTTGGTTGGTTAAGGCCTGGGAAGACAAGTTATGGAACCCCGAGTGATATTGTTAACTTATCCATGACATCAAGGATTTTCCCAGGGGGACTGAAGGAGGCAGTGGTCCATCTGCTCTTAAAGAAGCCATCTTTGGTCCCAACAGTCCTTGCCAACTACTGCCCAGAATCATACCTTCCATTTCTGGGTAAGATACTTGAGAGAGTGGCGGCCAAACAGCTGCAGGATTTCCTGGATGACGCCTCCATCTTGGATCCCTTCCTGTCCAGCTTTTGTCCTGGCCATTGGACCAAGATGGAGGAGCTGGATCAAGGAGGGGCGGCACTGTTGATTCTCAATCTGACAGCAATGTTCAACATGGGTGACCATGCTCTTTTTATCCACCACCTCGTTGATATGGGAATTTGGGGACCATCCTACAATAACTCTCTTGTTTCTTCAAGGTTGGGAACGGAGTGTGGTGCTAGGGGAGAGGGTTTCCCCACAATTCCCATTGAATTGTGGGGTCTCTCAGGAGGCAATCCTCTTCCTGATGTTATTTAATATCTATATAATCTTTTTGCCCAGCTAATCTGGGAGTTCAGGCTTGAGTGCCATCAATATATTGGTGATGGCCAACTGTATCTGTTAATGGATGGCCAGTCAGATGCGACCCCACATGTTTTGCACAGGGAATTGAAGGCTATGACTGGTTGGTTGCAGAAGAGCCGGCTGAAATTGAATCCATTGAAGATGGAGGTCTAGGAATTTAGATGGGGTAATCCAGCTGTGCTTGGGGATTTAGATGGGGGAATCTGGCTCCCAGTCCTGGGGGGGGGGGGAGCATTACTGACACCGGTGCCTAGAGTCCAGAATCTAGGAGCTTGGAATTCTGGAGCTTGCCCCCCTCTCCAAAAACATTTAAAGGGTCCCTTTAAATGCTTTTTGAGAGTAGGGGCCACACATGTCTAAATTGCTGCTTGGGATTCAGGCACACAGCCCCCGCTCTTCAAAAGCATTTAAATGGACATTTTAAATGCTTTTGAAGCGGCGGGGGCCTGCATGCCTGAATCCCAAGCAGTGAATTCACCACTTGGAGTGCATGCGTATGGCCAGTGGCTGACCCTCTTCCTCTCTCTTGCCAGATTTAAAGGGCCCTCCAGGTGATCAGTGGGCCATATGCTCCTGCCAATCAGCTGGAGGGCCCTTTAAATCTGGCAGGAGGGGAGGAAGAGGGGTGGCCATGTGTGGCTGCTCTTGGGGGTGTGGTTTGGGGGCAGGGCTTCCGCTTTTCCAGCCAGCTGGCTGTTGGTGGGCAGGAGACCCCAAAATCGGGGGATGCCCCCACTCCCTCCTGGGTACTGGCATCCCTAGGCTATGATTTCCCTCTTCCTTTTATTCCCCAGCTACATAGTTTGAACTGCACATCCAGATCTCACAAATATGCATCCCTGTTAGTGTGTTGCAGCATAATAAAGCAATCTTTCAATTCTCTCTTCTTTATCTTCCTCTTTTCCACACTTTTCTCCTCCTTCGTTTTGCATCTTCTGTGCATGATTTCTCTGCTTTTCTAGCCCCGCTTTTTATTTTTCAAACTTTGTTTCAACTTCTATCCTCACTGGCAGTTTAGAACATATTTAAAAGTAGCAAAGCCAGTTTGGTGTAGTGGTTAAGTGTGCGGACTCTTATCTGGGAGAACCGGGTTTGATTCCCCACTCCTCCACTTGCACCTGCTGAGATGGCCTTGGGTCAGCCATAGCTCTGGCAGAGGTTGTCCTTGAAAGGGCAGCTGTTGTGAGAGCCCTCTCCAGCCCCACCCACCTCACAGGGTGTCTGTTGTGGGGGAGGAAGGTAAAGGAGATTGTGAGCCGCTCTGAGACTCTTCGGAGTGGAGGGCGGGATATAAATCCAATATATAAAGTAGCAAACCTTTGATAATATTATTGTAACCTGAAATTTTTTGTGAACTAGGACCTGTTATATCAGATTTAAGAGGTGCATCCTGTACTGGTACATACATACATATATATATATATATATATATATATATATATATATATATATATATATATATATATATATATATATATATATATATATATATATATATATATATATATATATATATATATATATATATACATACACACACACATGTGGTCGAATATAACATTAAAATTACAGCAGTTAGAAACGTGGTTTTTCTCCAAATTGTCGTCCAATCATCTGGTTAGAATAACAGCGAGCCAGCAGTTGGTTCTCCATATGAGAATCCCACCACTCTTTAGAATCCCAAAATAGTTACATAGCTTTACAGTTTCCAGATTCAGGAGAGTAATTATGCCTTCAAGATTAAATGTGTTACCATCTTCTGTCTCTGAAGGCTATATAGTAGGCACACTATTTTCAGATTGATTTTGTGGTGTGGCTTAGGGATCATGAGCCCCGTGGCACAGAGTGTTAAAGCTGCAGTACTGCAGTCCTAAGCTCTGCTCACGACCTGAGTTTGATCCCCAGCAGAAGCTGGGTTTTCAGGTAGCCGGTTTGAGGTTGACTCAGTCTTCCATCCTTCTGAGGTCGGTAAAATGAGTCCCCAGCTTGCTGGGGGGAAAGTGTAGATGACTGAAGAAGACAATGGCAAACCACCCCATTAAAAGTCTGTCACGAAAATGTTGGGAAAGCAACGTCACCCCAGAGTCGGAAGTGACTGGTGCTTGCACAGGGGACCTTTCCTTTCCTTAGGGATCATAGAAACTGTGAAGCATGTTTTATTTGAATGTTCATGGTATAAAGAAGCTAGAGATAGAGAGAAAAGGATCAAGCTAATTATGCCCAGTGAAACAAACCTCTAGACATTTTAGTTGCTAAAATTTTAATGGATACTAGGCCAACAAATACACTTGTAAAAAAAACTAAATTCCTTGTTCAGGCTATGAGAGTTTGGGCAGCTTGTGACAAGACACCTTTTTAAAGATAGTATAGCCTGTCCTTCCTCCCTCCCTCCCTTGGAATAGATTGATACTACTACTACTCAAGACCTGTAGGGAAAAGGGAAGGGAAGGAAAAGGGAAGGGAAAGGAAAGGAAAGGAAAGGAAAGGAAAGGAAAGGAAAGGAAAGGAAAGGAAAGGAAAGGAAAGGAAAGGAAAGGAAAGGAAAGGAAAGGAAAGGAAAGGAAAGGAAAGGAAAGGAAAGGAGTCAGCAGCTAGCAAATGGCTTGCGTCCAGGGAAAGTGGGGACGTGGAGATAGGTACTGTCAGTGGTTGTGTGACCTCACATGCTGGGAAAACCCAGAAGTGAAGTCTGATTCACCAGAAACTCTATGGTTTTTTCTTTGTGTGTGCTTGGGATGGTTTGTTTGTTTGCATATTTTTCTCCTGTCAGCCACAGGGATGGTGGTGGGAAACAAGAGCTAGGGATATGGTATTTTCTGACCCACTGGGAAAATGGCAGTCCTAGAGAGAAGTAGAAATGAAGCTGCCTAGGCTACCAACAGTGAAGCACTACCTTGACAGTCTCAGTTAGTAGGTGGGCACAGTGGCCGTGCACCTCTGTCCCTCTTTCTCCCCACCCCCCTCAATGCTCCCATTGGCACAACTATGCATACAACTGCAAGTGGAACTGACTTCTCAGAAGTGAAAGAGGTAGATTTGGTGAGGATTCCAGAGGATGGGAAGGATCATGGGGATTTTTGGTGCTCTTTCTACTAGATACCTGTGTTTACCTAACGTTGAGTCCAGCCCTGGCTATATGCAAATAAAATCATTATAAATGGTATGCACGGTACAATTTGAGGTCTTTTTTACCGCTGATTTAATTCAGACTTCTTCATGCGGAATGTAAATTTAGATTTGCACTTCAGCACGGACAGAGTGCCGGATAGATTTCCATTAATCTTGATCACAGAACTCATTTGCACTAACCTGCCTTGCACTACTGTTACCTTTAAGACTATTACCTATAAAGCATTATATCTGCAGAACTTGCCAGAAGTATATAGTACCTTTTCCTATGGATTCTAGGCCCAAAGTCTGGGGAACAAAGAACAGTAGGCCTCTATCAGAGTCCTTGCTAAGCATATTAGATATGAAAGAAAGCATATTTCTCTAGCAAGAGAATGTTATCAGAGTTCTGTTAGCATCCTTTGATAAGGAATGCTTTTCTCCCTGCCTCAAGGAAAGACCCTCTAGCCTAGGCTTCCCAATCCCCAGGTCCCAGAGGAGGATCCCCCGGTTTTACAGGCTTCCCCCCTCCCCCAGCCAGCTGGCCGGCGGGGGAAGCCCCGCCCCCAGAGCCATCATGCACCTCTATGAACAATTCCCATAGGGAATGTTGGGGAATTGGTCTGCGGGTATCGGGGGCTCTGGGGGGGGGCTGTTTTTTTGAGATAGAGGCACCAAATTTTCAGTATAGCATCTAGTGCCTCTCCTCAAAATACCTCCCAAGTTTCAAAAAGATTGGACCAGGGGGTCCAATTCTATGAGCCCCAAAAGAAGGTGCCCCTATCCTTCATTATTTCCTATGGAAGGAAGGCATTTAAAAATTTGTGCAGTCCCTTTAAATGTGATGGCCAGAAGTCCCTTGAAGTTCAATTATGCTTGTCACACCCTTGCTCTCGGCTCCTCCTCCAATGTCTCCTGGCTCCACCCCCAAAGACGCCTGGCTCCACCCCCAAAGTCCCCAGATATTTCTTAAATTAGACTTGGTAACCCTACTCTAGCCTGAAGGAGCCTTCATGCCCACGCAGGAGAGATTTTACTAAGCGGCACATTTTCGGGGACCAAGTCAGAAATCTAAAACAAAGAAGTTGCACAACAATCTGCACATTCTTAGAGGAACGTCTAACCACAGAGTTCCAGATGCTAGACGCCAGGAAGGCAGGAGACGGGGGGGGAACAGAACAAAGAAGTCCTCAAGGAATTGCCTCACCCTGGTAGAGACGGGTTTCTTTAAGCCAATGAGACACCACAAAAGGCTACGAGCGAGGATTTGTAACCAATCAACGAGATCTGCTTTGTTATCAGAAATTGAATAAATATGCTGTGTTTCGTAAAGATGGGTTTTGAGGAAAAATGCAGGAAGGATGGTGGTACAGAAAGGACATGGCTTTTTCCTCCCGCCACCGGTGGTAATAAAGGAATCTCTGGATCAACTCACTTGGAACTCTGGCTGTTGAGTCTCTTAAATTGGGCTGAAGGGACTCAACTTTTGGCACAGATGGTGTGTGCAACAATCACGTGACTGTATCTGGCTCATTTGTGTGCATTGTTTGAAGAGGAACCCCCAAACTTCCTTTTGATTTTTTCTGAAAGTAACATTTCAGGACCAAATCTATCAACAACGACCAGCATCTCTCTTCTGGCCTAATTTGTAACCTTGAGAGCTCTAAACGATTATCTTGACAACATCACCCATAGATCACTTTAGGACTTCCCATTATGTAGACAACCATTCCCTCTGACTGACTTGCAATTATGGGAGTCACTTTCTTTTCCTGGGTTTGTGCCACATCCCATTTCTCCACATTTTTGAAGAATTTAAATGTCATAATTGAGCTGGCTTTTGGTGACCAGAGTGGGAGTTTTGCTATATAAGTTGAATGAATGAATGAATGAATGAATGAATGAATGAATGTTCAGCCTATTTTAATTCATGCAGTCAGGCTTTCCGTCGCCTCCATGAATAAAGTTAGTTTTGTATTAATCTGATTGATCTCTTATACATTAAAGTGCTAATTTACATTTGGTTTTGCTCAAGAGAGCTTACTCATCTTCTGGAGAGCCAGTTTGGTGTAGTGGTTAAGTGTGTGGACTCTTATCTGGGAGAACCGGGTTTGATTCCCCACTCCTCCACTTGCACCTGCTGGAATGGCCTTGGGTTAGCCATAGCTCTGGCAGAGGTTGTCCTTGAAAGGGCAGCTGCTGGGAGAGCCCTCTCCAGCCCCACCCACCTCACAGGGTATCTGTTGTGGGCGGGGGGGAAGATAAAGGAGATTGTGAGCCGCTCTGAGACTCTTCGGAGTGGAGGGCGGGATATAAATCCAATATCTTTATCTACCTCACAGGGTGTCTGTTGTGGGGGAGGAAAGGAAAGGAGATTGTGAGCCGCTCTGAGACTCTTCGGAGTGGAGGGAGGGATATAAATCCAATATCTTCTTCTTCTTCTATTGCCAAGTAGGTAATTTTGAATGCAGGATGGTGGTGGAGTTGGGAAATTACAGATTTCTTTTCAACTGGCAAAAACTCAGTGTAAGCAAGACATGTCATTCGCAACATACCAATACATTTCTAGATACAATCAGTTCTCCCCTGCCTTCCAAGAAGATTCAGTGGGAAAATATAATGAATCATTTTCTATGGAATGGATTCATACAGTTATTTGAGCCCAACATCTGAGAAGGTACTGGGCCATGACAATTTCAGGGCAGGATTAATAAACGTATGATTAGATTGCCTTTCTATAATGTCAGATGCTTCATTTTTGAAAGGCTAAACATGAGTCATCAAACACAGTAATGTAATGATTTGTACAACACCCTACTCCTTTAGGACCTTAAGATGTGCATCATAATAGACCAATTTCGCACTAGACCTTTTACTCTGGTTTAGCCCTGTCCCCAAACTGACATTCTACACCAGAATCAGAGATTCAGAGAAACCAACTCTATGGCTCTGTGATTCTATGATTTTAGTGTGAAATGTCAGCTTGGGGACAGGACTAAACCAAGATTGAAGGTCTAGTGTGAAATTGGTCAATAGACTCTTTTTTTGAAGTGCTATTGGTGTTGAATCAGGATCAAAATCTGCTATCATAACTGTTATCATAAACTGTATCATAAACTGTATCATAAACTGTATCATAAACTGTTGCTAAGGCTAGCTTAACTATAATAAAATAACTTCATTCTGGAACACTCTTTGTATATAAGCCATACTAATGAAAATCCAGCCGGCATTTGTGGATGCTGTTCATATGCCAAATACTTTTGATGTAGTAAGATGGGGTATTGTTTTAAGTTTTGGTTAGATTTATCTCAGCATACTCTTTTAAGGCACCATGGAGATGGTGTGGTGGTGGTGGTGGTGGTGGAGGAAAGTGCTATCAAGTCACAGCTGATTTATGGTGATCCCGTAAAGTTTTCAAAGCAAGAGAAGAACAGACACAGATTGCCATTGCCTTGCCTCTGTATAACAGCTCTGGTCTTCCCTGGTAGTCTTCCATCCAAGTCCTAACCAGAGCTGATCCTGCTCCAAGAGTGGAAGAGATTTGGTTAGCCTGGGACATCCACATCAGGGCAGTATGCCGGAGAGTGGACATATGTTGCTTGTTTGTTTTTGTCTTTCCTAGGCCCTACGAATATTTTGAAAGTGGCATCATGGGCTGCTATTGCAGGTATTTCGTAATGCATTGAAAAATTTAATAAGTACTAAAAGAAGCAAAGGGTCTTCCCAGTAACGTGCCTTTTGGAGAGACTATGATTACTCTTTTCTTGATTTAGAGGTCCATTCTGTGACAAAGTTCCCGTATTAAGTAGTCTGGGCATATCATTCACTGATAATAATCTCATTAAAGGAATTTTCACCTCCAGTGTCATCTACATTGCCTCCAAAAATGAAGCATGAAACCCTGCCAACTCCAACCCACCCCAAAAAACTTCACTAGCCTTGTGAAATCTCTTTTTTTCTTTCCTTAAAGTATGAGGCTGTTTTAGCTGAGCATAAGAACTGCCAAACCTGCTTTAAATTTTCACTTTCAGCTACCCGTGATGTCGACGTTAATCACCTCCGACTCTTTGAAGGACTGCTGAATGTCTGCATCTAAAAATAGGTATTAGCTACTGTCTTATAATTGATATTTTAACTGATAGTTTAAACCTCTGCCACTAGCTGCTATGGTGCCGGACATTTAACATTTAAAAGTTTTATTAGTTTCAAAAAGTTGGGAATGGGGAATAAGAAGGAAAAAGAAACAGAGATTACAAATCAGTCTTAATCTGCATAGAGAGTACTTTCAAATAATACAAGTCTACATCTGCAATACTTTCTTAAAATACATAGATTGTCATATATTGTTGCCTCTAAACTGTGCAGCATCAGCATTTTAATATTTAGTGTTATACATCTTTTTTGTTAAAATAACTATTGAATTTGACATTTCCAGTAAAAGCAATCTTATAATACAGAATAAAGGAAAAGGGAGATATAAATTCACACCAGAGAATGTTAAGAGTCTTGAGTAACTAACCAGGCATAGAATTTCATCCAATATTTTCTTGCTTCTTCCTTAGATTTCCCAGCCAACAGCTGGGATAAAAAGTCCAGCTCTGCTGTTTCCAGAATTTTTCCCACCAAGCTCATTCTTGTGGGGATTTCCTGCGATTTCCATCTCTGTGCCAAGAGAATCCTGGCTGCTGTATTGCAATGTGCCAACAAATGTCTCATTTCTTTGGAATGGTCCTCAGGAAATATATTCAATAAAAATAGTTCTGGTTTGAATTGAATCTGTGTCTTCATAGTCCTTCACCATCTCATATGTCCACCACATATTATAGAAAGAACTCACCTGTTTAACACATTTCCAGCATTTGTTAGACATATTAGTATACATCTTACACAATTTCTGTGAAGTCATGTACCATCTGTAAAATGTCTTATACAGATTTTCTTTAAAAGTTTCTGATCTGGTTAATTTAATATTGAACTTCCACAATCTCTCCCATTCTTCTAATGTAATACTATGACCCAAATTTTTCACCATTGAACCATACAATCTTTTACAACTTCGTCTTGCATCTTCATCTGTAGTAGGTAAGCATATAATTTAGAGATTAGCTTTTCTTGAGGGCCTAGGAAAATTTTATCAAATGGGTATTGTTCTGTGTTACTCTATCATCTTGTCTTTGATGTACCTAGATTCAACTTACATTCTCAACCACCAGTTCATTTTAATGTCCATATTTTCCAGCTCCTCTCTGGTTTCCAAATGATTGTCTTTTCCCAATAGGTCATCATATCTATAACTCTGGTTAGGTTTTAAAAGATTTGGATGAGTAAATGCTTCCACTGGAGATACCCATCTTGGAATTTTTTGATAAATTCTCGTTTTTAGCCATGACCATGTATGGTACAAAGATTTCCGAAACCAATGGTTCTTAAAATAAGAATGTCCTTCAAGTATTTGATACCATAGATACGCATGCTAGCCCAGAGTGAGATCATGTCCCTCTAACAGCAATTGCCTCTTATCATTCAGTAATATCCAATCTCTTACCCACAAGAGCACAGAAGCTTTGTAATACAATTGCCAGTCTGGAAGGCCCATACCTGCTCTCAATTTAGTCTTGCAATATCTTTAGTTTGATTCTTGGTTTTTTCCCTTGCCAAATATACTTAGAAACCATCTTGTTCAATTCTTGAAAGAACCCACTATTTAAAAATACTGGAATTGTTTGAAATAAAAATAATAACCTTTGGAGGATATTCATCTTTATTGGAGCTATTCTTCCTATTAGGGATAAATTCATATCATGCCATTTTTCCAAATCTTTTTTAAATTTCTTTAAGTAGTTTATAATAATTGTCCATTTTTAAACTGCTGCACTTATTTGAAATAAGTACACCTAAATTTTTGTTGAAGAGATTGAATTTGTTCCGTCATATTTTTTGTCAAGAATTTTGTTTTGTGGTAATTGATCTTCAGTCCTGCCCAGTAACCAAACTGAGTGATCTTGTTTATAAGACAGTCTATTGAATCTATTGGTTGCTCTAATATAAAAACTAGATCATCTGCAAAAGCTCTCAATTTGTTCACCTTTTACCACCGCTCCCTTGATACTTGTGTCTTCTCTTATCTGGTTATTCAGTATCTCTAGAGATAAAATAAAAAGGAGTGGTGACAATCTTATTCAGTTCTTGAAAAAACCCACTATTTAGAAATACTGGAATAGTTTGGTACAAAAATAAAACCTTGGAAGGATATTCATCTTTATTAAGGCTATTATTCCCATTAAGGATAAGTTCAAGTCATGCCATTTTTCCAAATCTTTTTTAATTTCTTTGAGTAGTTTATCATAATTGTCTGTTTTTAGATTGTTGTTGGTGCTGATGATTTGCCCTTCGAAAGGCGTTTCCCTTTCCCTGAAGCCATTGCACCCAAGATGGCCATCCCTCAAGAAAATGGTCATTCCTGCTCAAACTCTACCAATGCGGACGTGTGCCTAGGATGGGCCCCTTTGCCTGATAAGGTGCTTACCCCTGCCCTCCCCCAATGAACCCCTCATATAATTAAATTAAGCTAGCCTCTTGAAATGAAAACAAAAAAGCCTAAGAAAACAAATCAACCAATGTACGCAAGGGACAAAAAGAGAAAGGTGATGGGGAGGGAGGAACTCCAAAACAAATATCAAACTTCAGACTTTCCCACACTGGAAGTGATCCAAAGGCAATGGACACCATTCTGAGAATGAACCAGGCAATGGCCACAAGGACCATGACCTAGCTCTCCAAATGATTAACAAATAATGATCCAACCATGGGGTGGGTGTATGTAGCCACCTTACACTCTGCCCACAAGACCCAAACTTCAAATTCATTGGTTTCCTTCCTTCCATGAAGGCAAATTGGATCCTCCTTCCTTTGTAGCCAAGGTTGTTGTCAAGTAGGGCCATAATCTTGGCATATAAATATAGTGCTACAGAAACCACAGGCTCTTAAATATGTTGCTAGATAATCAGTTCTATATTGTATTTACTGGTAGCTTAGTTAAGTTCCTGTCTGTAAAAAGTGCAAAGAATATGAACTGATAGTATATAAATGGAATGAAGACTTTCTGGGGATATAAGAGGGAGAAGCTGTAGCAGTAACATAAAACATCAAGAGTGATGGGAAAGATTAATTTAGTTAGGGAGACAAGAGACTCACATAAGAATGGGTAGATGGAGCTGAATTCTGAATCAGATACTATACCAATGAATCAATTTTGAGATAAGATCTGATGGATGATAGAGATAGACACTTTTGAATATATCAGCAATTTTAAACACTGAAGCAAGTGGGACAGAGAGAGAGAGAGATAGAGAGTGAGACACAGAGAAAGAGAGGCAATTTGAGATTATGATGCTCAATCCTGACAAAAAGAAAGAAAGAAAGAAAGAAAGAAAGAAAGAAAGAAAGAAAGAAAGAAAGAAAGAAAGAAAGAAAGAAAGAAAGAAAGAAAGAAAGAAGAGAGAGCACATCTTGCAACAGTGAGCACTTATTGCAAATGAGTGGCAGTGGAGTTTCAGAAGTCATCACAGCTTTTCCTTGGCTCCCATTCTCTCACTTGCCTCCCTCTAAGTGGCCATAGCATCCCAAAGAGCAATGAGATGAAACAGTAGATA
Organism: Heteronotia binoei; assembly: GCF_032191835.1. Lineage (NCBI taxonomy): Eukaryota > Metazoa > Chordata > Lepidosauria > Squamata > Gekkonidae > Heteronotia > Heteronotia binoei. Next base: position 15,720,033 of record NC_083230.1, read on the forward strand.
CTTCTGAATGCTGTTGCTGTCAAACAAATGAGACATAGTGGCAGTCAGGAGCAGACGACATCGGCCGTGCTGAGTGGAGAGGTCTTTTAAGGCAATGTCAAGTCTATTAAAGTCTGATAGCATCTCTGGATCCAGCTCTGGAGTCTTTCAGTGTGTGTGTGTTCCTTGATTGTAGGTTGTGTACCTTTGTGTTTATATTGTCATAGTAGTGTATGGCACAGCTAACTAGTGAAATAACGCTCAGGCTTCATTATCTCTTTGCTTCACTTCTAGAAGATTACAAAATGCTATGGGTATCTGGAGCCTAACAACTTTTGTATTAGTTTTTTTTTTTAATGTAGAATGTAATCTGTTATTGGTAACTAAGTATCCCATCCACTCATCATCTTGGAGAGTTCGTTAGTTTGAGAACTTGAATAAGTACTTATGTTCCTGAAAATATAAGTATTCATAAAATAAGTAATCATGAAAGGTGACTGAATGGAGTGCCTGCTTTCCCCATTGGTACGTGTGCATCTCATCTGTTATGGGATTTCTAAACCATTGAGACTGTCTGTGATCTCACAGAAGAAGAGATACATCAGTTATCTCAGTTTGCAGAATGCAGTTAGAAAAGTTACTGATTAAAAAAAAAATCCTGCAAATTTTGAAGCCGTTTGAAGTCTTCTTCCAGCTTGAGGAAGCGATCCAAGAGAGTGCAAGGGGAATAAAAAGACCAACAGAAGGACAAATTTCTTACAAGCCTTTTCCATATTGCACACCAGGATGTCCTTGAGGACAACCCTAAAATTAAAACTGATCCAGAATGTGGCAGACCAATTAATGTCAGGGTCTAGCCATTGGGAACATACGTTGCCCATTTTGAAAAAGTTACATTGGCTGCCAGTCTGTTTCCAAGTTTAATTCAAGTTCTTCATAATCCGGGACCCACATATTTGGAAGACTGTCTCCTTTTCTATGATCCTGTGCTCCAACAATGGTACTCAGGCAGTCATCTGTTGGCTATCCCACCACTTAGGGTGGCCCATCTGACATTAACCAGAGTCATGGGCTTTTTCATTATGTCTCTTGCTCTGTGGAACGGGCTTCTTGAAAAGCTGTGCAGAACTCCCTTCTTGGAGATCTTCAGGAGGCACTGCAAGCCTTGCTTGTTTACCAGGCTTTGAAAGGGTTTAAACGGCAGGCATTTTTAAGGGGTAAAAAAGAGGTATGAAGGACCTCTGGTGTGGGTTCTACCTGCAAGCCCTCTGTTTTCATGGCCCACATCCTCTTTGAGGCCTCCAAGGCCTCAGATTGGGACAAGGATGAGTTCAAGCACCCTGGCCCTCCTTTTTCTTAGCTAGCTTGTTCCCTTGGCTTGGAAAACCCCATCTGTCTTTCTCTTTGGACAGTGTATACACACACACACACACACTGTGGCTAAGAGCCACTGATGGACCTCTGCTCCATATTTTTATCCAATCCCCTATTAAAGCTGGCTAAGCTTGTAGCCGCCACCACCTCCTGTGGCAGTGAATTCCACATGTTAATCACCCTTTGGGTGAAGAAGTACTTCCTTTTATCCGTTTTAACCTGACTGCTCAGCAATTTCATTGAATGCCCATGAGTTCTTGTGTTGTGAGAAAGGGAGAAAAGGACTTCCTTCTCTACTTTCTCCATCCCATGCATAATCTTGTAAACCTCTATCATGTCACCCTGCAGTCGACGTTACTCCGAGCTAAAGAGCCCCAAGCGTTTTAATCTTTCTTCATAGGGAAAGTGTTCCAACCCTTTAATCATTCTAGTTGCCCCTTTCTGCACTTTTTCCAACGCTATAATATCCTTTTTGAGGTGCGGTGACCAGAATTGTACAGAGTATTCCAAATGAGACCGCACCATAGATTTATACAGGGGCATTATGAAACTGGCTGATTTGTTTTCAGTTCCCTTTCTAATAATTCCCAGCATGGTGTTGGCCTTTTTTATTGCAATCGCACACTGTCTTGACATTTTCAGGGAGTTATCTACCACGACCCCAAGATCTCTCTCTTGGTCAGTCTCTGCCAGTTCACAACCCATCAATTTGTATTTGTAGCAGGGATTTTTGGCCCCAGTGTGCATTACTTTGCCCTTGACCACATTGAACTTCATCTGCCACATTGAAGCCCACTCACCCAGCCTCAACAGATCCCTTTGGAATGCCTCACAATCCTCTCTGGTTCTCACCACCCTGAACAATTTAGTGCCGTCTGCAAACTCGGCCAATTCACTGCTTACTCCCAACTCCAGATCATTAATGAATAAGTTAAAGAGCATGGGACTCAGTACTGAGCCCTGCGGCACCCCACTGCTTATTGTCCTCCATTGTGAAGACTGCCCATTTATACTCACTCTCTGCTTCCTATTAGTTAGCTAGTTTTTGATTCACAAGAAGACCTATCCTTTTACTCCGTGACTCTCGAGCTTACTAAGGAGCCTTTGATGAGGAACTTTATCAAAAGCTTTCTGGAAGTCAAGGTAAACAACATCTATTAGGTCCCCTTTGTCCACATGTTTGTTCACCCCCTCAAAGAAATGTAGCAGGTTAGTGAGGCAAGATCTTCCCTTACAGAACCCATGCTGAGTATTCCTCAATAATTTGTGTCCATCAATGTGCCTACTCATTCTGTCCTTGATAATGGTTTCTACCAACTTTCCTGGTATTGAAGTCAGACTGACTGGCCTGTAATTTCCTGGATCTCCTCTGGAACCCATTTTTAAAGATGGGGGTGACATTTGCTACCTTCCAGTCCTCAGGAACAGAGGCAGATTTCAATGAAAGATTACATATTTTTGTCAGGAGATCCACAAGTTCAACTTTAAGTTCTTTCAACTTTCAGTTCTTAAGTTACTGCAGCTGGCTTCCTCTTGAGGTGAGCAAAGGTAGCGATGACCCCGGGATTATAGTAACTGAAAACATTTTAAACCTATTGTAAGCTACTTTGAACCATGAGGAAAAGCAGGGTAAAATGTTTAAATGAATAAATTAGTGGGACCCCAAAAACAAGTCAAGGTGAATTATGAACACTATATGTTTCTTTCCACTGAATATCATATTGAGAACAAGAAATGTTGATGAGACTCTGGATAAATTTCCATAGAATTTCTCCTGTTGCAGAATTTGGAGGTGAAAATGGAGATTTCTACTTAGGGAAAAAAATCTGAGGAATTTTAAGGAGAGCTAAATTAATTTTCAGTGAGGAACCAGTACAAGTGAAGTCCACATGTTTGCACATAAAGTAGAGAAAAGTTGAAGCTTCTGTAGATTTCATATTTCGCTGTTTATTGGTAACATGTGAACCCTATCTAATTAGGAAAAAGTTTGAGGACTTCTGATTGAATCAATATCTTCAATAAAAACACAGTAATAGAAAAGACTGGTAAACTGGACAATAAATTATCATAATAGTGATAATAAGATCAATAAGACTTCCCAGATAAAAAGACTTTGTAGAATGGCAAAATAATTAGATATTAAGTAGGGTGCATTTGTTTAAAAATGGATTGGGAAATGGAATAGAATATTCAAAGATGTTTTTGTAAAACATCTCAATGAGAAATATTTAAAAATATTTGTGAGTAGATAAGTAGAGTACATGAGTTAATGCCATCTAAGTATCAAGTTAATGGAAATAAACAGGCTCTGAAATTAATAGTCAGATTCAGTTTTCAGAGCTATCGCTTCCAAAAGGAAAACCATGAATTGCAGAGCACTGTGGAGAATATAGCGAAATGCTAAAGAAGGGGGAAAGGATATTAAAAATGCAGAGAGATGAAATAGATAGGCAAGAAGAATGAAGAAAAATTGTAAAACAGATAAAAGGGATATTAGAATGGAAAGAGAAAATTGAAATAGATATTTGTGTCAAGAGATACTAACCACATTTCTAAAAGGTTTTGAACACTGCAGAAGTAAGAGATCACTGAAGGATGAAGCTGAAAATTTGCAAGATGGAATAAGTAATAGAGTTTAGGGGGGGGGGAAGGAAAAGGAAAAGAACTAAACGATTCAATTAAATTTTCTTCTATATGCTGCATAGTATTTATGAGGGAACAATGAAATCATGTCATCCAGTATTAGCTGGGTGGATGGGGTCTTGAAGGTTTTCAAAACCTATGAAGAAGAAATATTGTATTTGGACAATCAATTCAGTGTAAAATCTCGAGGATGAAAGAGAAATAATTTTGGAATGCAAGCTTAAAACCTTACCTAAGAGTATATGCAATGGCTGCCGCAGATTAACTGTACATTGAAGCACGTATTACGTAGCTTGTCCAGTATAAATTGTTTGAACTACTGGCAATTTCAGTATTGCTTAATGAAATGTACGATCCCAGAACAAGAGATTCAAAGGTTAATAAGATGTAATAGGTGTCACAGCTTTCAAAATAACTCGCTACATTTGACAGAATTAGTAGCACAAAATAGCTTCCCCTTTCTGAGGTGAAGGACCATCTAAAGTTTTTACTAGAGACGGGCATTGAGAAAAAAAAATTGCTGTAACTAAAGATCCAGGCTGGGATGGGTGGGTGGATGGGTTTGGGTTTTTTAATGATTATTTCTCGGTAGGGCGTGACAGCTGCAGATTCAAATCAGTGCTGATTCAGAGTTACAGAGCATTCTTTTCAACGGGGAATGAATATAGTATCTGGAGCAGCTTTATAAATATAATGGCTCCAAATTTGCTCAAAACATTCTCCTTTCTCTAATTAAAAGATACACACTGGAAAACATGGCTAAAACTGGGCTAAAATCAATAAAATGAATTTTAACAGGGATAAATGTAAAGTTCTGCATTTAGGTAGGAAAAATCCAATGCATGGTTATAGGATGGGGAAGATTTGTCTTAGCAGTAGTAAGTGCGAAAAGAATCTAGGGGTCTTAGTGGATCTTACACTGAACATGAGTCAACAGTGTGATGCGGTGGCTAAAAAGGCAAATGCAATTTTGGGCTGTATCAACAGAAGTATAGTGTCCAGATCACGTGATGTGATGGTATCGCTTTACTCTGCTCTGGTAAGACCTTACCTGGAGTATTATGTTCAGTTTTGGGCACCACATTTTAAGAAGGATATAGACCAGCTGGAATGTGTCTAGAGGAGGGCGACGAAGATGGTGAGGGGTCTGGAGACCAAGTCCTATGAGGAAAGGTTGAAGGAACTGGGGATGTTTAGCCTGGATAAGAGGCGGCTGAGAGGTGATACGATCACCATCTTTAAGTACTTGAAGGGCTGTCATATAGGGGATGGTGTGGTATTGTTTTCTGTGGCCCCGAAAGCTAGGACCAGAACCAATGGGTTGAAATTAAATCAAAAGAGTTTCCGGCTCAACATTAGGAAGAACTTCCTGGACGTTAGAGCGATTCCTCAGTGGAACAGGCTTCCTTGGGAGGTGGTGGACTCTCCTTCCTTGGAGATTTTTAAACAGAGGCTAGATGGCTATCTGACAGCAATGAAGATCCTGTGAATTTAGGGGGAAGTGTTTGTGAGTTTCCTGCATTGTGCAGTGGGTTGGACTAGATGACCCTAGAGGTCCCTTCTAATTCTATGATTCTATGACACCCCACCAAGTTTCAAGTGAATTGGATCGAGTTGCTCACTTTTACAGATCCCTAAGGTATACACCCTATAGTACAGGCTTCACCATGGATTCCTAAAAGGGCAACCGAACAACAGCTGAGCAGGCAAGTTCCAGCCAGGCACAGCATAAAACAAACAAGAACAAAAAAAACAACCCTGTCTGCTTTTAGTCTTACAGAGATCAGCTGGCAATAAACATTTCTTGCCTTTCCACTGAAAAAATCTGCATTTACCACCCTAGTTGTGGTCTATTTGTTTTCTTTCACAAAATAAAAGGGGCTTCTTTGGGGCTGAAAGACAGGAATGCCTGCTGGGAACAATGGGAGAGGCCTGAAGGTCCTCTGGCTATAATGGAATCCAGGAATGCATAGGCATATACCTAGGCTCCACTGAAATATGTTATGGCACACAAAAGTTGCAATGGAAATGTGGAATGGATTACAATAAACCTGCCCTGGGCCTAGAATGAGAGCTGTCAGAATGGAATGTGGATCCATAGGAGTAGAAGGATGATCCCTGGTCCCAGATAAAATGTGCTGGGTTCGGAATGACAGTCCTCTGAGTGCAATAATGACCCCAGAAGCTGGAATTCCAGTTCCAGACTACTGATTCCAGTCCCAGGGGCCATCATTCCACTCTGGGTGTTTTCATTCCCATTGCAGAACATATTTCAGTTCATATTTCTTTTGAGATAATTTGAGAATTATCTGGTTCTCTTTTCAAAGTGGAAAGATGAATTGGGAATACCATTGTTTTCTTAAAAAAAAAAAAATCCAAATGTTGCCCAGAACATTGTGTATATGTTACAGCTTTCACAGCTTGCAGTTTATTAGCATCCTTCCAGCCTCTGAGTTACTGGTATGCACTAATAAAGTACTGCAATAAAGCAGTTGTAATGTGATTCTTCCTACCATGATGTTTGGATTGTTTTGTTTTTTGTTGGGGGGGGGGTATTGTGTTAGGATTTGTTTGTATTGTGTTTTATGAAAGCATAAATGCACATATGCTTCAATAGAGCTGTTCATTAAAAGAATCTTGATATACAATCACACCAAAGATGCTTTCTTTGCAGTGTTTTATCAATATGGACCAGTGCAATGATAATATAAAGCCTCTTACAGAATAAATTACAGAAAGTCTTCCAGTGAAGTTATTGAATAGAAGAGGGACGCACCACAAAGAGAAATTCCAGAAGAATAAAAGCCTGAGAGCCAGCTTGACATAGTGCTTGGGACAGTAGGGTTTGAATCCCTGCTCTTCTACACGACTTTGAGTCCAACATATCCTCTTAGCCTAACCTACATTTTGGGGTTGTTGTTTTGAGGATACGGTGGAGGACAGGAGAACAATGCATTGAAGGAAATAAGGATATAAATTAAAATAGGCGTAAAGTAAGCATAAGAAAGGAAAACAGCTCATCCTTGGGACCAACAATGATAAGTTTCCACAGTTTCACATAAGAGCTATTGGTGCAGCTTCTGTCACAACTGCTTATCAAAACAGACTTGCATTCACATGAATAGTGGGTTATTTGGTGCCTTTCTAGGATTCCCAGCAAACCACAGTTTTGCCAGCAGACCTGCATGATTCTACAGTTGACCAGATTGAGGCTTTTTATAGTATAATTGGCTTCTCAATACACAGCCAGTCAGGCATGGTTCCTACATGATTCCAACAAGTAGACCTTTCTGTTCCAGCAAAAAAAGCTACTACAACCCAGTCTACTGTTGTCCTCTAAATCAGGGGTGCTCAACCATAGCTCTCCAGATGTTTTTTGCCTACAACTTCCATCCGCCCCAGCCAGCATGGCCAATGGCTGGGGATGATGGGAGTTGTAGGCAAAACACATCTGGAGAGCTACCGTTGGCCACCCCTGCTCTAAATAAACAAGTAGAAACCTTAAAAAAATAAATGAGCAGTTTCTCATGGTTAGAAATATGTGTGCCGCATGATAAACAAACATAACTTTCATCATCAGGGCATCCCAGCTCAACGATTATCAAGGTGAGAAATTTTGGTGAGGGGTTGTGTGGGATGTAGAACTACTATCAGATAGACATTTAACAAGTACCTTATTCTGGTTTCAGATTACCAACGATGATTTGGGTACAGAATCACAGAATCAGTAGCCATTCGCCGCATGATTGAATTGAGTCAATACACTATTCACAACATAGGTGAATAAAATTTTACATGTTCTTTTTTTTATGAGACCAACAAGCTGTAAAGATGTAAATGTAAAGTTTTCTGAATTAATTCAATCTGTTGGGTTTTTTTTTTTGACAGAGGCTATTTTGGATGAGGAAGATCAAACAGCGCAACAACACACCCAGGCAGCCACTGTGTTTAAGGAGCCTGGTAAAAATATTAATTAATCAGCACTATCGTATTTTAATGATTGTTTTTTTTAGAAGTGCCTTGTTTGCCAAACAGATCTCTCTCTCTCTCTCTCTCTCTGTTTGTGTGTGTGCTCGCATATCTGCCCCAATACTGCCCAATCCCATTTGTCCAAAGTACCCCTTCCCTCCTGGTGGCAGGAGGGGCACTTTGGGCAAACGGGATTGGCCAGTCCTGGGGCAGCTGCCATTTCATGTGAAAGCTGGGGGCAGCTTGACCGTGTCATGAGAACCTATTTCCCCCAGTTCGGTCTTATATATTGCTATTTGTGAGACAAAAGTATTTGACCCGCAAACGTTCCTAAAAGGTCAGGTGCTCTAGGTCGGTGGTTTTATGGGTGGGAAGTGCAAAAATGTATATATTTCAATGTATATATTTTACCTGTGTTAGACTACCATCAACAAGAATCTTAACAAATTATGGATTTTTGGCCTCAATGTGCATTTGCATTTGGCCACAATGAACCTCATCTGCCATGTTGATGTCCACTCACCCAGCCTCGACAGATCCCTTTGGAGTGAGAAAATGCATGCAGATGTTAAATTGCCCCGAGAGACCTTACATACTAATGAGTGCCTAGTTGACATCCTCTCTCCTACTGCAACCTTCTGTCCCCAACCTTATTTATTTGTTAGTTTATTCGATTTACATATGCCACCCTCCCCACAAAACAGATTCAGGGTGGGTTGGAGAAATGTGGCAAACCACTTGAGGGCTACCCCATGAACTCCTATGTTCGTGAGGCAGTGGGGCTGTGTCGAACACTGCTATAAGAGAAAACCAACAGCAATGCTAACCCATCTTGATCAAGCTGTTTGCAGAGATCATCTGTGAGGGTGACCAAAGTCATCGCCATCCCATGGCCAGGGTAAAAGTCAGACTGGAATGGGTCCAGTGCCAATGTGTCATCCAGGAATTTCTGGAGCTATTCTGCCTCTGCTCTCTCAATTACCTTACCCAGAAACAAAAGTTTTGAAACTGGGCAGTAATTGGTGGGATCCATAGGATCCAAAGCTGGTTTTTTTAAGAGCTGTACAACCACAGCCTCTTTCAATCCCTTCAGGTAGACCCTTGAACCCAGGGACAGATTAATAATGTCTGCTGGGGGCTCCACCAGCTTTCACCAGCCATGAGGGTCCCACGTCTAAGAGGGATATGGTCAGTCTAACAGCACTCAGAATTCTGTCAGCATCAGTCCAGGAGAATCAGCTGAAGTTTTCAAATACTGAATCCAAAGAAGGCTGAGGCATTTGTTGACCATGGCACATCAACTTTAGCCATTAGATCCATGTCCATCCCCATGCCAAAGATCAAATCCAGCATGTGGCCAGCTTGGTTGGTGGATCCTGATACAATCTGAGAGAGCCTCAGTGCTGTCATGGAAGACATTAGGTCCAATGCCTGCTGAAAGGAAACAGCATCAACATGAATGTTGAAATTCCCAGAAACAAACAATCTTGGGAACTCCAAAGCCCAACTCACTACCACCTCCAGTGGATTCAGTGTGCTGTCAGCTGTGGCCCTAGGTGGACAGTACTCAGACAGACAGCCAAGCTCTCCTCAGAGTCTCACACTAGGCCAACACAATCAGTGCTGGTGATCTTTTGGACAGGGAGTGCCCTGAAGGAGAAGCCCTCTCAGATAAGCATTGCTACCCCTTCTCTCAATTCAGAACTGATGAAGGACTGAGAAACCTGGTGGGGTCAGCTCTTTCAAAGTGATTGTTTCACCCTTTACTCTTTAGCTCGGAGAAACGTCGACTGTGGGGTGACATGACAGAGGTTTACAAGATAATGCATGGGATGGAGAAAGTAGAGAAAGAAGTACTTTTCTCCCTTTCTCACAATACAAGAACTCGTGGGCATTCGATGAAATTGCTGAGCAGACATGTTAAAACGGATAAAAGGAAGTACTTCTTCACCCAAAGGGTGATTAACATGTGGAATTCACTGCCACAGGAGGTGGTGGCGGCCTCAAGCATAGCCACCTTCAAGAGGGGTTTAGATAAAAATATGGAGCAGAGGTCCAGCAGTGGCTATTAGCCACAAAAAAAAATTGCCACTGTGTGACACAGAGTGTTGGACTGGATGGACCATTGGCCTGATCTAACATGGCTTCTCTTATGTTCTTACCCTCCCTTATCCAGGTCTTGGTCATGTATGCCAGGTTTACATCTTGCACTGAAAAACAGTTTTGCAGTATTGTGGTTTATTATTGATGGACCTGGCATTGCCCAACATCCATGTTGAAAGGTGTATACTTTCCTAAAGCTCTCACTCTGACACAGAGTGTTTGTACTGGATGGGCCATTGGCCTGATCCAACATGGCTTCTCTTATGTTCTTATGAATAGTCCTCTGCTGATATATTACATGCAGTCTCCATCCATATGGTCCCATCCAATCCAGCCAGGTCATCCGTAACAGTTGTCCAGGCCTCCAACTTTCTATCTGCTCCCAGTCTGGTCTGGCTGGGTCAGGCACTCCAGTTGGAAAGGTCTATAAGGTCCCTACTCAGTTTGCAGGGCAGGGCATGCCAGACTGTAAATATTGTGCACATGAACCAATCAGCAGTGATGACAGGTAGTGCCTTGGGAGATCCAAGAGGAGTTGGGACTGACAGAAGCCAAATCTGCCCCAACATTGCTGAACATAGCCAAGGCCAAATGGGGCTAGGCAAAATCAGCTGGGACTGAATGAGGCCTCCCAGAACCAGATGAGGTCTCCTGGAACTGGATGAGGCTTCCTGAGGCCCTCCTGAAGCCAGTACAAGCAATAGACCTTACCCAGCTACAATGTCTTCCTTGCCATCAGTCCCTAAGATCTTTCTCCAGGACCTCAGCAAGTCCTCCTGGTTGGCTCTCACAAGCTCCATGATAAATCCCTCTCAGCAGCAGCTCTCATAAATCATCAGTGGTTCCCATAGAGGGTCCTCACAGTGGGTCCTTGCAGCAGGTAGCAGCAGTCCTCACCTGTCTCTATAGATCCTCCCAAAATGTCTTTTAAGGTTCTGGTGGTTATACACTCTGTTGGATTGCCCAGTGCCTAGTTCTCATCTTGTCCTTATTCCTAAAAGATCATTTCTCACACATGAGGAGATTTGCTTAACACTTATGTTTGCATTACATTAGTGTAGTGAAATATCTGCATGCCACAGAAAAATAAGCACCAATTCAATTACCATTAGCATGAAGTTCTTCTTGTGAAGACACATTTCTATTTGTTCTTTCTCCACCCACCCACTCCAATTTTTAATATTGCAAGTGTCATTATGAAGTGTTGCATACATAGCGCTATGAATGCAAAATGAGGCTATCACAATTATGTTAATAAAAGGTGAGATCATAGTCAATTTTATATTCAGCATTCTGCAAAGGAAGAGGGGGAACAATTGCATAAGAAAACAGCCAATCTTTTCAGAATAATTTAAAAGATATATCCAAGAACAAATTAAATATATTGAATATATATAAACTGAAAAAGAGAGAAAGGCCCTTTCTACACTTGGACCTCCACCCGGGTTTTCTCTGAGCTTGGTTCATGTTCATAAGAGAAGCCATGTTGGATCAGGCCAATGGCCCATCCAGTCCAACACTCTGTGTCACACAGTGGCCAAAAAATTTATTTATATATCTAAACATATATATACACACTGTGACTAATAGCCACCGATGGACCTCTGCTCCATATTTTCATCCAACCCCCTCTTGAAGCTGCCTATGCTAGTAGCCACCACAACCTTCTTTGGCAGTGAATTCCACATGTTAATCACCCTTTGGGTGAAGAAGTACCTCCTTTTATCCGTTCTAACCCGACTGCTCAGCAATTTCATTGAATGCCCACGAGTTCTTGTATTGTGAGAAAGGGAGAAAAGGACTGCTTTCTCTACTTTCTCCATCCCATGCATAATGTCACCCCGCAGTCGACGTTTCTCCAAGCTAAAGAGCTCCAAGCGTTTTAACCTTTCTTCATAGGGAAAGTGTTCCAAACCTTTAATCATTCTAGTTTCCCTTTTCTGCACTTTTTCCAATGCTATAATATCCTTTTTGAGGTGCGGTGAAAGATGGAAAGATAAAAAGAACAACCAAAATGAGAAGGGAGCACTCACTGGAGAAGATCCTGATGCTGGGAAAGACAGAAGGCAAAAGAAGAAGGGGATGGCAAAAGATGAGATGGCTGAACAGCATTACTAATGTCACTAACACAAATTTGAGCAGACTTTGATGTATGGTGGAAGACATGAAGGCCTGGGGTGACTTGGTCCATGGTTTCACAAAGAGTCGGACTCGACTGTGCGACTGAACAACAAACTGCAGGGTCCAGGTGGTCTAGCTGCAGAATTTTATAAAGCTTTTGAAGACAGTCTGTGATTCCATTTAAACATCTTATAGAAACAATCCAAAAAGAAACTGAGATACCTCATTCATGGAAAGAAGCTACGATATCTGATTCCAAAAGAGGGGACAGATATAAAAAACTATAGGCCAATCTCACTTTTAAATGTGAATTATAAAATCTTTGCTTCAATCTTGGCACAGCATTTGAAGAGCATTTTATCGATCATCATACACCAAGATCAAACAGGATTTCTTCCCAGAAGATACTTGAAAGACAAATTTTTTAATTTTTATTAATTTTAACTACAAAAATAAAAAGCATAAGCACAAGTACAGAAACATCAAGAGGGAGGGGGAAATACATAGTTGGAGATCAGAAACAAAGAAAGCTGCAAATATATCAGTTACATTTTTACCTCAAAACAAAATACCTAATCCTTTCTACCTGCAAGTATTGAGAATTATATTCTACCGTCTTCATTTTCCGTTGTACACTTTTTATTGAATTATTACTTAAAATACAAGTCTGAACTATTCTTCAGCAAACATAGATATAAAAAAAAGCCACCAAGGTCTCAACACAGAACTAACTGGATAAGCTTAACCATATTAAAAATACAAACTGACTTGTATCAGCCACCCCCTTATTCACCTGAGGAACGTTTGGCTAAAAACAGAATGTTAAGCCACAGACAACACCAACCTCATAACCCATTGTGATTTGGATGACAGGGAATCAATGACATGCACTACAGCCATATTATCGCACCAAAAATGAATAGAGCAATGGTCATCTAATCCCCCCCACAGCCAAACCGCAACAAGAATAGGAAAAAACTCAAGAAATGTGAGATCCCTGTTCATTCCCACCTGACTCCATGAGTCCCAGAGTGTCCAGCTCAATTTCCAGAAAAAATAAGCTTTTGGGACAAACCCTCCATCTTTTCATGTGCTAGTGGAACGCCAAGCTCCACTGCCAGCTCAAGAAAACTGGACATTAACTTCACACAATGCCCTGTCCCTTCAGCACCTACAAAGAGGAATCCAGGTAATGAACCATTTCCTGTAACCCAGTTTTCTCATGAATAACCCTTTCAAGGAATGTGCTGAAGCGCTCAATGGCTGTGCATGATACACAGCAACCTGTAGGTAGGGCTCTGTCCATATAAAATTGTCCATCTAAAGAAAAGCCAAGGAGCTCAAAATCAGAAGGATGGACCAGAAGAGGGTGAAAGGCAGACTTAGTGTTGCATTTAGCCATCTCAGTCCCTTTACCACAGCGCTATACCACAGAAATGGCTTGATCAAAGGTGGAGCACCTAACGGAACATAATTGTTCAGGAATGCCGTCATTCACTGATGCACCCCTTGGGTAAGAGTGATGGTGAATCAAACACCCCCACCCTAATTCTTTTGACCCTTGTGCAGCCAGATCTAAAACAGTTCTTGAGCGAATGAGACCCTCCACACAATGGGCAGTCGTGCCTGTACTGACAGGACTTCCTGCCACACACTCCTTGGGAGCCAAACTCCCAGCAGAGCAGATGGGATTGAACCACCTGCCCCGCAGCACTGCGGAAAGAAGAGGAAGCAGCCCCAGAGGTCCTAACCACAAAATGGCAGCTATCTGAGTGGTCGCCCAGGTTCGGATGTGCGGGGGACATGACCTGGAGCCGAAGCTGCTGGTGGATGTGGTCTGACTGCAGGGAAGGGTATAAGGCAGCCCACATTTGAAACTCCTTGTCTTATTGGAGCCAAGCGGGCCCATTAAACATTGTATACCCCTTAGAAATTATATCCATGTACTGGATCAATGCCACACCCCTCCAAGACACTATCAAACCTGCATATATAAAGAATCCCAGAAGTCAATTGACCCAAGTCCTGTCCACTTTTCACTTCTTCAATTTCTCTTTCTCCTTATCATCTAAATCCTCTTTGTCTTTCTACTCCAGCTCATGGAACAGGAGGGAGAAGATATCCACATATTCACCCTTTAAAATCTTATCTTTCATTGCAGGCAACAAATGATCACCTAAGGGTTAAGCTAAGTCTCTGAAAGGCAATGCAGTAAAAGGGACAGGCCCATAAGAAGCACACAAAGGGGAAGGAAAGCCCCATCCCCCCAACATGGGACCTGACATACCCTGCTGTGCAGCTGCTGGCCAAGCCCCGTAGGAGCCAAACTGCCCAGTTGGCCAAGACCAGGCTTGCTGTGTACCCATGCCAGGAGAGGAGGAGGTACCAGAAGCCCCTGTGGGTGCAGCTGCAGTGGCAGAGCTCCATGGGCCCCACAGCCAAGTCAGCTCAGGGTAGGAATGCATAGTGTTTCCAGTCTTACCCTCAAATCCAACTGGCACCACTGCTGACCCTGTTCCCGCATCCATATGAAGTGGAGCTGCACCCCAGTCTGAGCCACCAGACCCCTCCGGCTCCTTCTGTGACGTTTCCTGCAGACCTGCCCTCAAGGATAGACAACCTATTTAAAATATCTGCTTGAAACATAGCCCTAGGATTTTTCCAAACTTCCGAGCCCTGTGGGGGAGGAATGCCCGATGCCTGCTCCAGTGCCCTAAGCCACTGCAAAATGGCCCTTTTAACCTCCCCATCAGTCTCATCATCAGAAGATGATAAAGGGGGAGGTGGCCTTTTAGGTGGGGCTTTAGGTACGGGATATTTTCCCTTGGATCTCTCTGTCCCTTTTTTAGCAAGCATTTTTAACAATACCCGCAAACCCAACTAAGAGCAAAGCCAGTCAAAAATTGGCATGAAAATGGCTGCTGCTACACAGCACCCAAATGGCTTCCCCCTTTGTTCCTGAAATAAAGCCAACAGAGAAGCTGATAATGGCTGCAGCCAAAATGGCTGCTGCTCTACAGAACCTAAAATGGCTCCCTTCTTATAAAAAAAAAAACAACCCACGAGGGGAGCCTAAAATGGCCGATGCAGCCCAAGTAAGCCTCAAGAGGCCCCCAAAATGCCTATCCAGCAAGACGGCTAAGGTCCTTTGCAACCAAGATAGAGATTTTTCACATCAACCAATCCTCTAAACAACAAAAAGGAGAAAGAGAAAAAATGGCAGCAATCCAGAGCCAAAGGGAGGGGGGATGAGAACCCACATGCAATGAGGTAGCAGAGGAAGCCGTCAAAAATCCTGTCTCCCCACCCCCATGAGAGGAGTTTTAACTCCACCAGCATAATGCCCAAGCCAATAAGGCCCCTTCTTAAGAAGGGGGGGGGAGGGGAGAAGGAATGTGTGGAGCTAAAACAGGTCATTTAATAGAGAGTCATCTCTCCCGTGCTGATCCCATGATGTCGTGTTCACAGGGACCTTATCAGCAGCCTTGATCTCCAAAGGCACACTGAAAGACCTTATCAGCAACCCAGTCAGTCTCCACATGCCCTGTTCAGCCTCCACACACCTGAACTTCACGCCAGGGAAACTGACACTTCCCGACCTTGTCAGCAACCCAATCGGCCTTTTCATGCCCGATCTGAAACTGACACGGCCCAAGAAGGAGTGAACTAAAGACACTCCTCCTTATCCGATTGCCAGTTGAAGACTGAAAAGGGGGCGTGGAAGGTGCTTTTATTACTGCAGCAAACCCCACCCCCACAGAAGCACGCCCAAATGGACCAGTAAGTTCTTCCCCTCTTTCCTCCAGGGTGGCAAAGGCATCCCCCGGCCTTACAGCGAGGCTGCCGGCTGGTAGGAACGAATTCTTTTGATTGGTGGACAAGACTCCAACTAGAATCAAGATACACTAAGGATAAACTAATAGGGTTTGCTACTGAACAACATGGATTTGATAAGCTAATCTTAGGACCGCATCAATATCTAATAAAAAAAATCTACTCAATGCTTCTACAAATGAAACTTCAAGACGAGGATGTGAAAGAATGTATGATAAATGGGCACAAAATTTGGGGTATAATATTGAAATGGTAGATTGGGAAAAGCTATGAAAATCACACATAAAACTTACTAGAATGGTTACCTTTAAGGAAAATATTTATAAAATGGTATATGATAAATTGTCTAAAGTGTACACTACTGTCTCCAACAAATGTTGGAAATGTATTTCTCAAGTGGGTATGTTTTTTCTTATGTGGTGGACTTGTGGAGCTATGAAGAATACTGGATTATGGTGCATGAAATGCTACAAAAATACTGAAAATGCATATCCATTTTAAACCAGAAATATATTTATTGAACATATTGCTAACAGACCTCCCAAGGCAGAGTAAACATTTGATGATACATGTTATAACGGCAGCAAGACTTTTGATAGCACAATGCTGGAAACATCATGATGCTCCAAAGAAACAAGATTCGATCGACAAATTACTAGAGACAGCAGAAATGGACATACCTGCACTTCATCTTAAGAGCAGGTTGTCAAAAGATGGAGAAAATCTTTGGAAACCTTTTTAGTAATGGCTTAATGTATGAACCTGATTTTGTATATTATCTGTTGCACTTTCTAATGTATTCCTCAGTTTGATATGGTTGAATCTATAGTAGCAAACTATTTAGTATAATTTATAGGCTATAAACACATCACATCAACATTAAAATTAAGAGTATTATTATGTATTTTAATGATTCAGAGAAAAATGATATTGACTTTATTTTACTTTTACCCCTTTCCCCTTCCCACTTCTGTATCCCCCTACCCCTCCACTTTTCAATATTTCAATAAACCATATAAACAGCAGATATATGGAAAAGGGGAAACAGGGACACAGATATTCAAATGATGGTATTTTATACATTATTGTTGGAGTGCAGATGTAGATCCAAGTTTTGGAGCAGCTGCTCTGAGGTGGTCATAATATTTATTTAATCTCTCTGTTTCTCTGCAGAATTGTGTTCTTTCTAAAATGTGAGCAATCACTTTCACAATCAGGTATCTAAGGATAAAAAATAAGATCCCCTGATCTTATCACAACATTTAATTTCCATCTTAAACATGCAAACAAATCTTGAGAGAGTTCAGTAGTTGTGGTTCCATAATGACATAGGTTGGACTTGTGGATCAACAAGCAAGTGATGAGAATGGGATCACCATGGTCTAATCCAAAATTGGATTTGCAATAGGCTTGGATTGTGGGGAAGAGCTGTAGATCACTGGTAGAGCATCCGCTTTGCATGAAGACGATCCCAGTTTCAATCCCTGTCATCTCCAGTTAAAATTGTTGGGTAATAGGCCTTTTCCTGGGACCCTGGACAGTGCTGTAACTTAGAACAGACATCTTGGTCTGAGCTTGTGTGTATGTATTATGACCTTCTTTTGAAAACTCAGCAATGCTATTTGCTTAACCCAATGAGGCGCATACATTTCTTTCTGGGAACTCAATCTGGGCAGAGTTTAGGGAGTTTGGTTCAGCACATCAGTAAACCTTATAAACATGCTAAGTGATGTGATGAACTTACAGTAGTTCTAAATGTGATGCTTGGTGGTTCATAGACAATTTGAAATCTTCATCTCCTGGTTTTGGCGGATAAATCCCTTTGTCTTCTAGAAGTCATTTCACACTTCAAACAATATAAAAGGCTATCAGAACACCAACTGTTCACTATGGATTTTTTTTTCTCCCTGCTGTGGTTGAAGAAAATAGAAGTCAGATGTGAACACTGGGAGGTCAGCATCACCTTTCCTGATTTAATTCTGTCCAGGTAGCAGACTGCAAAACTTAATGAAAACTCAATATTGTCAACATGCTCTACTGAACTATTCAACAACTTCAACCTGCAGAGAAAGAGAAAACTCCAACTTGGTACATATATTATAGATACTATTTATTTTATTGAATTTATATCCCCCCCCGCCCCGCTGAAGCAGGCTCAGGGCAGCATACAACAATAAAAACATTTAAAAATACTGAGCATTAACTAATTAAAACCTTATTCAATTCAACTAATTAAAACCTTATTTTGTGTTGTATAGGGCAAAGAAGCCAAAAAAATATGAGGGGACTTTTCATTTTCCTTTGGTATTCAATTTGCCAGACATTTACTAGAAAATAAAAAGCAGATAATATGAAATTAATCCAGGGGTGTCGAACTCATTTGTTATGAGGGCCAGATCTGACATGAATGAGACCTTGTTGAGCCAGGCCATGTCAGGTCGGACGATGTGTGTACCTATTTAAAATTAAGTAGCAGAGATATAAACTATATAAAGGACACAGACAAACACAATTCAATTTTTTTTTAAAAAAACCATTAAAACATGAATAAAGCATTAGCACTCATTGGCCTTAAAGGTACTTTCTTTGTATTTCTCCCATGGGATCCAGTGAATTGGACTAAGGAAGCTCTGGCTCTTTCCTTCCTTTCCCAGGGGACCAGGAGGGACAGGAGCCTCAGCCAATAGAAGGAAGAGAGGCTTGGCTCAGTAGCTCTGCTGAGTGATTGAGAGAGCCTGGCAAAGCAAGCTCTGTCTCCCCACCCCTTCCTCCCCAAGGGAGGAGCGTCAGCCAATAGAGAAAATAGAGGTTTTGCCCTGTAGCTCCTGTGTGATTGAGCAAGACTGGCAAAGCAAGCTGTTATGCAGAAGGAAACAAGAGAGAAGGAGAAGGAAGCAGATGCCCGTCAGTTTCTTGGGAGCCTGATAGGAGCTCTCCGGGGGCCTGATTTAGCTCCCAGATCGCATGTTTGACACCTCTGAATTAATCCATCCAGTCTAGTTCATCATTCATGCATCTCCGTCACCTCAGTCCATCCAAACTGTCTCATCACCCCATCCATCATATCCCCCCATTCCTTCATCATTCAGTTCATTTGCTTCATCTCAATATGTGTTTCCTCCCTCCCTTCACAAGTGAGGGTACAGAACTGCACAGGAATAAAACTGATTCTATTAAGATATACATTCTCTTTTACTGTGTACTAAAGCAAAAGAACTGAAAATGCTGTTCATTGTTTTCTCCATCTGTTGGTCAAAGCAGCAACAGAGATAGTGGTGCATTTAGGTAGTTTTGGGCTCTGGACTCCCCACCTTTAAATGGCAATGTATATAACAAAAACTGAGCTTGTGAGTCTAAGTCATTGACCCATGTCAAAGTCCAGCCCTGATGGCGCCACTGGATTTGTTGTGTAAAGGAGGTGGAACCAGGAAACCTTGTTTCTGATATTTTACAAGGTCTTTATCCTGAACTGCAGAACAGAGGATTGATAAGTCACTTGCAAGTCAAAATGGTCTCCTATGGACCATGAGTCTTATATTTTAACCAAATTTGGTTTAATGTGGAATCTTTTCCTTTAAGTTGTGTTGTAGATTGACCCTATCAGTTTGACTGGAGAGTAGTGAGCTATATTATTTAAGTCATTGTCTCTTTATTGTTGCCTTTTGATCTGACATCATTAAGTTGGGACATTTCATCAAAGACAATGTGAATAGGATCCAAATACCAGTTACAAAGACATTCTTCAGATCTTTTTTAAAAAATGTCAAATATTTATATTTGCCATTCTCTCATCCAATGGCTCAAAGAACAGTCATTTGATTTATTGTTTATGTCAAGAGTCGTATACCTAAGCACAATATTTTTATTCCTCTTGCCATGAATTCTGTGTTGTGACTATTGCTATGCTTATGTGCTTGCTTGGCTTTTCCCCCTTTCCTTTCTCTGCACACTGATTATCTATGGAACTTATTATTCAAGTCACCTCTGCTGGCCTCCAAGGTCAGACACTGAAGAAGCAAAGATTATGCACCTGGACTTCCAAGTCTTTCAGTGGGAGGGGGACCCGCCAAAATTATCTCCGTGCTTTGCATTCCCGTGCTTGCTTGAAAAGTAACGACTGAGGTGAGGGGTTAAAAGAAAGTCACTGAGCTAAGACTTCAGTCTTAGCAAAGATGGTGTCCTGCCTTATGATGTCTATGGAATAAACTGCTAAATTATCAGACTGTGTGGTTCCTTGACTGGAGGTCCTGACAAATTGCTAAGACTACCAATCAACCCTAGCTACCTATCCATCCCCAAGAATGTCGGGAGACCAGAAGGACAAAGCTAGGGAGGACCAACCTAAACTAGTGGAAGAAGAGCCAAAAACAGAGGGACCAGTGCTAGTACCCCCTTCCGTGACCATCAGAAGAACGGGTGGTGCTGCCGGTGGATTTTGGACAGGAGGTGCCCTGGAGTTTCTAGGAGAGTATTATCAGACACACCCAAGGGATTCCTCCCTGCTTTCAATCATCAGGTCTGTATGGAGCTTTTCGCACATGGGGGTCTGACAATGAGGCCAAGGATGCTGTGCACTCCCGTCAGAGTGGGACAAGTGAGGGACAAGGCGAATGGGTCCAGGAAGCAATAATGCTACAAACCCAACAGCTGAGAGAGGAGATGATGACGATGCATGATTTCCTCATGCAGGAGATGAGAGTCCTTGCCCGTCAGCTACAGGACAGGGCTGCTCAGGTCGCCAGGGCACCTCCTGTCCAAAATCCACTGGCCAGGTCGCCAGGGCACCTCCTGTCCAAAATCCACTGGCAGCACCACCCGTAGTACCAGACAGGGAGGTCCCCGGAGGGGGGGTGCTGGGAACACCGGTGGGAGGGGAACAACCCCCCTCTCCAACCATGGGGACCCCCAGAAGTCCCCGCTGAGTCCGCATCGGTGCCAGGAGGTCCAAAGGTCCATGAGGTGAGATGCAACAGGGACCAGCCAAGTTGGGTTATTTCCTGGTGTTGGTGAGGGGGCATCTACACGTATGGCCATGCAACTTCTCGACAAAAGAATCAAAAGTGATCTATATAGGAGGATGCCTAGAAGGAGTGATGGCTGATTGGTTTGTGACACTGTATGAGGCCTGCTCCCCTGCCCTAAATTCAGCTAGAGAGTTGCTCTGGGCACTGTGAACCCAATTTGAAGACCCCCTGCAAGAGACCAATGCTATCTCTGCCCTGCAGGAGCTCTGACAAGGGCCAAAATCTGTGTGGGATTATACTGCTGAATTCCATCTCCTGAACACAAAAGTGCATCACTGGGACTACAGGGCCTGAATTGAGCAGTTTAAGAAAGGCCTCAACTTCAGCATCTTTGGAGAGGCCCTCAAGGTGGGGAACCGCCAGATGTTGGTCAATTGGATTCAGCGGGCCTGCGAGATCGGGGACTGGCAGAAGATCATAGCTTTCCATTGTAAGCAGCAAGAGGGAGTGGGGCCCTGGGATCAAAAAGACAAGGGGCTGAAGCCCACTCCAACAAAATGGAGTCAGGGGACCCCCCTCACTCCAGGAGAGAGGGAACGCCGGGGAAAGGTAAGACTGTGCTTCAAATGCGGTGGGGAGAATCACGTAGCCAATGAGTGCCCAAGCTGACCACGTGAATAACCAGCAACCACCCCAATGAAGAAGGAAGCTAAAAAGACAGGACCTGGGGGAATTTCCCCCACTAAAGGAAAGGCTGCCCTGCTATACTACTGGGACCTGACCCCTGAGACTTCCGGGGAAGAAGAGAGCAAGAAGCAGCTGTTGGGAAATGACAACGACTGCTGTGAAAAGTGTGCAGCAGCAGGTCAACTTGACAGCCATGCCACTACGGGTGAGAATCTCGGGAACATTGTACTTCATGCCTATCACTTTAGTTAACCCAGAGACTAAGCGATTTTCATGTGTCCAAGCCCTCCTGGAATCCGGATGCTCGAAGAACCTATTATTCCCCAGTCTGGTGAAGATCCTGGGGCTCAAGAAAAAACCTCTCCCTGCCCCCCTACTTTTTTAGCAAATGGACAGGGAGCCAATGAGGCGGGAGCCATGCACTGAGTGAACGGAGAGATGTGCCCTGGGGGTGGGGGAACACTGGGACTCTAGAACATTCATGATTGCCCCATCTTCCAAATTCCAAGCCATCCTAAGTTTGGAGTGGCTGGCAGACCATGATCCCTTTGTCCAGTGGAGTGGGAGTGCCATCGACTTCCAAGACAGGGAGTGTGACAAGCACAGATGTAACCAGAAATGGGGCTCCCAACCTCTTCCCCAGGTTGAATGGCTATGCTTAACAGTGCTAGAAGTCTCCTCCATCCCCCCAAGTGCCAAGATTTGAAAGGGGTCTTCAACACAGCAGAGGTGGACAAGCTCCCCCTCCACACTGCCCCACTGACTGTATGATTGAACTGGTGGAAGGGGAACCACTTCCCAAAGTGAAATTGTACTCCATGAGTAGAGCCGAGAAGAGGAGTTTAAAAAAATTTGGATGTGAATTTACAAAGGGAATTTATCCAGCCAGCTAAATCCCCACACACAACCCCTGCCTTATTTCAAAAGAAAAGGGACGGCAGTTTGAGACTCTGTATAGACTTTCGGGGCCTGAATGCGATCTTGATGGACAATACGTATCCCCTCCCCCTAATTTGAAATCTCCTCAGCGAGGTCTCACAGGGAAAGATTTTTACTAAATTGGATCTCAGAGATGCGTATTTCCGGGTTTGCATTCGGGAAGGGGATGAATGGAAAACCACTTTCAACACCCCCTTGGAACAATTTGAATATTTGGTGATGCCATTTGGGTTGAAGGGGGCACCGGGGGTCTTTATGAACTTGATCAACGAGGTCTTACACAAGTTCCTTCACAAAGGGGTGGTTTGTTATCTGGATGACATGTTAATTTATTCACAGGACCTCCCCTCATATGTACAGTTAGTACACCAAGTGTTGCAGACCCTATATGAAAATAAACTGTTTCCCAAATTCTCAAAATGTGAATTCCACAAAACGGAACTTGACTTCCTGGGCTACCAAGTTTTTTTTTTGGGGGGGGGGGGTCATCGGAATGAAATCCACCAAGGAACAAGTGGTGGCAGAGTGGGCGGCACCCAAACCCCAGAAACAACAATAAAGCTTCCTAGAGTTCGCAAATTTTTACAGAGGATTTATAAACAACTTTGCCGCCATCACCATGCCCTTAACAGACTTATTAAAAACCAAGGGGAAGGGTGCCACCGCTACTAGAGCGAGTGCCAAGCTGGACTGGTCTCCAGAATGCCAAAGGGCATTCGAGGATCTCAAGCAATGATTTATTTCTGAACCGTGCCTCATCCACCCAGATGAAAATAAAAGATTTGTGGTGCAATGTGATGCAAGTGATGTGTTGCTCCAGGAGGGGGAGGATGGGAAACTCCACCCGTGTACATACTTGTCTCAGAAATTCTCTTCCTCAGAGCAGAACTGGTCAGTGTGGGACAAAGAGGTGTCCGCCATCAAATTGGCATTAGAAAAATGATGCCACTACATAGAGGGAGCGAGGGAACCATTTGAATTATAGACGGACCATAAAACCTTGCTTCGCTAATTGCCACCTGCAAACTCACAACTATGCAAGTCTGATGGGCGGGGTTTTTCCACGAATTCACGCTGAGGCACATCCCAGGGAGGCTGAACTTCCTAGCTGATGCCTTGTCCCACCTACCCCAGCATGAAACCAAGAGGGAGGTGGTTATAGACTCGCTGTTTACTCCCACCCAACTCAGCACTCTGGTTACCACCCAAGTGCGGGAACAGAAGGGGGCAGACCCTCCAGACTCGTTCCTAACTTCCCTTAAGGAAGCCTTGGCAATGCACCCGCCTCATAAGGAACCCCATCTCACTACCTCCCCCGAGGGTCTCTGTTACAAAGACAATAAACTGTTCATTCCGGAACCGCTACGAGCGGATGTCATACAATGAGCTCATGACTCCAAGTTGGGGGGGGGTGCATTTTGGATTTGTAAAAATGATTCATTTGGTGCAACAACAATTCTGGTGGCCGGGTCTGTGAAAGGAATTGTCTCAATACGTAGCAAGTTGTTCAACTTGCATAATGGCAAAAAAATGAGGGGGGTTACTCCTGGGGAGTTGCAACCACTAGCCACGGCCTACAGGCCCTGGGAATGTATTTCCATGAACTTTATAACCGACCTGCCCTCCTCACAAGGAAAAGCTGTGGTGTTGGTGGTGGTTGACACTTTTTCCAAACAGGCTGATTTTATTCCATGCAAGCAGCTCCCTACCACTAAGAAGTTGGCTCAAATGTTTGTACAGCATGTCTTTCAGCTACACGCTTTCCTGAGCAAGATAATTTCTGACCGCAGCCCACAATTTGTTGCCAACTTTTGGGCACAACTTTGCAAATTAGCAGGGATAGAGCAGGGGCTCAGTTTGGCGTACCACCCGCAGACGGACGGACAGATGGAACGTACGAACGCGGTGTTAGAACAATTCCTATGATGTGATACTTCTCTCCAACAGGACAATTGGGTGTCACTGCTCCCTTTTGCAGAATATGCGTATAATAATAGTGTCCACAGTGCGACCAATGCTAGTCCCTTCCTAGTAGTTAATGGATATGAAGGCAACCCGTTCCCGGAACTCCCATCATCACCTAATGCCTCTGCTGACTTCACTGTGTGGTGGTCCCAAATCTCACAGTGATGGGGAGCTGCCCAAAAACAATTGGCTAAAGCCAAAGAGGACTATAAAAATACTATGATAAAAAAACATTCCTAACTATGGAACTTCAAGGTGGGAGATACAGTATACATATCCACTAAGCACCTGCCAAATGCTCAAAATTGCAAGAAACTGGGGATGAAATATTTGGGACCATTTCCTATCAAACAGATTATAAATAATGTGACTGTGGAACTCGAATAACCTAAGAACCTAAAACGTGTCCATCCTTGTTTCCACACCAGCTACCTGAAGCACAATCCTGGTC
The DNA here is from genome assembly GCF_032191835.1 of Heteronotia binoei. Classification (NCBI taxonomy): domain Eukaryota; kingdom Metazoa; phylum Chordata; class Lepidosauria; order Squamata; family Gekkonidae; genus Heteronotia; species Heteronotia binoei. The sequence goes on from NC_083230.1 coordinate 15,745,062, forward strand.
TTTCCCCTTGGCACCCGCAACGTCAGCCTCCTGATCCAACACTGGTTCGTGGTCAGATCCATCACGAAGTGCAGGAAATTTTGAATTCTAAAATCAGGCGAGGGGAATTGTACTATCCCATCAAACGGACCCATCTTCCCCTCAGCCAAGCAGAATGGGTCTGCGCCAGCGATAACAACTGTCGGAAGCTTATTAAAGACTTTCACTTCAAATTTCCAAACAAACCTGGGGGAAGGGGACCTTAAGGGGGGCAGAATGTCAAAAGTCATATACCTAAGCACATCATTTGTATTCTTCTTGCTATGAATTCTGTGTTGTGACCATTGCTATGCTTATGTGCTTGCTTGGCTTTCCCCCCTTCCTTTTCTCTGCACACTGCTTATCTATGGAACTTATTATTCAAGCCACCTCTGCCAGCCTCCAAGGTCAGATGTTGAAGAAGTAAAGATTATGCACCTGGACTTCCAAGACTTTTGCTGGGAGGGGGACCGGCCAAAATTATCCCCGCACTTTGCATACCCACGCTTGCTTGAAAAGTAACAGCTGAGGCGAGGGGTTAAAAGAGAGTCACTGAGCTAAGACGTTAGTCTTAGCAAAGATGGTGCCCTGCCTTATGATGTCTATGGAATAAACCGCTGAATTATCAGACTGTGTAGTTCCTTGACTGGAGGTCCTGACAGTTTTGATACTTTGAGAGCTGTTATTCTTTGTGAACTCTGCTGTTGCTCTAACAGAAAAGTTGACCTTCAATTATTGTAATGTGGACTTCTAATTTTCATTATTTCAAATCCATTACAATTTCTTTTTTGCATTATAAAATATGTTTATTACCGAACAACCCTGATTCCACTAATTCACCGCTTTTTCTAATGAGTGAACTCAATTGGAACAAAATGCCATTAAGAGGGATAAGGGAAAGAAGAAAAAAGAATTTTGTCTCTAATGGCTTCAAGCTCACTTTAAATGGGGTTAGAAGTAAAAGAGAAATAAAGAACAGAACCCAAGTTATGAATGTACACAAGGGAATGACTGGGCCAGAGCAAAGTTGATTTATTTATGCATGGACAAAGGACAGTTAATGTATCAAAGTCAGTGCTTGCATTAGGGCTACATGCAAAGTTGCCAAGTTTTAAAGGAAGGGACTTTCCCCCTTATACACTGCTAGGGAACTGTGATGTTCTGAAACTCAGGACAAATGATCTATGGAGCTGTCATGTTTTGGGAAAGGGGGCATTCTTTAAAAATAAGGGACATCTGTCACCTTCAGAATGCTTTTGCAGCCCGGCACAATAATAACAGGAGCATGAATAAACATCCCTGATTGTAATTATGTCTGCAAGCAGCCGCTTTCTCTCCCCTGCTCCCCACTTGACTGCTGGTAGTTCTTGACTTTTTTTTTTAGCAGATAGGTATGAGAGTTTGTCTACCTTTATATTTGAAGAAAGCTGTTACTCAGTGCTCACTATGGAAGGCTGCTTAGTTAACCTAAGCGAGGAAAGCCACCTGCACTGAATCATTGACTAATTGAGCATGTCTTCCCTTCTTTTCTCTTTTTTTAAAAATCTGATAATCAATTCCAGAGCACAAATTGATTCAAGCGCCATTGGACTAGCTAGCGTAAGCTGACTTAAATAATGAAATAGTTACGGTAAACAAGCTTTACCTCAACATTACCTTCTAAAGATTAGCCAGCAGTACTGACAACAGAAGGCAGCATTTTATAAACAAAATGCTCCCTCAGATTTATTGTGTTCATGATGTGTTGTATGTACAAAATTACGGCATATCTGTTGTAGTATCCAATTGCCCAGGATAGTGGCATCCGTGTTTCCTTTCAAAATTCACTCTGATAGTCCTTATTCTGGAAACCCCAGGCTCTTTTTCAGCATTTTTGAATCTCTTGCAACTGGACATGCATTGTTCTACAGCTCCTGAAGGCTGTTATTACCTAGTTTGTTTTAGCACTAGCAGTGCAGGTCCAATGAACAGCTTCAGTTAAGTATCATGATATTTATTTTCCAAACCAAATTATCTGTCCTGACACTTTCAATGTTAACAAGAAGTGTAAACCATTTAGTTAAGGAAGCCGGATGCTGGTTGGTGTTCCGCTGCATAATAGCAAGAACCTTAGAAAGGCAGAGGGCGTTTTCGCACTGACCTTAATCGGCAGTGACGTCCCTCTTCACCGCGCAGGATCTGCGCGGATTTCGCACCAATTGCTGCGGAGCACCCGGAAGAGCCGCAAAGTCCCACGGCTTTTGCGGCGCAAATGGAAACCGCCAAAAACCAGTTTCCATCTGCACCGCAAAAGCCGCAGGACTTTGCGGCTCTTCCGGGTGCTCCGCAGCAATTGGTGCGAAATCCACGCAGATCCTGCGAAGTGAAGAGGGACGTCGCTGCCGATTAAGGTCAGTGCGAAAACGCCCAGAGTTTTTTTTCCCCCTTTCAGGATTTCTGAATGGGCATCAAGTACCTTAGAGATTATATGTACCTGGGATACTTGAGGTGGTTTCACACTGGGAAACTGACGTGATATTATCCTGTCGGCAAAAAACCCGCTTGAGTTTGATCCATTTCAGAGGGATCAGATACTGGCCATTGAAGGCAGGATCCTGGCAGCGATCCGTAGTTGCCCATTCACACTGCTAGCGTGCCTCAGCCATGGACCCACCACAGAAAGGGTTGTGTTTGGTGTTTTTTTAAGTCCCCTAGTGTGTACACTCAAGCAGAGAAGTACACAAGTGCTCCTTGAAGAGGGGTTAGGGGGGAAAAAACCCAACCATGTCAGAAATGGTTTGGCACGATCACACAGCTCTTCTGCTTATGAGTTGCACCCGGGCATTCAGACAGCCACTGATGATGCGACCTAGATGCAATTCAGGGGGAAACGACCAGGAAAATCAAGGTGGCTTTTTATTCCGGATGGGAAGTGTCTGGAGACGCGGTGAGAACGAGTGCGGCTTGGAGGGCAGATGTGCTCATGTGCTTTTAATCTGAATGGGTGGCAGGGCTAGGTCAGGGCACAATCTCTTGTGTAAAACCACTCTTGGTCTCTAAGGCCCAATTCATAAGTTACAAAGTCCATGTCCTCCATGTGTCTCGTTGAGAAATAAAGCCTATAAGCAGGGCTTTTTTTTGTAGCAGGAACTCCTTTGCATATCAGGCCACACACCCCTGATGTAACCAATTCTCCAAGACCTTACATTAGGCCCTATAAGAAGAGTACTGTAATCTCCTGGAGGATTGGCTACATAAGGGGTACGTGTATGGCCTAATATGCAAAGGAGTTCCTGCTACAAAAAAAAAAAAAAAAGCCCTGCCCATAAGTGCACTTCAGTTTTTCCAGTGAATATTGATATTTCCTGTTTGCACGGAAGCTTGGTGCCTTTTCTTCTTCATAGCTAGGGTGACCATAATGTCTGAAGGCCAGCCAGGGACACTGGGGGGGGGGGGTGTGCGCGCGCGCACACCGCGCGCGCCGCCGGAAACAGGAAGTGACGTCACTTCCGGTGACGTCACTTCCGGTGATGTCATGCCACCACCGGAAACAGGAAGTGGCATCACTTCCTGTGACATCATTTCCCCCGCGTCACCTGCCGGAAACAGGAAGTGACTTCACAGCACTTCCTGTGACGTCCCCAAAAATCCCCCAAATATCACCGCCGGAAACAATTTTGTTCTCAAATCCTGTATATACTTCATCAGTATATGGGATAAGGCACTTTCTCAACTGTGCTGCATAATGCAGCCTATTTATTTTGTCCTGTTGGCTCTGTTGGCTCTATCTGCGCCACCTTCATCACTTTCGGGGTGTGGATCCCCCAGTGGGGTGGTCTCCCGACTCCCTCCGCTGACTGTTTCTGATAGCCCTGCGCCCCCTCTTTCATTTGATATGTGTCCCGTGCGGGTGCCACCCTCCCGCCGGGAGATGCCGCAAAATGAGCCCCCTTGAGGCTTATGGCGGCAGGGCTCGGGGGAAGCGAGCTAGACTGCTGTTCTTTTGAGGGGTTATAGAGTGTTTCGAGCCCGTCCCTGTGGCATCGGTCCCATCGTTGTGGGACCCAGGGGGCCGGCGCAGCGGCACACCGAAGCAGCCTGTCACTAATAACACAGGTCGAGATGCAGGACAGGAACCTGGAAGTGACCGACAGGCTGCTTCAGCGTGCCGCTGCGCCGGCCCCCTGGGCCCCACAATGATGGGACCGATGCCACAGGGACGGGCTCGAAACACTCTATAACCCCTCAAAAGAACAGCAGTCTAGCTCGCTTCCCCCGAGCCCTGCCGCCATAAGCCTCAAGGGGGCTCATTTTGCGGCATCTCCCGGCGGGAGGGTGGCACCCGCACGGGACACATATCAAATGAAAGAGGGGGCGCAGGGCTATCAGAAACAGCCGGCGGAGGGAGTCGGGAGACCACTCCACTGGGGGATCCACACCCCGAAAGTGATGAAGGTGGCGCAGATAGAGCCAACAGGACAAAATAAATAGGCTGATTTATGCAGCACAGTTGAGAAAGTGCCTTATCCCATATACTGATGAAGTAAATACAGGATCTGAGAATAAAATTGCACTAGAAGACACAAACACAAAGCTCCCTTACACTGAATCAGTGCTTGGGTCCACCAAAGTCAGTATTGTCACATAAGAGAAGCCCTGTTGGATCAGGCCAGTGGCCCATCCAGTCCAACACTCTGCGTCACATAAGAACATAAGAGAAGCCCTGTTGGATCAGGCCAGTGGCTCATCCAGTCCAACACTCTATGTCACATAAGAACATAAGAGAAGCCCTGTTGGATCAGGCCAGTGGCCCATCCAGTCCAACTCTCTGCGTCACATAAGAACATAAGAGAAGCCCTGTTGGATCAGGCCAGTGGCCCATCCAGTCCAACACTCTGTGTCACATAAGAACATAAGAGAAGCCCTGTTGGATCAGGCCAGTGGCCCATCCAGTCCAACACTCTGCGTCACATAAGAACATAAGAGAAGCCCTGTTGGATGAGGCCAGTGGCCCATCCAGTCCAACACTCTATGTCACATAAGAACATAAGAGAAGCCCTGTTGGATCAGGCCAGTGGCCCATCCAGTCCAACTCTCTGCGTCACATAAGAACATAAGAGAAGCCCTGTTGGATCAGGCCAGTGGCCCATCCAGTCCAACACTCTGTGTCACATAAGAACATAAGAGAAGCCCTGTTGGATGAGGCCAGTGGCCCATCCAGTCCAACACTCTGCGTCACATAACAACATAAGAGAAGCCCTGTTGGATCAGGCCAGTGGCCCATCCAGTCCAACACTCTGTGTCACACTTAAGAACATAAGAGAAGCCCTGTTGGATCAGGCCAGTGGCCCATCCAGTCCAACACTCTGCGTCACATAAGAACATAAGAGAAGCCCTGTTGGATCAGGCCAGTGGCCCATCCAGTCCAACACTCTGCGTCACATAAGAACATAAGAGAAGCCCTGTTGGATCAGGCCAGTGGCCCATCCAGTCCAACACTCTGTGTCACACTTAAGAACATAAGAGAAGCCCTGTTGGATCAGGCCAGTGGCCCATCCAGTCCAACACTCTGCGTCACATAAGAACATAAGAGAAGCCCTGTTGGATCAGGCCAGTGGCCCATCCAGTCCAACACTCTGTGTCACATAAGAACATAAGGAAGGAAGGAAGGAAGGAAGGAAGGAAGGAAGGAAGGAAGGAAGGAAGGAAGGAAGGGAGGAAGGAAGGGAGGGAGGAAGGGAGGGAGGGAGGGAGGGAGGGAGGGAGGGAGGGAGGGAGGGAGGGAGGGAGAAAGGGAGGGAGGGAAGAAGGGAAGAAAGAAAGGAAGGAGGGAAGGAAGGAAGGAAGGAAGGAGGGAGGAAGGAAGAAAGAAAGGAAGGAAGGAGGGAGGGAAGAAAGGAAGGCCACCCCCAACCGCCAGCCCCCCCCCGCTTTCGGCCCCCTTACCTGCGGCGGCGAGTCCAGCGGCGGCGGCGGCGGAGAGGCCTTTCCGATGCCCTCCCGGGCCTCCGCCAGCACGGGGGGGGGTGGTAGAGGCCGGGGAAGCGTCGGAAAGGCCCGCGGGGGTCGCTGGAGGGACTCCAGCGACCCCCGCGGGCCTTTCCGACGCCCTCCCGGGCGAAGGAGGACGGCGGGTGGGAGTTCCCAGCCCCGGGAAGCGTCGGAAAGGCCCGCGGGGGTCGCTGGAGGGCCTCCAGCGACCCCCGCGGGCCTTTCCGACGCCCTCCCGGGCAGAGGAGGACAGCGGGTGGGAGTTCCCAGCCCCGGGAAGCGTCGGAAAGGCCCGCGGGGGTCGCTGGAGGCCCTCCAGCGACCCCCGCGGGCCTTTCCGACGCCCTCCCGGGCGAAGGAGGACGGGGGGTGGGAGTTCCCAGCCCCGGGAAGCGTCGGAAAGGCCCACGGGGGTCGCTGGAGGCCCTCCAGCGACCCCCGCGGGCCTTTCCGACGCCCTCCCGGGCAGAGGAGGACGGGGGGTGGGAGTTCCCAGCCCCGGGAAGCGTCGGAAAGGCCCACGGGGGTCGCTGGAGGCCCTCCAGCGACCCCCGCGGGCCTTTCCGACGCCCTCCCGGGCAGAGGAGGACGGGGGGTGGGAGTTCCCAGCCCCGGGAAGCGTCGGAAAGGCCCGCGGGGGTCGCTGGAGGCCCTCCAGCGACCCCCGCGGGCCTTTCCGACGCCCTCCCGGGCGAAGGAGGACGGCGGGTGGGGGTTCCCAGCCCCGGGAAGCGTCGGAAAGGCCTGCGGGGGTCGCTGGAGGCCCTCCAGCGACCCCCGCGGGCCTTTCCGACGCCCTCCCGGGCAGAGGAGGACGGCGGGTGGGAGTTCCCAGCCCCGGGAAGCGTCGGAAAGGCCCGCGGGGGTCGCTGGAGGGCCTCCAGCGACCCCCGCGGGCCTTCCCGACGCCCTCCCGGGCCTCCGCCGCCACCGCCGGGCCCTGTGTGCGGGCGGGGAAGGCGGCGAGGGAGGGAGGGAGCGTCCCTGCGCGTGCGCAGGGCGATCTGCGCACGCGCAGGGTCGCTCCCTCCCTCACTCGCCGCCTTCCCCGCCCGGGCGCGCGGCCCCCGGCTCTCTGGCTGGCTAAACCGGGACCTCTTAATGGTCCCGGTATACCCAGCCCGGGAGCCGGGAATTGGGGGCCAGAACCGGGAAAGTCCCGGGAGACCGGGACGGTCTGGCCACCATATCATAGCAGGAAGCTTGGCAGTCCTAATGAGAGAGGGAAGTCTTCCAGTTGCAACCACTGCTGTTGGCAGGCCAGGTAAGTGAGAAGGAGAAGGCAGGGCAGGCTTCCATAGGGTTTCAGATTTACTGGAAGTAAAGAAAAGTCATTCAAATCCCAGAGAATTCTTAGTGATAACAAAAGGAGCACTTCTTGTTGTTCAGTCATACAGACAAGTCCAACTCTCTGTGACCCCATGGACAAAGTTATGCCAGGCCCTCCTATCTTCCACCATTTTCCAAAGTCTGCTCAAATTTGTGTTAGTTACATCAGTAACGCTGTCCAGCCATGTCATCTTTTGCCATCCTCTTCTTCTTTTTCCTTCTGTCTTTCCCAGCATCAGGATCTTCTCCAGTGAGTGCTCCCTTCTCATTTGGTGGCCAAAGTATTTGAGCTTCAGCATCTAACCTTCCAGGGAACAGTCAGGGTTGATTTCTCTTAGGACTGAGTGATTTGATCTTCTTGCAGTCCAAGGGACTCTCAAGATTCTTCTCCAGGACCACATCTCAAAAGCATATATTCTTCTGCACTTGACCTTCCTTATAGCCCAGCTCTCACAGCCATATATTACTACATATATTACTACAGGGAATACCATCACTTTGACTATACGAACTTTTGTTGGCAGGGTGATGTCTCTACTTTTTATTATACCACCTAGGTTCACCATAGCTGTCCTCCAAGGAGCAAACACCTTTTAATTTCATGGCTATAGTCACCATCTGCAGTGATCTTGGATCCCAGAAACGTGAATATCACTACTTCCTTGTCTTTCCCTTCTATTTGCCAAGGTGTGATGGGGCTGGATGCCATGATCTTAGTTTTTTTGATGTTGAGTTTCAAGCCTACTTTTGTGCTCTCCTTTTTCACATTCAACAAGAGGTTCTTTAGGTCCTCTTCACTTTCTGCCATTACAGTGGTGTCATCTGCATATCTGAGGTTGCTGATGCTTTTCCTAGCAATCTTAATTCCAGTTTGTGCTTCATCCAGGCCAGCATTCCGCATGATGTACTCTGCATATAAATTAAGTAAGCAGGGTGACAATACACATCCTTGTTGAACTCCTTTTCCTATTTTAAACCAATCAGTTGTTCCATATCCCATTCTGACAGTTGCTTCTTGACCCTTATATCAGTTTCTCAGGAGACATGTGAGGTGGTCTAGTACTCCCATCTCTTTAAGGATTTGCCACAGTTTGTTGTGATGCACACAATCAAAGGCTTTAGCGTAGTCAATGAAGCAGAAATAGACTTTTTTTTGTAGTCCCGTGCTTTCTCCATAATCCAGTGAATGTTGGCAATTTGAACTCTTGTTCCTCCACCTCTTCAAAACCCAGCTTGGACTTCTGGTAGTTGCCGACCTACATACAGTTGAAGCCTAGCTTGTAGGATCTTTAACAAGACCTTGCTGGCAGTTGAAATGAGTGCAATGATGCAATAGTTTGAACATTCCTTGGCATTACCCTTCTTTGGGATCGGAATTTAAACTGTCTTTTTCCAATCCTGTGGCCACTGTTGCATTTTCCAAATTTGCTGATGTAATGTGTGCATCACTTTAACAGCATCGTCTTTTAGTACTTTGGATAACTCAACTGGGATACTGTCATCTCCACTCATCTTCGTAATGCTTTCTAAGGCCCATATGACTTCACACTCCAGAATGTCTGACTCCAGGTCAGCGATTTCACCATAATGGTTGTCCGCCCTGTGTACATGTTTTTCCTTTTCCCATAGTTGTTGTGGTTATATTATTGTTTAAATTGTTATACCCCTTACTCTACCTTGTATCATACCCTAACTCAAACTGTGATACATCAATGACAATTTTTGATATGTATTAATATGCATAGCTTACCATTGATATTGCATTTACCCTATGTTTGTATGATCTTGACTACTTCAATAAAACATTGAAATTAAAAAAAAAATGGTTGTCAAGGTCACTGAGATCCTTCTTGTATAATTCTTCTGTGTATTCTTGCCACCACTTCCTAATCTCTTCTGTTTCTGTTAGGTCCTTACTGTTTTTGTGCTTTATCATGGCCATCTTTGCACAAAATGTTCCCTTGATTTCTCCAATTTTCTTAAAGAGATATCTTGTCCTTCCCATTCTATTATTTTCCTCTATTGCTTTGCATTGTTCCTTCAGGAAGGCCTCCTTATCTTTCCTTCCGGGTCTCTGGAAATCTTCATTCAGTTGGGTGAATCTTTCCTTTTCACCTTTACCTTTCGCTTTCCTTCTTTCCTCAGCTATTTGTAAAGCCTCATCAGACAGCCACTTTGCTTTCTTGCATTTCTTTTTCTTTGAGATTATTATTATTATTATTTTATATTCTGTCCATTCCCCCATAGGGGCTCAGGCTGGAGCACAACATAATAATAAAATCACAATAAAATCATATCATAATAAAAATCAATTACAGTATTCAATAGAATAAAATAGCCTGGCAGAACAATATGATGAGATGAACAATATCATGTGATGTCCATGTGTAGAGTTGCCTTTTAGGTTGTTGGAAGAGGGTGTTTGCTATGACCAGCTTGTTCTCTTGACAAAACTCTATTAGCCTTTGCCTGGCTTCATTTTGTTCTCCAATGCCAAACTTATCAGTTGTTCCACTTAGCTTTTGACTTCCTACTTTGGCATTCCAGTCCCCTATGATGAGAAGGACATCTTTTTTTGGCGTTACTTCTAGAAGATTTTGTAGAACTTCATAGAACTGGTTCACTTCAGTCTCTTCTGCATCAATGGTTGGGGCATAGACTTGGATTACTATGATATTGAATGGTTTGCCTTGGATAGGAGCACAATAGAATCCAAATTTCAGACATGAGCATGGAACTTTTCATTAAGAAAAAGAACACTGAAGGAGAAGTTCTTAAATGTCTCCAGTGGAATCTCCACCAACATAAATTATGTGTCAAATTCCAATATCTCTGTGGAATGACTGCCCGAAAGCCTGGCTTTCAGCCACATTCTTCTCTTGCTCTGCTGCTCTATCTCTAGATCATGCTTTCATGAAAGGCCATGCATCAGCCCTGTTAACCTGGTCTCTCTTAGTGGAGCTGAGTCTCCCTGAACATATTGGGAAGTCAGCAGGAAAGCTTAGAGAGAGGTCAGGTACCTAAAGGTTGGTCTCTTTACCAGTGATAATGGGACCAGTGTTGTCCAAAGAATTAATGAGGGACCGGGTCCTCTACTTTTGTTAGTGCCATTTACCCATCCATGACATCCAGTGAAAGAATTTCATGTATTGAAATAATCTTCCAGTGCTACAAGATGTACTACAACCATAAAATACTGACTAATCGTCAGCTTCTTTGGTGCTGATGTAACAAACAAAACACTGTGCTGGTCTTCTTGATGTTATATCTCTTATTTATTCACATGTATGTTTCCGTCCATCTGAAAAATGACACCACATGCTAAGGATCTTTATCTACATAAGTAGTGATTTACTTTTAAAGATCATCAACAAGAACAAGGGTGCACACTCTCTCTGTGACTGGCCCCATTTATGAAGCAGGCTTCCCAAGGAGGTGAGAGTGGTGCTGTCCTTGGAATCCTTCAAGAGGTGTTATAAAACTATTTAATTCATTAGAGCTTTTCCTTCTTAATATTTGAGCCTAAAATAAGGGATCACTGTAGACTCCCTCTGTTGTTACACCCTTTTGCTTTACTTTGTATGTCCATTAATGTCTAGTTTACTATGCTTTTCCTTGAGATTTGTGTAGACTTGCAACAGCCAATGGCTAATTACAATAAATGGACTGACTGACAATAGACACCCTCCCCAGTCCTCCACACATGCCATATTGAAGGGCCAAGAGAAACTTGAAGTGATACTTCTGGATCTTTGTGCTTGGAAATTTTATAGACAGAAATTGGCACATACCTGGATTGTATCCCCCAGTCCTGTGCTTCAGACCAGAAAAAGGAGAAGATGGAGGCAGCAGATATGTAGGCTGTTGAACATATGAAGCTGCCTTATACTGAATCAGACCCTTGGTCCATCAAAGTCAGTATTGTCTACTCAGACTAGCAGTGGCTCTCCAGGGTCTCAAGCTGAGGTTTTTCAAGCCTACTTCCCTGAACCCTTTTTAGTTGGAGATGCCGGGGATTGAACCTGGGACCTTCTGCTTACCAAGCAGATGCTCTACCACTGAGCCACCGTCCCTCCCCAATTTGTTGTTATGTATTGAGTCTGTATTGTCAGAGCTGAAGGCAGGCAGGCACCCATTGCTAACCAGAATTCTGATGCTTACATTCTGATTAGCCATTCTATTGGAACCAGTAGAAATCAATAAATATAGGTAACTAGTACTGGTGCATATGGAAAAAATATCTACAATGAAAATCACGAGGGTTGTCAAACTCATTTGTTTTGAGGGCCAGCTCTGACATAAATGAGACCTTGTTGGGCCAGGCCATGTTGGGCCGGGCCATGTCAAACTGGGCCATGTGTGTACCTACTTAAAATTAAGTAGCAGAGATATAAACTTTATAGAGGACACAGACAAACACGATTCAATATTTTTTAACAAAAACTTAAAACTTGCATAAAGCAGTAGCACTAATTGGTCTTAAAGGTACTTTCTTTGTATTTCTCCCATGGGAACCAGGGAATTGAGCAAAGGAAGCTCTGGCTCTTTCCTTCCTTCCCCAGGGGACCAGGAGGGGCAGGAACCTCAGCCAAGAGAAGGAAGAGTGGCTCAGTAGCTCTGCTGTGTGATTGAAAGAGCCTGGCAAAGCTCTCAAAGATGCTAAAAACAACAAAAAGGGTTCTTTTTTTATGTTCAGAGTAAGAAAAAGAGGAAGGACATGTTAGGCCCATTGCAAGGGCAGGAAAGTGAAATTGTAACAGGTAATGAAGAGAGGGTGGAACTGCTCAATTCCTACTTTTCCTTAGTCTTCTCTTCTGAGGGAAACAGTGCCCAACATGGCAAAAATAGAACATATAATGACGGTATGAAGTTCCAACCTAGGATCAGCATAGGGCTGGTACATTCCCTCTATTCCTTCATCATAAACATCTCGTTTCTTTAAATGAAACCAAGTCCTCAGGGCCATCCATGTTTTTTAAAAGAGCTTGCAGATGTAATTTCTGAGCCTCTGCCTATTATTTTTGAGAATTCTTGGAGAACAGGAGAGATGCCAGAAGACTGGAGGCAGGTGAATGTTGTTCCCATCTTCAAGAAGTGGAAAAAGGAGGATCCGGGTAATTATTGACCCATCAGTTTGATGTGTATACCTGGAAAATTGTAGAAGAAATCATCAGTCAGTCCTGGAACATTTAGAAAGGATGGCTGTGATTATTAAGAGGCAGCATGGGTTTCTTAAGAACAAGTCATGTCAGACTAACCTGATCTCTTTTTTTGAGAAAGTGACTACCTTGCTGGATCAGGGGAATGCTGTAGACATCGTTTATTTTAATTTCAGTAACGCTTTTGATAAGGTTCCCCATACTATCCTTGTTGACAAGTTGGTAAAATATGGTTTGGATCCTGTTAACATTAGGTGGATCTGTAACTGGCTGACAGATCACACCAAAAGAGTGCTTGTGAATGGTTCCTCATTCTCTTGGAGAGGAGTGACAAGTGGAGTGCCTCAAGGATCTGTCCTGGGGCCAGTTTTGTTCAACATCTTTATAAATGTTTTGGATGAAGGAATAGAGGGAATGCTTATTAAATTTGCAGATGATACTAAATTGGGAGGGGTTGCAAATACAGTAGAAGACTGAGTTCATGTGAAGTGCTGAAGGTGAAGGTGATTGAAGGTGATTGTGGCTGATTGATTAGGAGTGGCTGTGTTCCCCACCCTCTTTGCATTATTAAGCTGCGCCTTGCCAGAGACTGAGCACATTGCAGAGAGCTCTGGAATAGAGCAGAAATTTGCATGTCACCCCACTTTTCCAGATCAACTCTTATTTCTTTTAATATTTTTTTCATAGTTATCTCTTAATAATTTTTTTAATTCCGCAGTTAAGTGAATGCCAAGATATCTAATTTTCTTCTCATAGGAGAATCCTGATTTTGTTTCCAATTCTACAATCTGATCTTTTGTCATGTTTTTTGTTATAAATTTAGTTTTCTGGTAATTTACTTTAAAACCCGCCACTTCTCTATATTGTTTTAATCTTCTTTTAAAATTTTCGATCGAGTTGTTGGGATCCTCAAGGGTAAGCAGTACATCGTCTGTGAATGCTTGTGTTTTAAAAATTTCTTTTTTCACTTTAACTCCTTTGATCTCCTGGTCTTCTCTTATCATGTTCAAAAAAAGGTTCTAATGATAACACGAAGAGCAAAGGAGAAAGTGGACAGCCTTGCCTAGTGCCTTGCTCTATTTTTATCGGCTCCGAAATGGATCCATTAATATTAATCTTAGCTTTTTGGTTGGTATATATTGTCTTAAATACTTTCACAAATCCTTCTCCACACCCAATTTTCTTTAAGGTCTTTAAGATAAATTTCCAATTTACATTGTCAAATGCTTTTTCAGCATCTAAAATGATCGCTGCAAATTGTTTTTCCGGATGTTCTTTATAATGTTCCAAAACGTTCAGGATAATTCTTAGATTTTGTTACATTGCTCTTCCGGGGATAAAGCCTGTCTGATCTTCTATAATATCTGGTAGGATTTTTTAAAATCTATTTGACAAAATAGTTGCATAGATTTTGTAGTCTATATTTAATAGAGAGATTGGTCTGTAATTTCTTATTTCCATTGGGTCTGATCCTTCCTTGTGGATTAAAGATATTAATGCTTCCTCCCACGACACAGGCATCCTTGATTCATCTGTTATTTCATCCAGCACTCTTTTATACGGCTCCATCAATAGTTCCTCAAAACATTTATAAAATTCTATAGGTAATCCATCCAAACCTGCAGCTTTATTTTTCTTCTGTTTCTTCATTGCCTCTACTATTTCTAGCATAGATATAGAGTTTTCTAATGCTTTTTTCTGATCTTCTGATATTTGTTTCAGTTTACTTTGTTCTAAATATTTTTCTTGCACATATTCTGACAATTCTTGTCCTTTATAGAGTCTCTGGAAATTTTTTTTTAACAATTTCTTCTATTTGGTCCTTCTGTGTCATTTCCACCTGATTTTCATCTTTCAGGGATCTAATAATTTTCTTCTCTTTTTGCTTTCTCAATTTATAGGCTAACCATCTGCTGGTCTTATTTGCATTTTCAAAATAGTTTTGGAGACAGGTTCAATGCTCCACTCTGCCATGTCAGCTTGTTGGATCAGTCTCTCTCAGCCTAACCTACTTCATATAATTGTGCAAGGCTAAAATAAAAGAGAGAAGAATCATGTCGTAAGCTGTCGCCATGTTGTAAGATATAAATACCTGAGTAAACAAACACTGTAATGTATACTCTGAACCATAGTCATATGAAATTCATTTACAAAAAGATGGGGACTTTGTTTGTCCTGCAGTGGATTGGCTATTACTGTTTCATTCCACCATACATTTTATACAACAGACTACGTCTTAAAACCAGCCATACTCTAATAAATCAATTTCTCCATAAATACTGCGTAAGTTATGACATGATCTGGCTAAAGTTAAGTGCTGTTAAATCCCATTGATTTCAGTGGAAAAGAATTAATAATGTGTTGAATAGTCTCACTGAAATCAATGGGACTTAAATGTACTTAACATTGGCTGGATTTTGCCATTCATCTTTTCCTAACACACAGTTACTTTAAAAAAAAAACTACCTATCCTTTACAAAATATATATTGGACTATGGGGAATCAAGTTTAACTAGTTTTTGGAAGTGAGGTTAACAAATATAGATTGTTTCATTGAAACACTGAAAATTTTGTATCTAAATGGAAGATATTTCACAACTCAACTGCCCATTACATATTTTGCTGTGCCTGTCCTAAAAAGGGGAGGGGAGTGGTTGGAGAGATGGCATCGGAATCAAGAGTAGTCAGAGGTGGCCCTGCCACTAGGCAAATTAGGCAGTTGCCTAGGCCACTGGGCCGGGGGAGTGAATTGGGCCCTCCCCCTCCCAGTGCCCTAGGCAAATGCCCCAGGCTGCCAACCAGCACCTGCCACCTGCCATCCTCCTCTGCGGTGCTGCGCTGGGCCCCGCTGCCCACACCCTTCCACCGTGGGGGTACATGTGGTGAAGTAGGGAGGGGAGTATGCCCAGGAGGCTCCTGACCTCTATTCTACGGCACTCTCTTTAAGCACCGCAGAGAATTTTCATGCCGGCCTGCTGGCTTTGCTCCACCTTCCTTCCAGAAGGGAGGTGAAGAGAAGCCAGCTGGCCAGTGCACAACTTCTAGCACTGCAGAACAGAGGCTGGGAGCCACCTTGGCATGCTTTCCACCCTACTTCACCATGCATGCCCTGGGGGGGGGGTGGAAGGGTGTGGGCAGCAGGGTGCAGCAGGGTGCCATGAAGGAGGGTGGCGGGGGGGTGGGGACAGTGGACCGGCCTAAAGCATCAAATGCCCTAGGGCCACCCCTGAGTGTTGTTAGGATGAAACATGGACAGGGACCTCTGAGGCTGTTTAGAGAAATTGCTGACTTCATGTGGATAAGGATGCTAAAATGTGAAGACAAGTTCTGAGGCTAATTAAATTCCCGCACAAGCTTTTCTGTGAATCTGAACACTTCTTTAATTCTAGAGTAATTTGAAATCTTTTGGAGCAGAAGTTGTGTTTTTCCAATTAGGAAATGGATGTTTCTGTTTTATTCCAAAGATGTTTGTGATGCAATTGCAACATCTCTGGAGTCATGTAGGTAGATGGGAATAATTCCATCTATCATTTATGAAACAATAGAGTGCTGCAGAGTGTTTTGAAATGAAATTCACAAACACCAGGATGATTCTTTTCCCCCTGTTATTGATGAGATTTTTCTTCATACCCTTCCTGCCTGTAAACGGGTTGATGGAGATGACTGTTGCTTCCCAGCCAGCATGGCCCTGACACTGACAAGTGAGGGAGCCGAGCCACAATAGCAAGAAGATACAAGAGCTGCATTTGGGGCCTAAGGATGATAAATCCGCCTCATTTCTATCTTGTGGCACCCTTGAGATCATTGGGAAGATGAACTTGCCTCTTCTTCACTCCATATGCAAACCATGGCTGATCAATTAATGAATGAGGCTGTTTTTCACAGCTGCAAAACAGTGATTACAGAGAGATTCAAGTTTCAACATTGACTGAGGCAGGACCACCTTGCCAACTTGACAGGGTCACGAGAACACCAAGGAAGTCATTTATTATTGCTATTCATTAAAACAAAGGTTACAGTCATTTTTCTAATTACTTTCTTTACTTAGGACAGCTAAGTTTTCCCAGATTGCTTGTCACTGTTCCTGACCTCTGTTTCAATCGATGGGTATTTGCATTTTTGGGTGTTCATTACCGTGAAAGATGACACTGTTTGTGAATAAAACATGTCTTTCTTTCTAATGGCAGGCAAGAAAGCAAAGATTTAGTGATGACCGAGTACATTCTCTGTCTCTCCCTTTGTCCCATTCACATCTTCTCACAAAGCAGAGCTATTTATGATGCCTGTAGGCTTAAAAAATGTTGAGTCAGCGATCTACTTCACTTTCTGAGGATATGTAATGCTTATCCCATTTCTGGATATATTGGCTCAAAACAATGTAATATTGTTTGTTCATAGAACAATACACTTTATTGGAACTATCTGTGTGGGTGTGTACATATGAAATGTTCTTTTGGAGTACAAAAATGCACATGGAAGTGGCAAGAGCAAGAAAAGGTCAAACCAAGACGCATCAAATATTTGAAATGAAGGTTTAGATATTACAATATCAAACACAGCAATTTTTTGGCTTTATAAAAAGTTCACCACATATAATAAAATGTTCCTTCATGCTGTTCACATTTCCAACATTTATTTGAATTATTTTTAACATTCTAGCCAACTTATCTGGTGTCATATACCATCAAAATATCATCTTATATTAACACTGAACCTTATTAACTCTACATACTCTAGACAACGTTACAAAAAGTGTGGAATGCAAGCAGATTATATGCACTGCTGGTGGTCATGCCCCCAAATACAATTATTCTGGCAACAAATCATAGAAAAAACATAATTAATGCTTTCAATAAAGATTCCTAAAGTTCCAGAGACCATATTACAAATAACGTGGATTACAAACAACATAGACAGGCATAAAAAAGAAATGGTTGTTTTATTGCTATTAATTGCTAAAACTTTAATAGCCAGAAAATTGAAAGATGTACAGCTATCTTCACCCCAAAGTTGGTACAAAAACATCTGGGAACATTTTATTTACTGTAAGTTAGCTTTTGGTTGTTATTTTACTATATCATCAATAGCCTATGAGAAAAAAATTATAATTCCATGGTACCCAGTTATTAATTTTCTACCCAACAGATTTTACTGAGTAATGCAATGTATCGTTCTTTGATCTATTTTTAAGAAATTTCTTTTACAACCTATTTTTGCTTTGATAAATAACACCTGCTATTGAAAGTAAGCTTATGTAATATAGTTATATTGATTTTTTTTAGTTCTTCATTTGTAAACAATTACTGCTTTGCTTTTTATATACTGTAACACTGTTGTAATCAATATAATTCTCAATAAAAAATTCTAAATTGGAAAAAAAATCATCTTATACATTTTTCTTTAAGACGAACATTTATTGTGAACTTTAGTCCCTTCAACAATAATTTTTCCCACTGCTTCATTAGTATATCATGTTCAAAATTCTTAGCTCATTTTATCATACACTCTTTCACCTTCCCTGTTTCATATTTCAACAATTTATACATTTTGGCAGTAACCTGAACTGTCTGTACAGAGGTCTGTTTCAAACAGACCTTTCTTCAAAACCATATAACAGCTTGTCCACTTTAAATCTTTCTAACAATTGTGCATAAAGAAACCATTGACAATTATATCCGTCTTTTAATAAATCTTCCTTTGATTTCATTTTACATTCAACTTGAGTAAACACTAGGAAGTTTCAGTAAGTAATCAGTTCTTCGGTTGATGACATTTCTCATCTGTAAAATGCCTCTTATGGTGAAATCCATAAAGGTGTTTATATGTATTCCAAAGCCTCAATAATGCATGTATAATATGGAGACTTTAAAAGTCTGCATTAACTTTAAATTTTCCATACCAAAGATAACCACGCCACTTAAACCTTAAATCATGTCCCTTAAGTTCTATTTCTCAACAGTAACCATTTTTTTAGCCACAAGAAACAGCATGCAACATAATAAAGTTTCAAGTCTGCTAAACCCAGCCCTCCTCTTTCCTTAGTATCTTTCAGAACCTTATATTTAATATGTGGTTTTTTTAACCTTACCAAACAAACTTAGAAATATGTATTTGCCACTGTTTAAATGGTACCCCAGATGTCAACACTGAAATAGTCTGAAACAAAAATAACATTTTGGGTAAAAGATTCATTTTTTAATAACTCAAATTTTATTAAGTTTCAAGCATTACAGTCAATCATAAGTAACCATCAGATATTTTTAAAAATGCAGAAAGAATTACAGACACAGCCAAACTGTAGCAGTAAAATACAAAGCCTTGATATTTAGTTGGCACTGAGAAAGTAGGTTTATCGTTAACATAAGCAAAAAAAAAAAAAGGCAAACCATTTCTCAACAAAAGTATCTTCTATGCATGGATTCTCTACTTGCAAAATTTGTCTCTAACCACTAAGTCCCATACCTTATCTAACCACTGATGAGTTGTGGGGAGTTTGTTCATTTTCCAGACCTGAACCAATGCTTTTTTCATCTCCAGAAACAAGAGCAATATTAATTCAGTTTGTAACTTCGAATATAAGCTGTCCTGTCAAAAATTTAATTAAACACTTTCTGGGTTACATGGAATTGTGGAGTCTATATTCTATCTATCTATCTATCTATCTATCTATCTATCTATCTATCTATCTATCTATCTATCTATCTATCTATCTATCTATCTATCTATCTATCTGTCTGTCTGTCTGTCTGTCTGTCTGTCTGTCTGTCTGTCTGTCTGTCTGTCTGTCTGTCTGTCGAGAGCCAGTTTGGTGTAGTGGTTAAGTGTGTGGCCTCTTATCTGGGAGAACCGGGTTTGATTCCCCACTCCTCCACTTGCACCTGCTAGCATGGCCTTGGGTCAGCCATATCTCTGGCAGAGGTTGTCCTTGAAAGGGCAACTGCTGTGAGAGCCCTCTCCAGCCCCACCCACCTCACAGGGTGTCTGTTGTGGGGGAGGAAGGTAAAGGAGATTGTGAGCCGCTCTGAGACTCTTCGGAGTGGAGGGCGGTATATAAATCCAATATCTTCTTCTTCTTCTGTCTGTCTGTCTATATCAAGACAAGTCTCCTGACCTGCAAATCAAGCCCCAGCCAAAATCCCTGGACCTAGAAACTTGAAATTTGGGGGAAGCACATGCCTTTCATGATGTAGACAGCCACCAAGAAAAGATTTTAAGAAATTCACCCCCTAAGGGGGTAAAAAGGAGTAAAATGTGTTTCCCCATAAGGGTACACTGTGGCTTGGAAGAGACTGCTGTCTCTTCCCCCACTCACAAAGACAGTTAGAACAAAAAGTCATTTGCATAGCCAGCCTAATTGGATGTCACCCCCAACATTTTAAAGCTCACTAGGCTTGCCAATCTTCCTGCGGAGCCTGGCTGGTCTGAGTTACAAGTCTCCTGATCTACAAATCAAGCCCCAGCCAAAACCCCTGGACCTAGAGACTTGAAATTTGGGGAGAACATTCCTTTCATGATGTAGACAGCCAATTAAGAAAGATTTTAAGGAATTCACCACCTAAGGGGGCAAAAAGGAGTAAAATGGCTGCTTTGGAAGGTAGACTCGATAGCATAATACCCTCCCCTCTCCAAGCCCCAGCCTCCCCATGCTTGAGCCCCCAAATTTCCTGAAATTTCTCAACCATGAACAGACAGCCCTGTTTCTAACACATACCAAAATAAGAATCCCCCAGACACCTAAGTGATGTCTCAATTTGAAGATATTTTTTTCCAACTATATCCCATTTAAAATTGGAGGTGGCGGTAAATAATGGTGCATAAGTGATCTCCAAAAAGCCCTTAACACTGTGTGGGGGGGCAGTGTAATTACCTGTATTTTTCGGTCCATTGGATGCTCCGGACCATTAGACGCAGGTGCCTGGCTGGGAGACAAGCAGCGAGATCGCTCCCTCCGTCCCCACCGCAAACCCAGCACTTCGCAGGGAGCGATCCCGCTGCTTGTCTCCCAGCCAGGCACGCAGGCACCGGTGTGCTTCCCCCGCGCTTGCGTGCCTGGCTGGGAGAAGTGGCGAGATCGCTCCCTGCGAAGTGCTTGGTTTGCGATGGGGGCGGAGGGAGCGATCTTGCCGCTTGTCTCCCAGCCAGGCACGCAGGCACAGAGGAAACACCCGCCCCCTCCGCAAACCCAGCGCTTCGCAAAGCGCTGGGCTGTGGAGGGGGCGGCGTGCTTTCCCCCTGCCTGCCTGCCTGGCTTCAGCTGATGCTTACAGCAAGCGCCAGGATCGCTCCCTCCACCCTCCGATCCCAGCGCTTGCTGAAAGCAGCAGCTGAAGCCAGGCAGAGGAAGCACCCGCCCCCTCCGCAAACCCAGCGCTTCACGAGCGCCGGCTGTGGAGGGGGTGGCGTGCTTTCTCCCTGCCTGTTTGCATGGCTTCAGCGCTGATGCTTAAAGCAAGCACTGGGATCGGAGGGCGGAGGGAGCGATCCTGGCGCTTGCTGTAAGCATCAGAGCTGGAGCCAGGCAGGCGCGGGGAAGTGCCGGGACGGAGGCAGCAGATCGCCCCCCCCCGGAGGAAGGTACGTATGGTACCTTCGCTCCATAAGACGCACACACTTTTTACCCCACTTTTTTTGGGGGGGGGAAAGGGCGTCTTATGGTGTGAAAAATACGGTAAATGAAACAATCACACCTGAATTTGTTTGTACACATGCAAACAGCTCACTGAGCTATCAGTAGGGATTCTCAAACATTTAACAGATTGGCTGAAATCCTGGGGGCCATTTATCTAGTGGTCAGTCTGACTGCTCTTTGACTAACTGGCAGCTATTTGGCAGGTTGCTTTACTGTATTCCTTCCTAAACATGTACTGTGGTGCAACTGGCTTTTTTCAGCATGTGCATTCTCATGCAGTCTGACTTGAGTTCAGTTCCCCAACCCCATCCACGCTATATGACTGTTCCACTTCGGAGGCAATTGCTGAAATGGATAATTAATCGTAAATAAAAAGAAACACAAAAATGTATACTGCATTTTATTAAATGCCTACTTTCAATAGAAGAGCAGGATTTGGGTCTAGTAGCATCTTAAAGACAAAAAAGATTTCCAGGGTAAAAACTTTCAATAATCAAAGCTCCATTTGTCATCTGGTATTTGACAAACCAAGTTTTCATTCCTGGAAGTTTATACTATGGGAATCTTATTGGTCTTTAAGGTACCACTGGATTCAAATACTGCTCTCCAACCACAGACCAATGTGGCTACTCACCTGAAACTACCCTCCATCTTTGTCTAAATAGTTCCCAGAGATGGTAAAAGCTCGTGATCAGTGCATTTGACATGTGCAGTTTTGAAAAACCCAACACAAACCTGCTCAACAGGCATTTATTGCTATTTGGCATGAACCATACAGTATGGGTGATCTTGCTCACATATGATCAGTTAAGTTCAACTGTCATACATGGTCATGCCAAAATTTTCAGCATCCTAAACTATCAGCTATTTGCTCACAACTGGCAAGCCAACAGACAGATACTCAAGCTTACCTAACTAGGATGAAAATTAGCAACAATTCATATGGTATCATTAATGTCCTCCAGTGCCATATGAAGCCATCTCTCACAGTCCTATTGATAGGCATTTAACCATCAAGTTCCCTATGAGAAGGAATGGTGTTTTTAAAGTCCTAATCAGGTATTCATGTTTACTTTGATTTTAGAAATTCTTTTTTCCCCTCAGCTTTAGAACATCCATTATCCCCATCCATACTCTTGTCCCCCAAAATTGTCACCAAGAGGTCATTCTTTAGTGAACAATATTGACTCTGCTCCTATGTAATGCCAACAAAAGCTGTTTGCATTTGAGATAAAAGAGCTGAACTATGATCAATAGACACCAAGGAGACAAGAAAGTTAAAGCTTTAAATTGTTCAAGGTGATCTATAGATTATTGTGTACCTTTCCCAAAGAGGTTGACATGTAAGCAATGAACAAAAATAGTGTACATAACAAAAAAAAAAAAATACATACACTCTATTCTACTTTTCTTCTTTTTCCTCCTACTGTCTTAGCATTTGTAGAATTTTGTATACATGTGTAGTCGTTCCCCATGATCAGGAATGCTGCTTTTAAAATAAGATGGAGAAGACATATATACCACCACAAACTCCTTGGAGGAAGGGAAACATAAAGATGCATAAACATAAAGGGGTGAGTTTTGGTGTTGCGCACAGTCGTAATTCAAGCAGGTATTTTTAAGGTGGAAAGGATGCAGCTTACTTATTTATTTATTTAAAATATTTTGATGTCACCTTTCCATTCAAATAGGGTCCTCAAAGCACCAAGCATCAAAACATTTAAGCCATTAAAGCAACATTTAAAATCAGGTATATTTTACCTTATTTTATATACATATCTCCGGGACTGCCTCTCCTCATATGAGCCCCCTCGGGCCCTGAGGTCAGCTGCACAACGTCTTCTTGTGATCCCTGGTCCTAAGGACACCCAACTGGCTTCAACAAGGTCCAGAGCCTTTTCAGTCCAGGCTCGCACCTGGTGCAATGAGCTCCCGCTGGAGATCTGGGCCCTGCAGGACTTATCCAAGTTTTGCAGGGCCTGTAACACAGAAATCTTCCTCCAGGTTTTTAATCGATCCACCGGGTGTCCCCTGAAGTCATCGCTTCCCCCAGTATCAGCACCTTATCAGCACCATACCATCTAGCTGCTTAAGTTATGTTGGATACTATTTTGCTCATTCTGTGATTCTGTAATTTTACAGATTTTGTAATTATGATATGTGGTTTGTTTAATATTCCTGTAAGGTTTGTTTAATGTTTAATGTTAATGTTTTAATGTTTAATGTTAATGTGGTTTGTTTAATGTTTCTGTAAGGTTTTTAATGTTTTAAGCCACCCAGAGCCTGCCTGCGGGATTTTGTTGTTCAGTCGCACAGCTGAATCCGACTCTTTGCGACCCCATGGACAAAGTCACGCCAGGCCCTCCTTTCTTCCACCACCCTCCGAAGTCTGCTCAAATTTGTGTTTGTTACATCAGTAATGCTGTCCAGCCTTCTGTCTTTTGCCTTCTGTCTTTCCCAGCATCAGGATCTTCTCCAGTGAGTGCTTCCTTCTCATTGGGTGGCCAAAGTATTTGAGCTTCAGCTTCCAGGGAACAGTCAGGGTTGATTTCCCTTAAGACTGACTGATTTGATCTTCTCGCAGTCCAAGGGACACTCAAGATTCTTCTCCAGGACCACATCTCAAAAGCATCTATTCTTCTGCGCTCGACCTTCCTTATGGTCCAACTCTCACAGCCATACTGGGAATACCATCGTTTTGACTATACGAACTTTGTTGGCAGGGTGATGTCTCTACTTTTTATTATACTGCCTAGGTTCTCCATAGCTGTCCTCCCAAGGAGCAAACACCTTTTAATTTCATGGCTATAGTCACCATCTGCAGTGATCTTGGATCCCAGAAATGTGAAGTCTGTCACTACTTCCATGTCTTTCCCTTCTATTTGCCAAGGTGAGATGGGGCTGGATGCCATGATCTTAGTTTTTTTGATGTTGAGTTTCAAGCCTAATTTTTTTTCTTTCCTCTTTCACCCTCAACAACTCAACAAGAGTTTCTTTAGGCCCTCCTCACTTTCTGCCATTAGAGGTGTCATCTACATATCTGAGGTTGGTGATGTTTTTCCTGGCAATCTTAATTCCGGTTTGTGCTTCATCCAGGCCAGCATTCCTCATGATGTACTCTGCATATAAATTAAATAAGCAGAGTGATAATATACATCCTTGTTGAACTCCTTTTCCTATTCTAAACCAATCAGTTGTTCCATATCCTGTTCTGACATTTGCTTTTTGATCCTTATACAGGTTTCTCAGGAGACATGTGAGGTGGTCTGGTACTTTCATCTCTTTAAGGACTTGCCACAGTTTGTTGTGATCCACACTGTCACGACTCAGGGGGTATTACCAATTGCTGCCACCACTCTAGGTTAAGGGTTCCCCTTGAGAAGGCCCAGAGTCCCCTCCCAAGCCCTTCAGGCCTCTTGTAGCTTAGGCCAAATAATAGGTGTGAGGACCAGGCAGGGTGAACAACAACAAAAAGGGTTATTTTAAAGTCAGGGCAATATAAACAACCAAGCTGCAGAAAACAGTAAAAGGGAGTAGGGAAAATAAACAAAAGTCCTAATGCATCTTAACTTACAGTCCTTAAACTACTAACCAGCACTCATCCCTTGCCTTGGATGAGGGAGCTTTCTCCTGCTCAAGCTCTTCAGGTACAGCCTACCTCTAGCTTAGCCTTCCAGGGAAAGAACACCCACTTCCTGAGCTTGGTCTTTATATTCTCTTCCCAGGCCCCACCCCTCTCTGAGCCTGTTTCCCTCCAAACCCCTTGCTACCCAGTCAGAGGGACAGAGGGGATCCTGGGAAATGTAGGCTTTTCCCAGTAACTCCTAAGAAGGCTTCCCTGGGGCCAGCAGGCGTTGCTAGGCCCAGGATCATGACACCCCCCCCCCCCGCTAGACCAAATCATGGGGGCTGGCAATCAAGATCCCCATCGGTGAGGTCTACCCAAAATGGGGATGTTCCAGAAAACAAATTATAAACCATTAATATATACAGATAAGCAGTGGAACCCAATAACACACAGGGAAGAGATTAATAAACACAGTCTCTGTCTCAGGAGCTTAGGGTTGGTGAGTTTGGCTGCCTGTAGCCACCTCCCTCCAGCTTCCAGAACCCATGAAACGGCCTGAACTGCATCCACGATTTCTTTGCAGTAGCAGTTTATATCTTCTCCTTCCTGTCACATGGGCACCAGGCCTCACAGAACCTTTCCTTGGAACTGCTCGCTTGAGTCCTACCACCCAAATAGCCACCTTATTT
Organism: Heteronotia binoei; assembly: GCF_032191835.1. Taxonomy (NCBI): domain Eukaryota; kingdom Metazoa; phylum Chordata; class Lepidosauria; order Squamata; family Gekkonidae; genus Heteronotia; species Heteronotia binoei. The sequence goes on from NC_083230.1 coordinate 15,770,424, forward strand.
ATTTATTTATTTATTTATATCCCACCCTCCCTGCCGAAGCAGGCTCAGGGCAGCTCACAACAGTAAAAGCATTTACAGGTTAAACATTAACTAATTAAAATCTTACAATAAAACAATTAAAACATTTTTAAAACAGTTTGGTGCTAATAATAATAATACATTCCAGTAATTTCAGTCTTCTTGAGTACCCTCATATGTGGCTATCCATTAAAAGCAAGTTGGAATAAAGCTGTCTCATAAGCCTTGTGGAACTGAACAAGGTCCCGCAAGGCTCTTGTTTCTTCTGGCAGTTGGTTCCACCAAAAGGGGGCCACTATAGTGAAGGCTCTCTCCTGAGTGATCTTCGGTCTTGCCTCCCTCGGCCCAGGGATCGATAACAGGTTCCGTGTCCCTGATCTGAGTACCCTCTGGGGAACATATGGGAAGAGATGGTCCCTACGATAGACAGGTCCTCGGCCATATAGGGCTTTAAAGGTAATAACCAGCACCTTGTAGCGAATCTGGTACACTATCAGCAGCCAGTGCAGTTCCCACAGCCCAGGCTGTATGTGCTCCCACATGGGGAGCCCCAATAATAGCCTAGTCGCTGCATTCTGCACCAGCTGCAGTATCCGGATTTGAGACAAGGGCAGCCCCATGTAGAGGGCGTTACAGTAATAATAATAAAAAGTTTTTATTTATATCCTGCCCTCCTCGCCGAGGCAGGCTCAGGGCGGCTCACAAGACATGGTGTGTACCATGATTATAATAATACAATTCAAATAATAAAATGCAGTTAATAAGTACGATTAAAAGACAGTTACATAAATATTTAAAAATCACATTAAATTAGAGGTGCTACATTACAGCAATATATAAATCCAGATGGCCAGATGTCACTTTCAGGGTTCCACCTTATAGGCTTGTTGAAAGAGGACAGTTTTACAAGCCCTGCGGAACTGATTGTAGTCCCGCAGGGCTCGCACTTCCTCCGGTAGTAGTCCAATCTCGAGGTGACCGTAGCGTGGATCACAGTTGCCAGGTCATCACGGTCAAGGAAAGGGACCGACTGCCTTGCCCGCCTAAGGTGAAAAAAGACAGTGGCTGCTATCTGGGCCTCCATTGTCAATGAAGGTTCCAGTAGCACCTCCAAGTTTCTGACCGTGTCGAACGCAGCTGACAGGTTCAACAACATCAGTATCACTGAACCGCCTTGGTCTAGATGCCACTGGAGATCATCCACCAGGGCAACCAGTACTGTCTCCACCCCATGACCTGGACAAAAGCCAGACTGATGGGGGTCCAGGACGGAAGTGTCCCCCAGAAAACTGTAACTGTAGTGCTACAGCCCTCAATAATTCTGCCCAGAAAGGGCAAATTTGAGACCGGCCGATAGTGTGCCAATTCGGCCGATAGTGTGCCAATTCGGCCGGATCTAGTGATTTTTTTTTTCAGGAGAGGGCAGACCACTGCCTCTTTGAGGGGCCCTGGGAAGAGTCCCTCAGAGAGGGATCTATTTATGATATCCTGTATAGGATATCATAGCTCCAACCGGCAGGCTTTAATCAGCCAAGAAGGGCAAGGGTCCAGATCACATGTTGTTGGGCGCACAGTAGAGAGAATTCTGTCGACTTCCTCCAGGCTGAGTGTTGTAAAATGACCCAAAGCTGATCCAGAAAAGAGGTATGGAGCCTCAAGTTCACTTACTGTTTCAACAGTGGCAGGGAGGTTGTTGCGGAGCGACGAGATCTTATCTGTGAAAAAAGTCACAAAAGTCTCCCAGCCAATATCCAATTCCCTACAGTTTGGTCTGCCTTGTGGCAGAGTTGTGAGATTCCGAATAATACTATATAATCGTGCTGGGCGCGAATTCGCAGATGCAATCTTAGCCGCAAGTAAACTTTCTTCATGGTTTTGACTGCCATCTCATAGGACTTCATAAACTCTCTATAAGATGTTCTGGTCGCTTCATCTCGAGTACGCCCCCACCGCCTCTCTAGCTGTCTGAGCCTTCGTTTCATCAGCCGCAGCTCCGGGCTATACCATGGGGCCAGTTTAGAATGAGGGCGCAGAGGGCACCATGGAGTGATCTCATCAATGGCCACGATGAGCCGGTCTTGTCAGGTCTCAACCAGGTCATCTAGAGATTCACCGGGGGGCCAGGGGTCCCACAGGGCCATCTGGAACCACACTGGGTCCATCAGGTTCTGCGGGCAAGCTAAAATATGTTTGCCGCCTAAACAGGTTTGGGCTGGTAAATCCATACAACCCTTCAGGGCGTAGTGGTCCAACCATGGCACCGCTTCTGCAGTGATCCGGTCCACTAAGACTCCCGTCGCAAAGATCAAATCCAGCATGTGTCCGGCCTGACGTGTGGGTGCTGTAACAAATTGGGAGAGACCTAGTTTCACCATGGATGATACCAGGTGCGTCACCTGACTAGAGTTTGGGTCATCGGCATGGACATTGAAATCACCCAGGACCAAAAGCCTTGGGTGTTCCAATGCCCAGCCTGTTACAGCCTCCATCAGGGACGGTAAGGCGCTAGCTGGGGCATTAGGCATTCGGTACACCAGCCAACATCCCACGCCAGACTGGCACATTCAATACCATCAATCTTTGGAGATGGGAGGGCCCGGAAGGAGTAAGCCTCCCGTATGAATAGGGCCACTCCTCCCCACCGCCCATTAGTCCGTGATTGGTGAAAGACTGAGTATCCTGGGGGAGCCACCTGGGAGAGAGCTACTGTCTCCCCATCTCTCACCCAGGTCTCAGTCACGCAAGCCAGGTCCATTTTCTGTTCACACAGAAAGTTCCGAAGGACTGAGATCTTATTATTAATAGACCTGGCGTTGCATAACACCAATGATGGAGGTGAGTAATTTGACCTGACCCCACAACCTGCTATTGTTGGGATGGGATGCAGACTGGAAGGGGGTCGAGCACCTTCACGTCTCGGCTGCCTTCCCTTATATCTATGCCTGCTCCCACCATCATACCTTCCCCTCCCCAGGAGTACTGGGATCCCTAGGCCGGTCATCCCCTATTGGTCCCCGCGACAGCCTCAGACCAATATACCCCCCTGCAACTGTGTGTTGTTCGATATACTTCCCACTCCGCCCTTGTCAACTAAAGCCACCCTCCCTAATCCAATTTACTCCCCCCTGCCAATTAATATTCCCTAAATAGTTAATTAATGCTAAACCTTAATTTCCTACCCAATTAATGAGCTAAAAAAATTCAATTTAACCAGTGGCCAATTAATCCTAAAAAACCCTCCCCGTCATTAATACACAATCAATTAGCCAATAACACACCCAATCACTAACCAATTAATTCCAATATCAATTAATTCTAACCCCAAATTATTTATGTGGTTCAGCTGCCAATGCAGCATTTGCTTCCTCCCGGCAAGAATAGGTCACAAACCCAAACCCGCGGGAACATTTTGTCTGAAGATCTCTCACTACAACATAGTCAGTGAATGTGCCCCAGGTTTCAAAATGTTCCCTCAAGCTATCATCAGTAGTCTGAAAGCTCAGGCCACCAACAGTTTTCTCATCTGTTCTGGTTCCTTAGAACCCTGCCTCTGTGAAGATCTGTTGTAGCACTTTGCAGTTTTCCTCTTCTCTGTCCAATGCACTCCAGGAGAGTGTTTGGATTCAGTTGCTTTGTGCTGCCATCTAAGTACATGTTCTGCCAAATCCTCCCCCACAAACATAGCCACAGGGCTGTTGTCAGACGTTGGAATTCAAAGTAAACAGACCTCCATTTGTTGCAAAAGTTAGGGTGTTTATTTGATATCTCAAAGTTCTGTATAGGCAGTTATTGGAACTGATACATTCTGTCCATAGGCACACGGTTTTAAACCCTTACATCAAAGCAATTCTAAACAATAAAGTCTTCTCACACTTCTAGGCTACAAGTAACACTTTCCCTACATCTTGTGGCTCCTCTTCCCACGAAGGAGTCCTAATGGTTCTCCTTGAGGCTTGCCATCTTCAAAGGACTGTTGCTTTTGTTAGCACTATGCAGAAGAATTCCCAGCGGGAGTTAGTATTCAAAATGGAGTTAGTCATGTCAAGAGGCAGGTTACACATTACATTCAATATAATATCATAACAGAGTTCTCCAATGTCTGACAGTTGTGGTCATACACAGCAACTTTCCATGTTCCATTCCACCCCTCATACTGGATGGGAATCCTGGTCACTGGAAGGGTAACTCCTTCAACTTCATTGATGCGCAGCACCTTCCTTCCTTCACCTGGGAGGAAATACTTTGGGTCCACAAGAGAACGATGTACAGAAGTCAAAAGGGAAGCAGTGTCTCTCCAGGCTATCACACCATGCCCATCCAAAGTCACTTCCTTACGGTGACGCTGAGGAATACACTCAGGGTCTGGTTCAGAAGAAGTGGGTCCAGGGCCCACTGGCATCATATGGAATGCCACAGTAGTGGTAGACTTTGGGCACTGACTCCATATAGGCCCCAACTCGTTGCAGGAATAACAGCAGAGTACTTTCCGATCTCCTGCTGGCAGCTTCACACCAGCACCTGTAGAACTAAAAGGCTGTTGCTGGGACAGTTCTTCCTTCACTTCAGATTGCTCCTCGGCACCAGGGTCAGGAGGAAACTTTGGGCTTTCCTTCAGGTGCCAATCACGTCTAGTGCTGGGTCTCCATCCTCCATAGGCTTCAGCCAGGCGATCTGCCCACTGCCCAGCTTCTTTGACAGTGGAAGGACTCTTGTCAATCAGTGACTGTCTAATGTGCTCAGGAATAAGAGTCAAGAACCTGTCAATGTACATTAAAGCCTTTACATCATCTAGAGTCTTAGCACCAGCTACTTCAATCCATAGGTCATAGGCCTTCCCCAGCCTATACATCAACTGTGGGTAGGACTCCTTGGGTTCAGGTTTCACTTCCTTGAACCTCTTGTGGGCTCCTTTGGAGAATCCCACCCTCTCACACACTCTCTGTTTGAACAGCTTGTATTCTGACCTCTCTTCACCTTCCATCTGCCCAGACACGGAGACCAAAATTCCACTTAGCTGGGGTCTCAACTTCTCCATATACACTTCTGGGGGAAGCTTGTAGTCCATGCAAACTTGCTCAAAGTTTTGCAGGAATGCCTCAATGTCCTCCCCTTCCTTGTACAAAGGGTACTTTCATCTATTCCCTTGCACAGCAGCATCTGGAGGAAGCAGCCCCTTTTCAATTTTTGCCAATTCAAGCTCATGAGCCAGCTTCATTTGCTCTTTCCAGCTCCATTCTAGCTGCATTTTCTTCTTTTAGCATCCTTTCTTTCTCTAATTCTACCTTGAGTCTGGCTCTCTCAAGGTCTGCCTTCTTAAGCTGCAGTTGAAGCCACAAGGCCTCTTCACTTGGGACTGCCATCTCTCTCTCTGGGGTTTTCTCCTCAGACATCAGATCAACAGCCCCTGTTTGGATCTTTGTTCTAGGGACAGGCGTTGCCTCTGACTTCTCTTTCCCAGACCGGAGGAGCATACACTAACTATCTAGCCTCTCTATTCAGTTGACTCGAGAGCTAGAAATTAAACAAAACACCCTTTAACCACCTTTACTAGACCTTACTTGGTCTTGCCAGCACCTTCAGAAAATGTGGCTTCCTTAAGCCAGCAGCAAAAAAAAATCTAACAAGGCCAAATGACACCCTGCCTCACCAGGGTCCAAAACTAGTCCACCCCACCGCTGAAGCCACCATGTCACGACTCAGGGGGGTATTACCAATTGCTGCCACCACTCTGGGTTAAGGGTTCCCCTTGAGAAGGCCCAGAGTTCCCTCCCAAGCCCTTCAGGCCTCTTGTAGCTTAGGCCAAATAATAGGCGTGAGGACCAGGCAGAGTGAACAACAAAAAGGATTATTTTAAAGTCAGGGCAATATAAACAATCAAGGTGCAGAAAACGGTAAAAGGGTGAAGGAAAAAGAAACAAAAGTCCTAACGTGCCTTAACTTACAGTCCCAAAACTACTAACCAGCACTCATCCCTTGCCTTGGATGAGGGAGCTTTCTCCTGCTCAAGCTCTTCAGGCACAGCCTACCTCTAGCTCAGCCTTCCAGGGAAAGAACACCCACTTCCTAGGCTTGGTCTTTATATTCTCTTCCCAGGCGAGGCCCCACCCCTCTCTGAGCCTGTTTCCCTCTAAACCCCTTGCTACCCAATCAGAGGGACTTTGTAGGCTTTTCCCAGTAACTCCTAAGCAGGCTTCCCTGGGGCCTGCAGGCCTCGCTAGGGCCAGGATCATGACACACACAATCAAAGCCTTTTGCGTAGTCAATGAAACAGAAATTGACATTTTTCTGATACTCCCGTGCTTTCTCCATAATCCTGCGGATGTTGGCAATTTAATCTCTAGTTTGCGGGATAGGGCAGGGTATAAATTGAAAATTAAATTAATTTATATAAAATTCAATAAAACATAAATATAACCTTTCTTGACTGGTGGGCCCCAATTCTGGCTAGAGTCTTTTCCCAGATTAACATTACAGGGGCAATTCCTCCCTGCTGGAAACTGAGTATTGTCGTGCCCCTTCACAAAAAAGGCAATAAACTAGACCCACAAAACTATAGACCAATAAGCTTACTCGATATTGCAGCAAAGCTTTATAACAAACATCTGCTGTCAAAACTGGAGGAGTGGGTGGCTGAGGAGCAAATCCTTCATCCCGCACAAGCGGGATCTAAAAAAGGCCTTGGTACTATAACCCACTATGAAACTCTCTTCCAGCTGGCCTATTCAGGCATAAATGGGCACTCCTGGTCAGCAGCAGAGGATGGGGGGGTGGGGAGGTCCAAGAAGAGTTACTGAGTTACACCAAACAAAACAAAAGGTCCTTAACCTGGTGGCAGAAGACAATGTTAAGGGGAGACAGATAAATATCCCTGCATATGAGATTACAAAGTTTTGGTGGGTTCATAGAATATACGTGGTTGCGCATGTGTGTAGTAGGAGAGCCAGTTTGGTGTAGTGGTTAAGTGTGTGGACTCTTATCTGGGAGAACCGGGTTTGATTCCCCACTCCCCTCACTTGCACCTGCTGGAATGGCCTTGGGTTAGCCATAGCTCTGGCAGAGGTTGTCCTTGAAAGGGCAGCTGCTGTGAGAGCCCTCTCCAGCCCCACCCACCTCACAGGGTGTCTGTTGTGGGGGAGGAAGGGAAAGGAGATTTTGAGCCTCTCTGAGACTCTTCGGAGTGGAGAGCGGGATATAAATCCAATATCTTCATCTACCTCACAGGGTGTCTGTTGTGGGGGGGGGGGGAGGTAAAGGAGATTGTGAGCCGCTCTGAGACTCTTCAGAGTGGAGGGCGGGATATAAATCCAATATCTTCATCTACCTCACAGGGTGTCTGTTGTGGGGGAGGAAGGTAAAGGAGATAGTGAGCTGCTCTGAGACTCTTCGGAGTGGAGGGTAGGATATAAATCCAATATCTTCTTCTTCTATCTTCTTCTAGTAAGGCTTTACAGAGTTCCCATAACAAATAGTTTGGTACAGAGCTAGAAAAAGTATGTATGCCTGGGAGCAGAATCCAAGAATTTCCTTAAGTGTACTCACAGACTTTCATGCAGCCAGAGGGATTGAAACATTTTTTTTAAATTAATAATAGTACCCACATGCCCCATCACATGTTACTTTTGAAAATAATTCAGTTCTACAAGCAGTTTGCCCTATAAGATGAGGCAGGGCTGCTCTTCAATCCAATCCAACACCCTTGAAAAGTATTGTATTTAAGAAAGCATTCGTTAATCATTCATTTATTTAGGAAAATACGTATGTGCGTCTCCAGACACCTGCTTGAGGTGGCTTACAATATTGAAAAATATTGTATTTAAGAAAGCATTCGTTAATCATTCATTTATTTAGGAAAATGTGTATGTGCATCTCCAGACACCTGCTTGAGGTGGCTTACAGAGTAAAACATGATAAAATCATAAGCAGCACAAAAATCATTACCATTCACAGACTAGAAAAAAGAAAACCCAGACGGATTAAAATATTCACATCCTGACTTTTCTTGTGGTTCAAGACCTGCACGGACAAAAACTACATGGGATGGGTAGGGTGGGGTGGTATATGAGAGAAACAGAGAGAGATGGGGTGAAAGTCTGACTGAATCAAACCCAGTGTCTGCTGGTTTTAGCCATTTCCATTATTGGCAGATCCTTGAGAACTACTTAGGGCTGTTTATTAGCAGATAAGCTGATTAGAACATAGCAGGATATTAACAAGACGTTGTCCTTTTCACACTGATTATAAATCATCATGACGTTTGTCACCCTTATACCAAGGTTAAAACAATTTTTGGGTGGCAGATCTATGAGCAACTGAGTGCTCTGAGCAATAATCCTCACTCCGTAGTTCTTCTTAGAAAACTGGCATGTTTTGAGTGATTTGTATTCACTCTCCACTCTTTAAGCAACCTCTTGCCATAATCCATCATATTTCTAATTTTCCAACAGCACAGATGGCTGTCCACTCTACTGGTTCTACCATTAGTGAGCTTTACATGGAATGGCTCGATTGATTAAAAATTATAATCACACACTACTGCTTGTAATTGCGATGAATGCCAGTTTACCGTTTTGAAATTTATTGCTTTCTTTCCACTGCTTCCTCTTTCTGTTTCTTTTTTAGACAAAGAAAACGTTGAGGACTGGTTGCAACATAAATGAGCCATTCGATATTAATTGCAAAAAAGAAATGTGATTAGTGGAGCCAGAGTTGATTATTTTAAGAAGGCTCGGGAGAGGAGATGGCAAGCATTATTCCTACAAATAACTCTGCGACTGGGTTTTTTTCATGCACTAGCAAATGCTCTTTAGATAAAAGTGACAGCAAGTAATTTCCTTGTATGATATCTTAAAATACTATTTTTAATTTTTGTGGCATGCTTCAACATTGAAAGGGTGCTTAGCAACAGAGCTTTAAAAAATTAAGTGAAAGGGTCCCCCCCCACTTAAGTTAATAACAAATTACATCCTGTGAAGAAATGACATCTTTTTTTTTTGAGCCAAAATAGCCGCTTGCTGGCTTCAAAGTGTTTTTGAAACTAACATTTTCCACAGTGTCCTATTTCTTTTGTACCTGATAGCCTCAGTCGTGTGTCTCGCTCATTTAAATCTTTCTGCAGGGGGAAGGACATACAGTAGAATGAACTGATTAAATAAAATACTATGGGGGCACAATCCTTCCAAAAATGAAATAAATGGGACAAAAAGAATTTTGGTACAATACAGTGCAGAGTCCAATGTTTTTAACTTCCTTTTTTTTTTTTTTTAAGGGCTTAAATTCACAACCAACTTATGGTGATCCCAGAGAGAGACATTCAAGGCAAGTGAGCAGCAGATATGTTTTATCTTTGCCTTTCTCTGTAGAGTTTTTGTTGTTGTTGGTTCTGTAACGTACTCGAAGCGGAGACGAGAGTAGGGCAACATAGTTTATTAGGAGCACGTTGCAAGAGAGGGAGCACGCAGGCCGGGCCCCGCTTATATACAATTCCCGGTACAGCCTACTGGGTCGGTCAGGCCAATCCTGACCTGTTGAACTACCCGCCGCAGCTGTTGATTGGCGGGTGATTCCGCGCCCTGCGCTGGAGGCTTCTGGGACAGCCCAGTTGCCTCTGCGCGGGCGCATGTTGTTGCTGATACATTACAGGTTCCCCATCCAAGTGCTGACCATTCAGTAAATAAATAAATTCTGGAGCAATTTGCCATGCAAGCCCTTTCACTTCTTTTTTAAAAAAACGGGATTTAGGGGTCATGAAAACTAGCATGGGCTTTTGACGACAATTCCTTCTGTGCCTCTCTACACACCACCAAGGCCCAACCCAAATATCAAATACTCTGCCTGATTCCATGAAATGCCACAATTTTGTTCCCTCTAGTCCCACTTCTCAGTATCTCTGTTTACTGGGTACCTTTTCTGTGCTTTTGGCACACCATGCTCTCCAGATTTCTCCATGGTGTTTATGTCTGTGATGGGGGAAGGTAATGCAGACTGAAAGGTTGAGTGCACTAGCTAGTGTTAGGCAAATTGTCCTAAAAATAGGGTTCTGGGGAATTTAGTGTGGTGGGCAATCAGCCTTTTAGCGAGATCTTGAGAACCTATATATACAGAAGGCGTCTGCTTTGGAAATCACCCAATAACGAGGAGATTTGGTCTAATAAAAATAAGGGCTTTAAAGGCACACATACAAGGGTATAAAATCATACAACATACATACAGGCCTAAGAAAACAGATATGAAATTGATAGAGGGGTAACACAAGGGTAAAAACATAGACAGGGTATACGACCTGATCCTGGTGGCTTAGGGTCCAGTCACAACTAGAAGATATAGACATGCACTGCGATGTGCCATGCCTGATGTTCCTTACTTAGAGTAGGGAGGGAGGAACAATCTGGCTACACATTGCTCAGGCAGAGAGAGAGTGAGTGAATCGGACCAGCAGCCGCGGCCGACGCCACCGCCAACGGAACCACCGACAGCCGGGATCCCCCCGGAAACCCTCCGCCGGTCCACCAGGGAACGGCGACCCCCAGCTTATCTTCAAGACTATGTGCATTCACTAGGAGGGGAGGGGTGTAGTGTATCGGCAGCGCGTCAGGCCTTGCGCGACGGCGACCAGGGGGCTGGACGCCCAGCGCAAGGCACGACGAGCCCCGCCCATCACCAGCAGCGGTGGGAAGTTCAACAGGCCACTATTGGCCTGACCTGTCCAGTAGGCTGAACCAGGGTTATGTATATAAGCGGGGCCCGGCCCGCATGTTCCCTCTCTTGCAACGTGCTCTCAATAAACAATGTTGCCCGACTTGCGTCTCCTGTTTGAGTACGTTACAGTGAGCATGGCTTTCTCTCTGGTTATATTATTTTTGGAAAGGAAAGGTCCTCCCAAAAAGGGGCTGGCTTGTTGGTGGGCAGTATCTACTCTATTCTGGGTACCTGATTGGATGCCCACCTTCAGCCAATGAGCAGACCTGACTCTGGTCACCGGAATGGATCTCCAGGTAACAATGGGACAGGGGGAGACTCCAAAGTGGTGGTTTGGGCAAGGCATGGGTGGAAGCATGGGTAGAGGCGATTAAACAAGCTATCCAAACTTATATAAAGGTGACAATAGAGGGCCAACTTGGTACCTAAGGTGACACCCGATCTATACAAAGTACTTCTGCCTCTGGGGGAGACTGGTCTTCCTCTTCTTGACCTTCTGGCTAGCACAGTCCTTTGTCTGAAGTTCTGTTTGACAAAGACTTGGGCAGTCTGGCAGAATCCACACCTAAGCTAAGCTTGATTGCCTTATGTAGATGTAACAGCTGTTGAGTACGTGAGCCTTTCGCTTCTCTGTCATGGAGTCTGGCACTGCAGGAAGATGGTCGCTGATGATGTTAGCCTACCAACATGGTCAAGGCTGGAAACCGCTTACCCGGACAGTTCCTGGTGACCCAACTTCTTCCACTGCAACGGCCAAGATGGTGCACTCACGGAGCAGCTGGAAACCCATCTGTACTTCTGGCTAGCACTCTTCCAGAGATATAGAGTGCTGTTGTAATGCTGAGGCTGTTAGTATTCACGTAAGTCTCTTATAAAATGGTAGATAAACCCACGTTTCACAGCAGATGTGTGTGAGTTGAATCTCCAGGCACCCTGGCAACCAAACAGATGATTATGTTGTCCATATATAACTGAAATTAGGGGCCTCTTGCTCACACTAGGTACCATCTTGGTGTTTTCACCAAGGTGCAAAAAGGTCACATTCTTTATTGGAGAGTGTTTTGGCAGCAGAAGAGTCAGTTCCTACATTATTCAGTACAGGCCAGCAACATGTCCTTGCGACTACTAGGTGCCACTTTTCTTGTAAAGTTATCAGATCCCACACGACCATTTTCACATAGTAGTGAAATATGGATAGGGAAATTGAGTTCCTTTCATGCCATCACTGTACATGGTTGCTGAACACCACCAGTTAGAAATGATGACCTTATGATAACATAGTTCCTCATGGTTCCTTCTACCTCTACAGGCTGTCTTAAGACATGCAGACATATGGCTGCATGGGTTCTGATCTGAAAATGTCTCCAAATATAATCCCAGCTATGATAACCCCAAAACAGCTCTGGTTTGGTGGCAAATCATTAGAAGTCATCATCTTGAGGACAATGTTGTGACTACTTTGACTCCCGCCACAGTCAGGATCCTGTAGCATGTCCTATTCAGGAAGGCTGAGAAATTCAATGAAAATGTGATAACAAGCCAAAATTACCTGAATCTAACTCCTTATTTACATGAGTTAAGCCCCCCCCCTTGCCAGATCATCTTGATATTGTTTGTTAAATTTAAGACTTCAAAGCTGTGCTGATGAGTGCACTGGTTTGCAGAGATTGCCCAAGGCATGATAAGTCCTCCTTAGGGAAAAAAAAAAGGTACAGCCTTCATAGAGCTGGAGAGCCAGTTTGGTGTAGTGGTTAAGTGTGCGGACTCTTATCTGGGAGAACCGGGTTTGATTCCCCACTCCTCCACTTGCACCTGCTGGAATGGCCTTGGGTTAGCCATAGCTATCGCAAGAGTTGTCCTTGAAAGGGCAGCTGCTGTGAGAGCACTCTCAGCCCCATCCACCTCACAGGGTGTCTGTTGTGGGGGGAGAAGACATAGGAGATTGTAAGCCGCTCTGAGTCTCTGATTCAGGGAGAAGGGCGGGGTATAAATCTGCAATTCTTCTTCTTCTTCTTCTTCTTCTTCTTCTTCTTCTTCTTCTTCTTCTTCTTCTTCTTCTTCTTCTTCTTCTTCTTCTTCTTCTTCTTCTGTTTTAGAATGCCCATGTGCTAATTTATTCCCAGACAATGTGACAGACTGCCTTTTCATTTATGGTCATTTGTAACAGGAGTGCCAGGAACAGTGTGTAATGGCGAGCCTCAACATCTGTAATTTTATAGTCTAAAAGTTGCACAAGCAAATATTTGTGGAATGTAGGAGGAAACGCCAACAAGGCTGCACGGAAACAAGCAAGTGCAAAGTGATGTGGAATCAGACACTGGAACAGTTATTGGGATACCAGGTGACGCTGACCACAAAGCACACAGGAACAGATAAATATCATCTGAAAATGTCTGATGTTTTTGTTTTCTTTTACCAGGGCTGGCTTGTTTCCGGCTGGCTTGTTGTCTAGGGCTGTGACCTAATATGCAAATGAATTCCTCCCAGGCTTTTTTCTACAAAAAGGCCCTAAGTGAAAGAATGGTGATGTTGAGGTGTGTGATCTAATATGCAAATGAGTTCCTGCTGGGCTTTCTCTACCAAAAATGCCCTACTTTTATCCATATGTATTTCATCATTTTAGGCAGTAGCAAATGTGATGATGAAGCTGGAGGCAGTTCTGGCAAAGCAATACACAGTTGTCTTTTTTCCTACAGGGTGCACAGTTTCTACAGTGTACACGGTTGTCCTTTGTCTACAACTCAACACATTGGAGGTGTTCAGTTACAGCCGAACAGTGTGTAAAACGCTCGGCTCCGATTATTACTCCCAGCAAGCCGGTCATGAGCTGAACTGGCAAGCAATCAAAATCCCTGGTCATATTTGCCGTTTTTAGGTCATAGTTTCTGTGACATTCACAACATGTGAAAAATGGAATCTTATATTGACTGTGTCACCCCATCAGGAAATCAAAATGCTCATGTGAAGAATCCTACATACAGCACAATTAAAAAGCCATAGACTGGGAAACATTAGCCCTGAAAACAGTGCTGTCATCTATAAATTAAAAACAAAACACTTTGTCATTTTCTTCCATGCATGCTCGTGTTCATCACCTTCCCAAGTCAAATCTGGGCAGTCATTTCCCTTATCCGGTGACAGCTGAATGATAAGGTGACCTGATTTCTTGCATCCATTTTCTGACTGGAAGTTTCCTGTAGAATTTTCCTTCTTCCTAATACCAATGTTGATCTCTGCTAAAAGTTCACTGTAAAATATGCAGTTTCAGCAGGACACTTCATATCCAAGTGATATTTGACTCTCTTTCTCTTTTTACCCCATCAAGTTAATAGCTATCAGGAACACATTAAATATGAAGGGTACTCAATCTATATTTGTTGCATCAGTCAACTTGTAATAGCCAATATACAATTTGAATAGACATTCCTTATACAGTCTGCTTCAGTCATAATTTCCCCTTCCTTCCTTCCTTCCTTCCTTCCTTCCTTCCTTCCTTCCTTCCTTCCTTCCTTCCTTCCTTCCTTCCTTCCTTCCTTCCTTCCTTCCTTCCTTCCTTCCTTCCTTCACTTGGGCTCCTTTTCCCTCCTCACGGTCATTTTTATGATCATCAACAGCACCATTTTTATGACCATTAGCAGCATCATTGGAAAGAAAAGCATCCAACATGTATTCTATCACTAGACCTTAGTAGAAAAATCAGTTCCATCGTCACAACATTTGGCAATCCATGTAATATTAAGATAAGAAGACTGTTACCTTCATGGGGGAGACATGGCAGATGTGAGTCAGAGGCTTTTTCCATTCCAATAAGGTGGCCAAGGAAACCCAAACATCATTCAATTTCTTGTGAGATCCTGATGTCTTCCAACACCGTAACTTGCACGGTCACATTTTCCTTCTTGTTTCCTCCCCAATATGGAGGTCACAAGGGAAAGTATTTGCAGGTTCAAAATGGCATGGGGGGGTGAGTCTCTACCTGATCTCCTTGCTACCTACCTGAAGAAGAAGAAGATGAAGAAGATATTGGATTTATATCCCGCCCTCCATTTCAAAGAGTCTCAGAGCAGCTCGCAATCTCCTTTACCTTCCTCCCCCACAGCAGACACCCTGTGAGGTAGATGAAGATATTGGATTTATATCCCGCCCTCCACTCCGAAGAGTCTCAGAGCGGCTCACAATCTCCTTTACCTTCCTCCCCCACAACAGACACCCTGTGAGGTGGGTGGGGCTGGAGAGGGCTCTCACAGCAGCTGCCCTTTCAAGGACAACCTCTGACAGAGCTACGGCTGACCCAAGGCCATTCCAGCAGGTGCAAGTGGAGGAGTGGGGAATCAAACCCGGTTCTCCCAGATAAGAGTCTGCACACTTAACCACTACACCAAACTGGCTCTCTATACCTGGTAGTATAAGCCAGCTGGCAGCCCCTGCCTGGACATGCTGTGAGTGACTTTACACCCCAAGGCCCCTTATGGGAGCCCCCAAAATGGAAGAGGCAGGCACACAGGCACAGCCTCCTCTCCAAACAGATATGTCCCCATGCCTAAACTGCTTGGAATGCCTGGTCCCTCTCCCAACATGCAGACAGCCCAGTAGCCAGGATTTTTTCAGGAGACACTGGCAGGCACTATTTACATATAAATTAATTTTAATTAATTAAAGGAACAGGAGAGGGAGTGTGGGGGGAAAGGGAAGTAGTCAGTAAGGATAATGCAATTTATGGGGGTGAGTGAGGGGGAAAGGAAGCCAAAGGTGTGGCTGTTCCATACCCTCAGTGCCTAAGAGATTTAGACTGCTGCCCACAGAAGCCATAGCCTGGGTTGAATGGTAGGCAAGGCCAGCTACGGAAAAGAAACTAGGAATCTCCCAGGTAGCCTCAGGGCAAAAGGCATGCTGAATTGTGGGGACACCCAAAGTCAAGATTGGGGGCACAGTACAGCCCAGGCTTACTACTGCTGGAGGGACAACACCACTCCAGAATTCACCTACTTCCCTTCAGGTGGTGTTTAGCCAGTCTGGCCCTCACAGGAGCCAATGACAATAACCCAAGAGAGCCCCTTCCGGGGTCTTCCCAAGAGGGAGGAGGGCAGTTTTTCCACTGAGGCCACTCCCCCTGCCTTTGAGCAGCTCCCAGCTGACTCCATCCCTATGCACCTTCCTTGGCTTCACAAACACAAAGAAGCAGTGGCAGACTGCATGCTTGGCTGCCTGGGCTTCGGTTTTGGGAGTTTTTCCTGAGTCAGATTTCTTTCCCCTTCCCTCCCCTCCCTTCCCAGCAAGGAACCATGCTTCCTTCCCCTACATTGCTGCCTTCTCCTTTGGGCTGGCGAGCAAGGAGGAGGAGGGCTGCCATGAATATGGAGACGCCATGGCAACGCCATGCAACTGAGAAGCAGTTTAAACATGGTATGGGGCAAGGAGGATTGGGGTGGTGTAGGGGCACCTCTAATTTGAAAGGGAGCACCACTTTCTGTGCCTCACTGCTGGTTATGGCCCTGCATGCAAAATCCACTTCTTTCTGCTTGACCCTATTAGAGGGATTTGGTAAGGGAGCCAAAACTCTTTATATTGATGTAGCTGGATTCAACTGAGCGTTTTAGTGAATGGAAGGATTTCTGCCCGCGGACTGTGAGTTTCTAATGATCCCCTCCTCCTGCAGCACAGAACTAACCCCCCCCCCCCAACTAAATTGATGTGGTCCATTGAAAGGAAAGATCTAAGGATGAGATAAAGATCATGACCTCACAGAATATCTCCATGGTTGGAAGGGGTTTCTGTCAGCAGAGTGAAACTTCCTGGAATCCTATTTCCCACTGCAAACCCAAAAGCCCCTGAAATTTCGATCCTGGGGAACAGAAGAAACTCGAGATGAGAAATAGTTTGAGCAAGATAGGTCCAGGTGGGCAGCTGTGTTGCTCTGAAGCAATAGAACGAAGCTGAAGGCCAGAAGCGCCTTTAAGACAAACAAAATTTTATCGAGAATGTAAGCTGTTGTGAAGCTTACGTTCTCAATAAACGCCGTTGGTCCTAACAGTGCTACTGGACTCCAAGTATGAGCAAGAATTAGAGATCTTCTATGGAAATGGAAAATGGAAAAAAAAAATTGGATCCTCTTCCATCAGCAAAAATCTTCTGTGGCATCCAGCCCAGAAAGATAGCTTGGGAAAGTCCAATATCTGATATTCATGTCTTGCAGCTCTCAAACATCTAACGTTTAGTCTATGTGGCTCTTAAATTAAGGAAGACTGGACACCCCTGATGTGGATCCCATTCTAACTTGAACGAGAGGTATTCTAAAACCTGCAACGCAGCCTCAGAATGGCGGCAAACATCGTGCAAGAAATTTCTGAAGAACCACAAGCAGTGCCACATAAAGACATGAGTACAGAACCATCAGCAAAAATCTTCTGTGGCATCCAGCCCAGAAAGACAGCTTGGGAAAGTCCAAATGAAAATACTAGTAAATGCAACTATGTGAAGTGTCCTAGAACAGCAGCCCTCTAAGTGCCTGCAGCTTATGGCCACCCATCTATGTAATTACTCATTTCAGCTTCAGATTCCCCCCCCCCCCTTTTTTCTTCCTTTTGTTTCATTTTTCACTTGATTACATGATATCTTCAGTAATCTCCAGTGTGCTGGCACATAGATCCTTTTCTGGTTTTCAAATCAAAATTCTCCGTATCTAACTGTTTCATTTTGTTTTACCAGAAAAGTTTTCCAGCAGCCTCTACATCTAAGGGATGGGAAGAGCCTTAGGACTGAGACAAAACTTGATGGCAAGTATTCATAGAACACCGAGGGAAGGCTGCCAGTCTTGTACATCCAATTCAGCTCTCTAGGAATTGTTGTGCCCGAAGGCAATCTTAGAATAGCATTCATTTTGTGGCCTTGTTGGTGTCATCATCACTGGAAATGAATAAATTCCCCATTCCAGTCTGTCCTCTAATGAAGTGCAGAGGAAGTTCTGTTTCACAATCTTTCTACACCAGTTTGATGTCGTGGTTAAGTGTGCGGACTTTTATCTGGAAGAACCGGGTTTGAGTCCCCGCTCCTCCACTTGCACCTGCTGGCATGGTCTTGGGTCAGCCATAGCTCTGTCAGAGGTTGTCCTTGAAAGGGCAGCTGCTGTGAGAGCCCTCTCCAGCCCCACCCACCTCACAGGGTGTCTGTTGTGGGGGAGGAAGGTAAAGGAGATTGTGAGCCGCTCTGAGACTCTTCGGAGTGGAGGGCGGGATATAAATCCAATATCTTCTTCTTCATCTTCTACTCCCCTCCCTTTTTAAGGAAACATTTTGATCCTTAGCGCTTTATCCCAAAATCTCTGACTTTGCTCCTCTGTTGGTTATATATAGAAGAAGAAGATATTGGATTTATATCCCGCCCTCCACTCCGAAGAGTCTCAGAGCAGCTCACAACCTCCTTTCCCTTCCTCCCCCACAACAGACACCCTGTGAGGTGGGTGGGGCTGGAGAGGGTTCTCCCAGCAGCTGCCCTTTCAAGGACAACCTCTGCCAGAGCTATGGCTGACCCAAGGCCATGCTAGCAGGTGCAAGTGGAGGAGCGGGGAATCAAACCCGGTTCTCCCAGATAAGAGTCCGCACACTTAACCACTACACCAAACCAGCTCTCCTGGAGTTTTGTTTTTGACTCTTTCCTTGTTCTTTTTTTATCTTCTAATTCATTCCCTGTTGGTTTCTTCACTTCAGAAAGTTGTTACTAGGTACATTTTAACGCCCCCCCCCCCAAAAAAAAATATAATGATAAGGTTCTCACTGCGTGTGCATATGAAGACTCATTGAGATGGTGTCCTTGGGTTGTACTGTAGTTTTATGACAGCCTGCGAATCACACAAATTATTCTCCACCCAAATGAGACGTTTCTCTGCTCTCCTCTGAAAATGAATTTCAAATCTTTTCAGTTGGACTGGTTTAAAGAAAAGATCCAGGTAGATGTGAAAGCTTATACCCGGAATAAAATTGTGTTGGACTTCGAGGTGCCACTGGACTCAAACTTTGTTCTGATGTAAAGAGAAGTTGATTTGTCGGACTTTCTTAATGCCTCTGTAGTTTGATTTATTGTCTCTCTCCCTGCTACCCCCCCCCCGAAAGTTGGATACAACATGCGCCCACCTACCCCCGGGTGAAAAGTTATTGGTCGTTTTCGCACTCACCTCCAGCTGGCGCGACCCCCCTCTTCACCGCGCAGGATCTGCGCGGATTTCCCACTAAATGCCGCGGAGCAGCCTTTTGCGCCGGAAACTCCCGTCGCAAAAGCCTTTTGCACCAGAAACTGCTTTTTGGAGGTTTACGTTTGAGCGACTTTTGCGCCGGGAGTTTCCGGCGCAAAAGGCTGCTCCGCGGCATTTAGTGGGAAATCCGCGCAGATCCTGCGCGGTGAAGAGGGGGGTCGCGCCGGCTGGAGGTGAGTGCGAAAACGACCATTGTGTGATGTCATTGTGCCATGCACTCAACGTGTGCCCTGCCCAAGCATGCTCTGAGTTCTGCTGCGAGCTGGCTCCCTAGGCAGTCGCCTAGTTCACCTGCTCCCACACGCCAGCCGTACAGAATGGCGGTCTTGACTGGAACTAACCATCACATTCTAAGGAAATTTCTTTCTCCTTTAAAAAAACTTTTTTATTTATATTTTTGTAAGATTCAGCCCAAAGAAGCGTTCAGGTGAAATCAAAAGCTTGCATAATGATTTGCTAGCTTCAGCAGCACATATGCTAAAATTGGAACGATACAGAAATGCTCGCATACTGTTGATCCTAATATAAACGATAATATGGATTGTGTCCTGGATTTGGACTTTTGGCTATTTACATAGACTTCCATGAAAATTCATTACTTCACTTTGATGGGCTGTACACTTAATCTTTTTTTTTTTTTTTTATGTTTTGGAAGAAAATGAAGACGACTTTATTCCGATCTCTTCAATTCATTTTAAAGCCAAATAGATGTGATGTGTGGAGTCCATGAACAACTTCCCAGGTATTTTTCTTTCAAAAAAAAAATCAAAGGTGCACACCCCACTTTGGATGAGAACCACAGTGTGACATGTTAAGCTGTCCCCCTATATTCTTTGCTGGCATAAAATGATCTTGGCTGTTTCCATAGAAGAGTGATTTCCTAGTTGCCGACATGATTCTGTATGTAACTGCCCTTGCAATGAAGATTCCAGACAGCCCAGGATAATCCATTTTCTCTCCATTCTACCAGTGTTTTCCCCAGGGCTGGCTCTTCCACTAGGCAAATTAGGCATTTGCTTAGGGCACTCACTGAGACCTTCCCTGCTTTCCTGCTGCCTTTCTCGTGCTCACACCAGCTCTCTCGCTCTCCTGACACCTTTCCCCTGCTCACCCTGGCTCTCTCGCTTTCCTTCCGCCTTTCTCCTGCTCACCCTGGCTCTCTCACTTTCCTTCCGCCTTTCTCCTGCTCACCCTGGCCCTCTCACTTTCCTTCCGCCTTTCTCCTGCTCACCCTGGCTCTCTCGCTTTCCTTCCGCCTTTCTCCTGCTCACCCTGGCTCTCTCACTTTCCTTCCGCCTTTCTCCTGCTCACCCTGGCCCTCTCACTTTCCTTCCGCCTTTCTCCTGCTCACCCTGGCCCTCTCACTTTCCTTCCGCCTTTCTCCTGCTCACCCTGGCTTTCTCACTTTCCTTCCGCCTTTCTTCTGCTCACCCTGGCTCTCTCACTTTCCTTCCGCCTTTCTCCTGCTCACCCCGGCTCTCTCACTTTCCCTCCACCTTTCTCCTGCTCACCCCGGCTCTCTCACTTTCCCTCCACCTTTCTCCTGCTCACCCCAGCTCTCTCACTTTCCTGCCGCCTTTCTTGCTTTCCTGCCATCTTCCCTGCCTCCATCTTGCTGTGCAGATGGTGGGGCATGGTGTTGCCAGGGTGGCAGGTGGCTGGCCTGCCTAGGGCTCTGCGTGCCCTAGGGATGGCCCTGGGTTTCCCTTGTCGGTGCGGACGCTAGCAGAGGGAGCGATGTGATGAGCCCGACACAGAGCTCCAGGGAAGAAATCAGCCAGACACCTGCAGCTAGTGCCAAAGTAGTGTATTTACAGAACATACAATACGTGCTCACTAGTGCAGTTCAATATATTGATCACAGGAACAGAATGCTCCGCCAGCAAGTCAATTCTCAGAAAGAGACCTGTGTATTGCACACACAGTTCATTTATAGTCCAGTCAGCCAATCCTGGCAGTGCATCGTCATGCTGACTCAGCAGGTTCCTTCTCTTGTCTTCAGCCGGCTCAAACCAGCCTGCTGATAAGGTCACTGTGACCTAGCATGCCGGCTAGATCACCAGCAGTCATTACAGAGCTGTCAAAGCTGGGTCAAGATAGATTCTTTCACCAACATCCCTTTCACACTTGGTATGGATTGAACCCCTCCCCCAACAAATGTGTTATCTCATGACCTTAAAAGTATCTGCTTACCATGTTTCTTTATTATTTTGAGAGGCATGAGTAATGCAGTGCTGTATAGAAATCATGTGATATCTTTAACAACCTGTAAAAAAACCTCCTTATATTTGCAGAGCCTCTGATGATCTCCTGCCATTTGTCTAAAAAACAGGCAACTCTTTTTTTTACTCTAATTGTAGCTGGGGATTGGTCCTTTGTATTCTTCAATACAATAAATGACAAGGGCCAAACTATAGAAGGCAAGGCAAGGGGATCTGGGTGAGCACCAGGCCCCAGGAACAGGTCAAAATCTGCATGGCTCTTGCCAGGCAAACCAGCATGTGAGTTACCCTCGATGGCCCACCCTCAAGCCACAAAACATGAGGAAAGACCTAATCAGGGGGTCTTGCAAGCTGCTAACGTGTCCCACTGAGGGCTCTGCCACGAGGTGGTATGCAGCTGAATGCCACCTTCCTACTCTTTGAATAGCAGGGCCAGAGTAATCCATGGCTACCAATGTGGAAGCTGCCCTGATCCAAAAGGAGTGGTTTCCAAACTGGATCCCCACTACAAGGCCAAGTAGTGACCATCCAAAACTGGTCAGAGGGGCATGATCAGCACGTCAGAAAAAGAGGCCCTTTGCCTCACCATGCAACAGGTATATTGGTTCATGGATTATCAGTTGGAATCCACCCCAGATAACCTGAGCAGGACATCGGAGGCTGTGGCTGAATGGTTACAACAGAGTTGGCTGAAACTTAATCCAGCTAAGGTGGAGGTGCTGCTCCTGAGTCGTTCCTAGCTTGATCTCAACTCCCTCTCTGTGCTGGTCAGTTTTAGATCACCTAATTCTGATGACCACCTGTTTGGATTCAAATTTGATATTCCTGGGCTGAAGGTCTCAACCAGTTTGGTTGCCCTGTTAGTCACAGCCTCACTAACCTTAGGGCCCTGAAAAAGGCAATCGGCGCTGCTGCATGGAACAGGGCAGTTTCATGCCTGGAAAGCAACAGGGAGACGAGAGGAGGGAAGCTCTTCCCTGCCTGCCCCCTCTCGCCATTGCCCTCCCTTCCCCGCCATTAAAATAGTACACGGGACCGGTGGCAGAAGCAGCCCCAGCCCCCATGGATATCAAAGGGCCCACAAAACAGCTGATTGGCGGGCCCTTTAACTGGCTCCGGTAGCCACGGCCCCACAGCACACGCTATTTTAATGGTGAGGAAGGGAGGGCGGCGGCGAGAGTGGCAGGGAGGGAAAAGAAGACCGTTCTATTCCCTCTCTGCCACTCTTGTCACCACCCTCCCTTCCTTCCCCGCCACTAAAACAGCCGGCGGAGCTAGATCCAAGTTGGCAGCTGTGTTGGTCTGAAGTGGAACAAATTAGGAGTCAAGAGCTCTTTGTTGGTCTTAAAGGTGATACTTGACTCCTACTTTGTTCAGCCAGCACAGCTGGCAGCAAAAGCAGCCTCCAGCTCCTCCCCCCCCATGCGATAAAGGGCCCGCAAAACAGCTGATTGGAGAGCCAAACTCAGAGGGGTTGCTGGGACTACTTCTGCTTGTAATCCGGAAGCAATTTCATTGGGGGGGGGAGGGAGGGCCTGGTGTGACAGATGCCTCCCCGCACTGTATGCAGTCCCAAAAAAACTGTTGGGAAATGGACTGTCTGTCATCCGACCATGTGCCAACCTTCTGAGACCAACCCTCAAGCATCCTGCACAGGCGGAAATCACCCATATAATCTGATAGGCCCTGAGTTTTACCATAAAAGGCTAAAGCCACTAGCTGACCCCTGACAAGCTTAACTGATAACCCTTACCTTGTAAAGTAACACACTAGTGCATCAGATGGTCCACAGGACCCAGCCAGGAATCTGTCAGCCCTACCTCTTGTCTAAAAGCTGAAAATTGACAGACCACCTGGCCATCTGCTTTTTGTGTCCTGGGGTCAATGGCTACACCTATTGTCCTGTGTGCCTCAACATGCCAAGCTGCCACAGCTGTGGCAGCATCCACATTGGTTGTATATCAGCCTCCGGGGCCAGTAGACAAAGCATGTGCATTTGTTCATGGGACACAGCATCTGCCACCCCGTTACTGACTCCAGGTATGTGTTTTGCCAGAAACAGTACACTCAAATGCAAATAATGCAGAACGGAACCCTGTACCAAAGCCTTCACCCTGGCTGATCTAGACATGAAGGAACTGATGATCCTAACCACAGCTCGGTTGTCACACCAGAAATGGATGGTAGTATTGGCAATCTGACCACGCCATAATCAGAGGGACACTACAATAGTAAAAAAAAAGATTCCAAAAAGGTCAGCTCTCAATTTCCCCACCTCTCCAGGCTTCTGGCTACTTCTCTGTGCACCAGTGTCCATGAAAGTATACTCCAAAGCCTATAGAATCTTCCGACGGAAGTTAAATCCAACTAAGACGGAGGTCCTGTGCTGGTCAAGGGGGGATGGGTCTATGCACCCAGCTCCCAGCCTTGGATGGCACTGTTTTAGTGCCAACCCAATAGGTGAAGAGTTTGGAAGTAATCCTGAATGCCTCACTTTCTATGGAGGCCCAGGTCACAGCGGCTGCCGGATCTGCCTTCTACCATCTACGGCAGATCAGGCAGCTAGCACCATATCTATTCCCCCAAGACTTGGCTATAGTGACCCATGCAATGATCACTTCCAGACTTGATTACTGTAACTCGCTGTATGCTGCCTTACCCTTGAAACTGATCCGGAAATTGCAGCGGGTGCAGAATGCGGCAGCGGGTGCAGAATGTGACAGCTTGCCTGCTGACTGAATCACCTGTATGGGTGAGCATGCGGCTGGTGCTCCGCAGTCTGCACTTGCTGCCTATAGAGTACCGGATCAGTTTCAAGGTGTTAGTTCTGACTTTTAAAGCCTTACGCGGCCTGGGACCAACATACCTGCGGGACCGCCTATTCCCATATATGCCACGGAGGTCGCTTTGCTTGGCCTCCCAAAGGCTTCTGGCCATCCCCAGCCCAAGAGATGCCCGTCTTGCCTCTACCGGGGCCAGGTCTTTCTCAGACCTGGCCCCAACCTGGTGGAATCAGCTCCCTATGGAGATCTGGGCCCTACCTGGCTTGTTAGCCTTTCGTAGGGCCTGTAAAACAGAGCTGTTCCTCCAGGTTTTTGGGTGAGGCGGTGGGCATCTATTCACTAGATCAGTTGACCTCCCCTACTGTACTATCCTACTGCGCTGTTTTGCTGCATCGTATTGTTATACCATCTTGGTTCTGTTGAACTGTTCTGTTGGAATGAACATTGTAATTGGTTTTTACTGTTATGCTGTTTTATTGTTATGTTGATTTTATTATTCATGTTGTGCTCTGCTCTGAGCCCCAATGGGGAATGGGTGGAATATAAATAAACCTAACAACAACAACAACAACAATTGCATTGCAGCTTCACAAGGCTTTCATTGCTGCTAGCTTCAGGCTTGAAGCCCAGATATTTCTATCTACCTTGCTTTCCCAGGAGGGGGAAGGAGCACTGGTAGTTTGGCCAGCAGGCTTCAGGTAAGGGGGACATAGGTTGCCCTTTAGCCAATCGCAGAAGTTTGTTCTTTTTTTGAAATGCTTCTGTGCATAGGCAGAGGTCATAAATCAAGGGTCTTGCTGACGCCATTGCTGCTGAGAGACTGTGTGGTTGGCTTTTGCTTTAGCTGCTGCTCTGAGCCTGTGACTCTTCTACTGCCTGAGGGACTGGGTTCAACTACTGGGCACTAGTAGGTTTTGCTGCCCTTGCAGACCTCTCCCCCAGTTTACACTTCAGAAATTCTCAGATTTGAACTTATTTCTGTTGGGTTTTGGCACTGCCACAGTGGCACTGGTTCTGCTGGGCACAGTGGACTGGTTCTGCCACTGGTCTTGCATAAATGCCCCCTTCACTTATTGGTTTCTACAGCAGAGGTTCTCTGGGAGCTGGGCTTGTATTGCTTTATTTTGCCTCATTGGAAATCATGGGGGATAGGGGCACCTGCTCTGGGTGCCCATAGAGTTGGACCCCTGGCCCAAACTTTTTTGAAATCCAGGGGTTCTATTGGGGAGAGGCTCCAGCAGCTACACTGCAAATTTGGTGCTTCTACATCAACCCTTTCCCCCCAGATCACTGAATATATCTCAGGAGATTTGCCATTGGGGATAAAGTGACTGCAATAAAAAAGGTCAATGCCATGCTGAGAATTTTTAGGAAGGGAATTGAAAACAAATCAGCCCCTGTATAAATCGATGGTGTGGCCTCATTTGGAATACTGGGTACAATTCTGGTTACTACACCTCAAAAAAGATATTATAGCATTGGAAAAGTGCAGAAAAGAGCAACTGGAATGATAAAAGAGTTGGTACACTTTCCCTATGAAGAAAGGTTAAAACGCTTGGGGCTCTTTAGCCTGACTTGATAGTCACTGAGGGGTGACGATAGAGGTTTGCAAGATTCTGCATGGGATAGAGAAGGTAGAGAAAGAAGTACTTTTCTCCCTTTCTCACAATATGAGAACTCATGGGCATTCAATGATATTGCTGAGCAGTTGGGGTAGAACTGATAAAACAAAGTACTTCTTCACCCAAAGGGTGATTAACACATGGAATTCACTGCCACAGGAGGTGGTGGTAGCTACAAGCATAGACCGCTTCAAGAGGGGATTGGATAAACATATGAAGCAGAGGTCCATCAGTGGCTATTAGCCACAACATATTGTTGGAACACTCTGACCGTTTTCGCACACAGCTTACCACGGGGTCACGTTCCTCTTCTCTCCACTGCATCTGTCAGATTTCCCATTATCTGCGCTGAAGTTACAGGAAGTGCCGCAGCTTTTGCGTCGCAAATGTAAACTGCTAGAACCAAGATGCTGCGGAGAGAACAAGAACATGACCGCGTGGTAAGCTGTGTGCGGAAACGGTGTTTGTCTGGGGCAGTGATGCTCTCTATTCTTGGTGCTTGGCCCCACTGATGGGACTCCTGGTGGAGCCTGGGTTTTTTTTGCCACTGTGTGACACAGTGTTGGACTGGCTGGGCCATTGGCCTGATCCAACATGGCTTCTCTTATGTTCTTATATTAATGCTCCATAGGATATAATGGAACTGAATATATTGGGATTTCCAAATATTTCCTGAATCCAAATAAAATACCGATACTGGTATTTGGGAATATTCAGAAATACCTATATTATTTCAGTCCAATACACCTTATATATACCTTGCCAGCCCTGTCAGGCAAGAACCCCACCAGAAGGCCACTGACCTTCGAGGGAGACAGTTCTCTGCTGATAGGGGGCTTATTGATCAGTACTGCCTCTCCTCAAGGCCTGTTGCAGGAAGTCCAGGACAATCTCTCTGAGAACATGCAAGGTGGCTCAAGAGCAGACAAGGTAGCGTGAGAGTGGGTAATGTCAGCAAAGGGTTCGTTGAAGTTTCAAAATGATCAGACTTGTCTTTGTTGAAAACTAAGTTGCATTTATTGATAACTACAATGTTACTCCGTCTACAGATTCATTGGAACTGATAACAGACAGCTTGAACCGTAGGCATTTATGAATACACTTCAAAGGATTTGGGCTTTAAACTATTTGCCATAATAAAACTACAGTTGGTCTCTGCAAGTAACACTTTCACACGCCCGCTTATCTTTCCCTCCTGGCAATGTCCTTGCTTGGCTCAGGAGGCGCCAGGACGGTTAACTGAGCATTCTGCACTTCAAAGGCCTTGCTGGCCTTTAGATCCTTGGTAACTTCCATCCTCATCTATTCCCCCTCCCCCTCCTTTACTATGCAGAATACCTGGGTTAGTAGCAAAGGAAATTACTTAGCATTAATGTTAGTGAGCAGTAAATAATAAATTCAGAAAGCACAGGTAACTTCAATGAAACATAGCCTGACAGGTAAGGCAGCACAAGAGTGGGCAAGGCAGCATGCGAGTGAGCAAGGTGGTGCACCAGTACAAGAATGGGCAAGGTGGCGCCCTGGCATGAGAGTGGGCAAGACGGCACAAGAGCAAGCATGGTGGCAGGAGAGCAGGCAAGGTGGCAGGAGAGCGATGGCAGTAAGCAATGGTGGAGGGGTTGGGAAGGTAAAATAGGGGGAAGATTTGTGGCACCTGGCCCCCCAGGCCCTCAGCCAGAGCTACGGGCCTGTGTTCATGAGACACAATGGTAGGGTTCCTTCTCTTCAACTTTTTTTACTTGCAGCCCCTCGATCCCAGTTTCTTTCCCCAGTATCTCCAGTTAAAAGATCTGGCAGTAGGTGATGTGAAAGACCTCTGCCTGAGACTTTGGAGAGCTGCTGCCAGTCTGAGTAGACAATACTGACTTTGATGGCCCAACAGACAGTTTCATGTGTATTCACGCGGCGTCCCTGTCCTGCACATATTTGCTGAGTAACTCTCATCCCTTGCTGCCCTTCCTCCTCTTATTAACTGGGGACATGAAAGCTAAAAGTGAGGTGATTAAATGGCAATAAGGCTGGAAGATTTTCAACTGCTGATGAATGTCAGTAATATTTCTTTTCCGAGTCAGAGCACTGATGGTATTTACAAGTGGGCATGGTTCAGGCCATATCTTGATTAGCAAAATTACAGCTGAACATTATTTTTAAGATATGCAATTCTTTACAATCAGCACGCCTGTGAACAGCTTATTCTTGGTCTACCAATCATTGCTCTCTCTCTCAGTTGCACCAGGAAGACTTTTTGATTCTGCATAAGAACAAGTGCTAGGCAGGGGTAAATACTTTGCTTGCATATGCTGTTAAGCAAGGTAGATAGTGTGTGGGGAGGGGGATTAGAGGCAGAGGCTATGGCTTTCCTCACCTGATAAACAGCTCACCATCGAATACTCTCTCTGTGTATGTGCAGAGAAAGTGAAATAAGATTTGCATGCACACCCTGGCATATTTGGGTTTAAAATATAACTACCCAAATTAATTGAGAATAGGGGCATTTTCACACTTACCTTACACCGGAGCGATGTCCCTCTTCACCGCGCAGCGTCTGCACGGATTTCGCACTAATTGCTCCGCAGAACCCGGAAGAGCCGCAAAGTCCCGTGGCTTTTGCATTGCAAATGTAAACAGCCCAAAACCAGTTTACATTTGCGACGCAAAAGCCGCGGGACTTTGCGATGCAAAAGCCGCGGGACTTTGTGATGCAAAAGCCGCGGGACTTTATGGCTCTTCCGGGATCTGTGGAGCAACTAGTGCGAAATCCGTGCAGACGCTGCGCGGTGAAGAGGGACGTCACTCCGGCGTAAGGTAAGTGCGAAAACGCTCTAGGTTAGTGGTCACATAATGAAAATGAAACTCCCAAGTTCAGACACCCTACACTTCTAATATTAGTCTCTGAGAAAGATTTGCCAAAGAAAACTATTGTTGACCATTGGGGCTTCCCAGAAGAATCCTGCCGGCCAGTCCATGAAACATAAAATGGAGTTTTGATTTGATCCAGCTGTACTGTTCATATGTGTTTCTGTTCTTAGAACTGGTCTAGGAAATACACAGGAGTCTTATTAAAAGCCAGGACAGAGAAACAGGACTCATGCCTGTAGTGTCCAGATCACATGGTGATGGTATCGCTTTACTCTGCTCTGGTAAGACCTCACCTGGAGCATTGTGTTCAGTTTTGGACACCACATTTTAAGAAGGATATAGACAAGTTGGAATGGGTCCAGAGGAGGGTGACAAGAACGGTGAGGGGTCTGGAGACCAAGTCCTATGAGAAAAGGTTGAAGGAACTGGGGATGTTTAGCCTGGAGAGGAGGCCGCTGAAAGGTGATATGATCACCATCTTCAAGTACTTGAAGGGCTGTCATATAGAGGATGGTGTGGAATTGTTTTCTGTGGCCCCAGAAGGTAGGATCAGAAACAGTGGGTTTAAATTAAATCAAAAGAGTTTCTGGTTCAACATTAGGAAGAACTTCCTGACTGTTAGAGCGATTCCTCAGTGGAACAGGCTTCCTCGGGAGGTGGTGGGCTTTTCTTCCTTGGAGGTTTTTAAACAGAGGCTAGATGGCCATCTGACAGCAATGAAGATCCTGTGAATTTAGGGGGAGGTGTTTGTGAATTTCCTGAATTGTGCAAGGGGTTGGACTAGATGACCCTAGAGGTCCCTTCCAACTCTATGATGCTATGATTCTATGCCCAATGTTTCCCATATGCACATCTGTAACTTTCAGTAGCACAGATAAAATTGTAGTCCTGGACCAAAAAAAAAAAAGAAGCAAAATATAAGACATGTTTCATTGGCAGCTCTAAAATATGGATGCTATTTCTCTGTTAACCT
The DNA here is from genome assembly GCF_032191835.1 of Heteronotia binoei. Classification (NCBI taxonomy): domain Eukaryota; kingdom Metazoa; phylum Chordata; class Lepidosauria; order Squamata; family Gekkonidae; genus Heteronotia; species Heteronotia binoei. The sequence continues at coordinate 15,799,841 of NC_083230.1, forward strand.
GCTAGAAAGCTATTGTTTCTCAGCTTGTAGGCTCTGCATAACAATTCCAAGCATTCCATACAGGTGAGACTGTCAAACTTGGATATGGAAGTCAAATTCCCACTGCCATGGATACTTGTTGGTTGAATTTGGCTCTCCCCCACCCACACGGCCTAAACTACCTGATAAGGTTGTTGTGATGATAAAATGGAGGAGGGAATAATGTTGCACGTTGCTTTGTGACCACAATGAGGAGAAATGAGATACGCACACACAAATAAATCTACATGTTTGCAAATCATCATTATGGGTTTGGTTGAAATTTTCCTTAATGCTTTCAACCTTTAGAATACTAAGAACAGGATCTACATAGCTAGAAGCCCTCAGAGCAAAAATGTTGAGGGGACTTCTCTATTCTGAAATATTTATCATCTCAACTTTTTTTCTCCAACTATTGGTCATGCATGAAATCAAGGTCCCAAAAATGTAATCTTCCCATGAAGCGTAATATGCCATTCTCTTGTGTCATTCTGCCTCCTACACATTTTTATTTTATTTTTCATTTTGAAAAGCTAACCAACAGACAGACAGGGGTTGAAACCCAAGGCTGTTACATTCTGATAACTCTTCATCATAAAAACAAAATGTGCATTGAATTGTGTTCTGTAACATGCAATATTTAAACAACACCAGAGGGGCTGCCTGCAGAAGAACTCAAGACATATAGTCAAATACATCTCCAGTGTAATTCCATTGTGTATACTAAATGCAGCTTTCATTTCTGGTAAAGGGCATGGAAAGTATGAGATCCTTCTTGACTTTGCTAAAGAAATCCTGACCTCTTCCACATGCTCAGCTTACTCCTGATTTTCTTGGGAGTCAATCCACAAGTATTGGAATTGGTTTGGGCATGGTTCTTCTGCATGCCTGCCCTCCCTATGCACTTCCACTGTTCTGGAGTCAGTTATTTTCTTCAGCATTTCCTTAAATAATGAGGATTTTCAAGGGAGGGCACTATCATCATCTTCCATTGTGGAGATATACAGGAAAATGTATTGCCCCCCCCAAATTGGAATGAAGAGTTAGACACAAGGTATTGGTAAAACTAAGGGCTACTTTATTAAATATGAATAGAAACAACGGGAAGGGCAACTAAAACTGTGGCCTGGTTAGGGCCAGGGATCTCAACAGACCGCTCCCCTGCCATTAGCGGGCAAGAGACCCAGCCCCCAACTGGAGCTGTGTGGCACAGCTCCTGCCAGGCTGGCCCAGCGAGGAGGCACGCCCCAGAGGGCCCAACCACCAGACGCACGTCTCAATGGAAGGCACCCTCTAGTTGAGCCTCCAGGACGGTCTGCATTCACCCACCTCAGGTCATGAACACCCAAAGGTTGATCCTGCAAGACCCCTAACTCCCCAAAAGGAGGAGGCTTTCTGGTCCTCCCCTAGCTGCATAGCACCATAAACCCAGTAAAACCTGCCACTACTAAGACCAAGTCTCTATTTAGGGCTTAGCACCCACCAGGAGGCCCAGAGCCACCCGCAGCCCTTGCCGGAGATCTCTCAAGAAAAGCAGATTGCCTTTTTCAGAGATATGCACCTCATCTCCTCTGTAGAGGTCAGGAAATTTCGCAGAAATATCCGGGTGGGGCAAAAAGTGGCCCAACCCCCCTTCCAATGCCTTTCGAATTTTCTTATTAGCTTTGTAACAGGCCCTCTCGATACCTGCAGGATCCAAAGCACTATACCAAACCAGGTGGGGAATCATGGCAGACCAAATTATAATGGTCCAAGGCCATCTCTCCCTAACGTGCCCAAAATCCTCTCGTGCCTGCAGGACCAAAGCCTTGCCTTTTACCAGCCCGAGATCATTCCCTCCCAGATGAATGATTAAAACCTGAGGAGGAGGGCCCGCATTCCCATGAAATAACAATGGCAGCAGGCCGGGCCACTGAAGACCCCGGCGCCCCTGCCAATCGATAGTAACATATTGGCTGAGTCCCAGCTGAGAGTCAACCAAAGTTCTCCTAGTCTGATGTGCGGTCCAAAACACATAGCTCTGTCCACAGATGAGAACTCGGTTCCTCTGGCCAGGAACAACAGCATCTAAAAAGAAAGAACAGTCAAACTAGAAACAAATACCATAACTTTCCAGCTGCAAGCAAACAAAGCTAAGAACAGAGCAAAGGGTGAACATAAGATTTATAAGCCAGTGACCGCCAACAGCCCAGGTGCTGAATGGAGGAAGAAAGATATCCCAGGGCAGCAGCCTTAGAGGCCGCTCCATTTCTAAAGGAGTGGGTACCAAACCGCACTCCAGACAACCCCAGTTTAGCTAAGGCCCTAGAAGTCACAGCCCAAAACTGATGTTTTGTCAGTGGGCTGCCATTAGGATGACAGAACAAAAACCCCTTGTTGTTCCCCTCACACTGCCAAATAAGCAGCCAAAGCAGAAACTGGGCACAGCTCAAGCTCAGAACACGTGCCCAGCTACAATACGGTCCCTTTGCTACGCTGCTCAGTCTTAGAGCGTTGGTCGGCAATAACCGCCTTACCCTCAAATAACCCCAGGTCCTGAAGCAACAAGACCTTACCAGAAACATCATTTCTGGAACTTGCCACTAACTCACTGGCCCTAAGGGCCCCAAAAAAGGCCACCAAAGAAGCCGCATGAAACAGTACAGACTCAGATACGCACACTGTGCTCCAAAGCCCTTTCAAGCCCAGAAGAATCAAAGGGGAAATAGGGTTCCTCGTGTCGGGACTAGTCCCAGCCTCTCTGGACCACCCCTCAAGCATCTTTCAAAGACAAAAGTCTGCTGTTTCCTCCTTATATTCCAACGCCTTGCTAGTGAAAGCCAAAGCAGACAGGCATCCCCTAATGGATCGCATGGCCAATCCCTAACCTTTTAAAGAAACGCAGTAGTGGAGCAACTGCTCTACTGGGAGGGGCCAAACAATGCGATACCCTACCTCAGCCCTAAAGTCCTCAAAGTGCCGCACAGCACGTTCATAAGACTTCCTGGTGCTAGGCGCAATGGCAAGGCCTATTGCTCTGCAGGCCTCGGCTCTCCAATCAGCCACAGCTCCTGGGGCATTGTCGCCAGCTCGCAATCGACATCTGGGGCCAGCTGATGGAACCTCTCCATCTGTTTGCAAGAGAGAGCGTCCGCCACCCCGTTATTTACCCCAGGAACATGCTTGACCAAAAACAGTATGTTAAGCCGCAGACAGCGCAAAGTAAAGGCCCTCACCAGTCTCATAACCCGTTGAGATTTGGATGAAAGGGAATTAATGACATGGACCACAGCCATGTTATCGCACAAAAAATGACTGTGCAATTGGCCATGTAACTCCCCCACAGCCAAACTGCAACCAGAATGGAAAGAACGCTAGAAACATGAGATCTCGGTTCACCCCCGCTTGAACCCATGACTCTGGCCATACATCCGCGCACCAATGTCCATGGAAATAAATCCCAAAACCTAAAGACCCAGCAGCATCAGACATGACCTGAAGCTCCGCCTCAAACCTCATGTCCTCTCTCCAAAAAGAAATCCCATTAAAGGATTCCAAAAATTCCTGCCATACCCTCAGATCCTCTCACATGCTGCTGATAACCCTAGTCCTATGCTGAGGCAAGCACAGGCCTGCCATATCATCACATAACCTACGAAGGAAAACCCGTCCAGGAGCAACCACTTTGCAAGCAAAGTTAAGATGCCCAACCAGCTGCTGGAGCTCAAGCAATGTGACCTTTCACTTAAGAAGGAAGGCATTAATTCTATTCCTTAAGTCTGCTACTTTCTGAAAAGGTATTCTGGACAGTTGCGCCAGGGTGTCCAGCTCAGTCCCCAAGAAGATAAGCTTTTGGGCTGGGCCTTCCATTTTCTCTTTAGCCAACGGACCCCCCAGTTATGCAGACAGCTCAATAAAGCCAGACAGCAACCATGCACAACGCCCATTCCCTGCAGGACCCACAAAGAGGTACTCATCCAAATAATGAACAACATCCTGCAAACCAACTTTATCACGAACAGCCCATTCTATGAACGTGCTGAAACATTCAGAAGATGCACATGAGACAGACCAGCCCATTGGCAAAGCCCTGTCCATGTAAAATTGCACTGCAAAGGAAAAACCTAAAAGCTTTCCTGCTCCTTGGGAGCCAAACTCCCAACAAAGCAAGCGGGGTTGAACCTCCTGCCCCGCAAAACTGCAGGAAGAGGATGAAGAAGCAGAAGAAGTAGCGAATGCCCTAGCAACCAAATGACCACTGTCAGAGCGGTCACCCAAATTAGGCCGCGCCGGAGACATGACCTGAAGCCACAACTGCTGGTGGATGCGATCCCACTGAAGGGAAGGGTACAAAGCAGCCCTCATCTTAAATTCCTCATCATATTGAATCCAAGCTGGGCCACTAAGCATCATATACCCTTTATAAATGATATCCATATACTGGATAAGTGCAGCCGCTCGCCAAGGCTGGGGACGCACAATCACGCCAGCATATATAAAAAACCCCGGCAGCCAATTGGCCCAAGTTCGATCCACCTTCCGCTTCTTCAACTTCTCTTTCTCTTTGTCATCCAAATCCTCTTTATCTTTTTTCTCCAACTCACGGAACAGGAGGAAGAAAATATCAACATACTTTCCCTTTAGGATCTTATCCTTCGTTGCAGGCAACAAATGATCCCCTAAAGGTATTGCCATATATCCAAAAGGCATGGAAGCGAAAGGGACCGCCCCATAGGGAGAAGGAAAGCCCCATCCCCCTGAAAAGGCACCTGCAACCCCCTGCTGCCCAGCAGCTGACCAATTTCGATATGGCCCAAACTGACCCTGCGACCAAGCCCAATTTGCCTGAGAAACCATAGCTAGGGTGGAAGATACGCCCGAACTCCCAGCAGCAATGCCAGGAGCAGTAAGGGCAGCAGGACCCCATGTGCCCCAAGGCCAACCAAGCCTGGTATATGCCAGCGGGCTGTCCCCAGCCTTACCCAGCATTCCAGTAGGCACCAGCACCAATTCGAATCCAGCAGCCCCCGAAGATGGGACTGATCCCGCATCAGTATCACCAACATTTTCAGCAGACCTGCCCTCCAAAATAGGCAACCTAGTTAATATATCTGCCTGAAATGCCATTTTGAAAACCTTCCTGCTCCCAAACCTTGCGAAGGAGAAACACCCGACGCTTGCTCCAGGGCCCACAGCCTTTGCATGATAGCTGCATTCACCTCATTTTCCCCTTCCATTTTTGCAAGACCTTAGGAGCTTTTCGCACTGGCTATTTACCCTTGGATTTCTCTGTCCCTTTACACCCAGACATCTTACAATAGCAAGGACAGATGAAACCCACAACACCCCTCACAAATGGCCCTGTAAGCCGCCTACAGAATTAACCCCCTTCCAACCATACTTAAGATGGCCGCCAACCAAAAAGAGAAAGCTCTAAAATGGCCTCCGCTTAATGAGAAGGGAGAGGAAAAGATGGCCGCTAACCCAGAAAGAGCAGCCCATAAAATGGAGATAGGGAAAAATAAAATGGCTACCAAGCAAACGAGCGGGGAGAGGACCAATATGGCAACCACTGAATGTAGCCTTTAAAAAACCCCACGAACCAACCGGCCAACGCAGCGCAAACCGCAATCTTAGCCCAACCAAAAAAAGGGGGGTGGGGATGGGAATGAAGCCAAGTGAACTACTCATGTGGGGGAGGGTTTTTTAAACTGGCCGCATAACAGCTGCGTTGTCTACGAAAGGCCTGCTCCAAACTGGCCGCTGCTGCCACAGGCCCAGGCTCCACAATTGCAATCGCCTGACTCAGCTGAACCTGATCAACAGGGCCCCAAGCAGGAGTGAAGAAACGCGCCCTCGGCTTTACTCCAGCTTAATCCCTTCTAGCTGGCTCACAGCACCAACAGACGCTCACAGAACCAACAGTCCCACTGAGCCAAGCTTCACAGAGGGACTGAAGCAATGGGGGCGGAGGTCTGGCCGTTACACCGACCAAGCTCCGCCCCCTCAGAAGCGCACCTAAACAGGCTGTAAAAGTCCTCCCTTCCCTCCAGGGAGGCAAATTGATTTCTGGCAGCCGAGCCACGATGCTGCTGGCTGCAGGAAATTCATTTCCAAGGAAAGCTGGGAATTCAGGTAACATGTATGAACTATTGTTACAACACTGGATAGATAGATAGATAGATAGATAGATAGATAGATAGATAGATAGATAGATAGATAGATAGATAGATAGATAGATAGATAGATAGATAGATAGATGTATGTGTGTGTGTATATATATATATATACATATATACTTCATTCCATTCTTCCACAGTAATTTTTTAAAGTCTCTCTCTTTATATATATATATATATATATATATATATATATATATATATATATATATATATATATATATATATATATATATATATGTATATATAGATGGGAATTATAGGTGGGAATTTAAAGCTGGGAATCCCACAGCAGCCAGTCATTAAATACTTCTCCCTTGACAAACCCTATTTACAGTAATTGAACTTCTGGAGCCCACTTTTGAGGATCTTGGTGGACTTTTGTTTTTTAAAATATAAGCTGATTCTTCAGAGAATTCCTAATGTCTGACTTCTGTTGCTTATCCTTGGAACTTTCTGGACATTCCTGCTGCAAGTTCCATTCTCGGAGCTTTTTCTAGATCTACAAACACTTGATCCAGATTCAGACCATAGCATATGGGGAGTTAGGGATCAAGCTTTTCACCCATGCAATTTTTCCAATCTCAAATGTCTTGGATGAGAGGATTTGGGGTGAATATGAGGGCAGTTTTTCATGTAGTTAGGCCTTCTGTGATGTCACTTTCTTTCAGCCTATGTATTGCAAGGGGGTGTTGTGAAGATAAAATGCAGGATAGAAGGACCATGAGCATGTGAAATGATGGGATAGAATTACGATGGATTCTGTGATAGGCATGGCAACTGGTTTCCCTTAACTTCATTCCATTCTTCCACAGTAATATTTTAAAGTCCATAACATCTGGGCATGGCAAAGCATGTGGGCCATTTTCATCCAATGGTGACCTTCTTCCCAGCTGAGCAATCATTGAGCAGGGAGAAACAGTGCAACTAGCCACAACTTTCGTGTTCCAAACATTACAGTAGCTTGGGAAGAAACTTAAGAGAAGCCAGTGTTTTGCTGCTGTACCCTACTAAGGTTACAAAGATGTGGTGATTGATCTAGGACCTGGAAGACCCAAATTAGAAGAAGAAGAAGAAGAAGAAGAAGAAGAAGAAGAAGAAGAAGAAGAAGAAGAAGAAGAAGAAGAAGAAGAAGAAGAAGATATTGGATTTATATCCCGCCCCCTACTCCAAAGAGTCTCAGAGCGGCTCACAATCTCCTTTACCTTCCTCCCCCACAACAGACACCCTGTGAGGTGGGTGGGGCTGGAGAGGGCTCTCACAGCAGCTGCCCTTTCAAGGACAACCTCTGCCAGAGCTATGGCTGACCCAAGGCCATGCTAGCAGGTGCAAGTGGAGGAGTGGGGAATCAAACCCGGTTCTCCCAGATAAGAGTCTGCACACTTAACCACTACACCAAACTGAATCTTCACTCAGCCATGAACTCGCAGGGTGATCATCTGCCAGTCACTGTGTCTTAGACTAGTGTACTTTACAGAGCTCTGAAGGTTAATCAGCAAGATGGACAAAAAAACTGTACAATAATGATTTTTTTGGGGAAAATACCATTATAAAGGAAAGCCCTGTTGGTTCTTAATTTTTTTAAAAAATGAATGAAATATTAATTTCTTTAGGATTTTGTGGGGATCTTCACTGGCTATTTTGTTATTTGATGACTAAATTCAAAAAAGCAGATCCAGGCCATATTTTTGCAATGCAGACTTGTGTCCCAAACAGTGTTCCCTCTAAGCTGAGTTAGCATGAGCTAGCACAGAGATTTTTAGCCTCCAGCTCACACATTTTTGTCTTAACTCAGGAAGGATGACCCCCAGAGCATACTAATTTATGCAATAGCTCACAACTTTAATGCCAGTAGCTCACAAAGTAGAATTTTTGCTCACATGACTCTGCAGCTCAGAGGGAACATTGATCCCAAACTGTATAGGTTATGTGGTCATGTGCCCGGAGATAGGGAAGGTCTTCTGACAACTAGAGCTTGGCTCTTGGCACTGAAATTGTGGTTATAATTTCAGAACTGTTCTCTCAAGAGCAGTTCTCAAAGAGCTCCCTCAGCCCCACCTACCTCACAGGGTGTCTGTTGTGGGAAGAGGAAGGAAAGGCGATTGTAAACTGCTCTGAGAGAAGGGGCGGTACAAATCCAATCTCTTCTTCTTAAAAAATATTCCCAAATAAATGCTCTTTTGTGGAGGGGGTACCACAACGTGCAAGCATCAGCTGAGGATTCGACTCACCAGGAAACAGCAGCAACATCAAGGTACAGAAAATGTCTGAATTGAGTGGAAAAGTGGCATAACGTGTTAAATAAAACAAACAAAACATAAAGATTTTATTTTGGTTTGGATTTTGCAGTGTTTCACCTCTTCTAATGAAGTTGTGAGCATGAATGTTTCTCGCTCGTCAAGTAAATGTGAAAAACAGCAACAAAATGTACCTTGTTTAACTATGCTACCTCTATTCCTAAGCAATATCAGGTTACATACTGGCAGTAAAGTTGGTTTTTTGCCAAAGTCTAAAGAAACAAGCTTAGACCAGTGAAGGAAGACTGATTAAAATAAATCAAGGAAATGCATAAGTTATTAAAATTAGCACTGATGCAAAATTTCCATGACATTGAGAGGGTTACATAGAACTGGAATGTTGTGTTAATGAAAATTCAAAATGGTTAAATTATAAAAATAATTGCTTGTTTGTCAACTGTTTTATTTGAGTCTTTGTGTTTTGATTGTACAGTTTATAAATTAAATTTGATAAATTATCTTGGTTACTGTAAATTTAAAAGTTGTGAGGCTTTCTTTCTTCTCATTTATCCACCAATCATCTAGCAATCTGTACATTTTTATCCCACCTTTGCCATCCTATTTGTTTGGTGTCGGGAGGGAGGAGGGTAGGTGAAAAGAGAGGTGACACCAGAAACACCCAGAAATCTGTACCAAGCAAGCCTACCTGCATTTCATTGGCAGAGAAGAGATTAAGGATGCCTGATGATATGACAAGAGAACTTTTCTTAACAATTGTTCAGCTCTCTTGGTGAATGTCCAAGTGAATACATTTCTGACAGTCCAATTACTGTGCTCTTTTCACTTTGGGGAACAGCAAGGCTTCCAAAAACTGTTGACATTTCCTGGTCTCAGGTGTGTTGAATCCACTGTACAGATGTTGCTCATGAAAAGTTTATGTTGTTTTGAAAGAGTCTACCATCTTCATTTCCCATGTGCTCTGCAACAAAATGCAGCATGCTACTTAAAACAGAAAGGTAAGACAGAAGCTAGGCTTGAGGAGGTAGTGATTAACTCCTCCACCAAAAAAAATAACATTTCATCACCAGTTCAACTTCCTTTATTCTTGCATTTAAGAAACAGTAATAAGATTCTATGTATTCTTACTCAGAAGTTCCAATGTATTCATTGTTGCTTACTCCCAAGTAAGTATGCAAAGGAGCACAGCCTTAACAGATGAAGGAAACCTTGTCAGAGTTTCGGAATTTCTCCTTTTGCTTGGAAGGAGAAGGTAACAGGTGTGAAGGCATAATCTCAATAGATTCACTGTCTTCAAGCTCTTAATAAATTGAAACAAATCTTGTAATTTTAGGTCAAATTGTTAGCAGTCAAGGTCAAGAGCCATCATGGCAAGATAAATGTTTTACTTCAATTGATCTCCAGTTGCAACTGCTCATCAATTTGCTTTCAATATGCTTTTGTCTTCTCACATCTAAGTAGTAATTAGGAGCTGTAAACATGCCTTCTGCTTTACAAGAGAGCAAAAGGACTTTTTGAGCTGTGTTTTGCCTCTTTGCTGTTTGAGAATGTTGTCTAGGTCAATGGAATTATTAGTAGTGGATTAGTGTTTCTCACTTTTGAATGACTGCATTTTAACTGAGGGTTAGTAATATGTAACTGTTGTACAGCGAATTGATTTTTATTGCACAGTTTCATTCATTTGAAAAGTGCCAAGTGTTTTAATGAATGTGAATTACAGTTCAATTAGATTCAATTTTCAAATAATCTGTTTCTTTCATGTGAAGCATTAGGATGTCACCCTTCTCTGCAAAAAGAGGCCTGTGAAGTAGACTTAATTATTTGGGGAATAATATTCTACATGCTGGTGATCTTATATTGCAACATAAAATAATATACAGATTTGAATTGCTTTTTAATTGCATGCTATATAATTTTAATTTGTCTAAAAGAAATCATTTGGCTGTCCTTGTAAGTCTTGTAGCTTTCAGTGGGTTTCTACCAGTTAAGTAAAAATTAGCAGGCTCTAATAGTCCTTTAATCAGATGCATGGTAAAAAGACCTAGGACTGCTCTGTTAATACCCCAATCCCACCTATATTTGGGAGCATCTGTGTCTCAGTGTTAGAGTGCCTGCTCTGCATTTTGAAAAGTTCCAGATTCAGTCCACTTAAAGGATTAAGTAGTAAGTGATGTGAAAAACCTCTACTGAAACCCCAGAGATCCACCGCCAGTAAAGGTAGACAGTAATCTTGATAGATCAATGGTTTGACTCAGTAGAAGGCAGCTTCTTGTGGGTACATTTGCAAGGACATTTCACCCATGTGACCTTCTAACTTAGAATGCATGGAGCTGCAGCCTCATACCATTTTCGCACACAGCTTACCACGCAGTCACAATCCTGTTCCCTCCGCAGCGTCCGGTCAGATTTCCCACCATCTGCGCCGGAGTTACAGGAAGTGCCGCGGCTTTTGCGTCTCAAATGTAAACTGGGTTTTAGCGGTTTACGTTTGCTACGCAAAAGCCGCGGCACTTCCTGTAACTTCGGCGCAGATGGTGGGAAATCCGACCGGACGCTGCGGAGGGAAGAGGATTGTGACTGCGTGGTAAGCTGGGTGCGAAAACGGTCTCAATATAATTTGTTCCTCTCCATTATTTTTCAAATGCTGCCATCAATAAATAATAGACTGGTCATTGCTACAAGCAGGATGATAGACGACCACTATGACAGTTGCTTAAAGGATTTCAACTCACAAAGGATACAGCTTTTCTTCATGACACTGGCTACACTGTGCTATTTTTTCATACTGTGATTACATAAAAAACAAACCTTCTTAACCTAACAACCAACTAGGATGAGACTTTTTAAAATGGGAAAGCTGACTATGCTGGGTGATCGGAGTCCTTAACCTGCTTCTTAGAGGCCTGTTCTTTTCCCAGCGGATTGTTCTCAGCTCTGAACTAGCCATAAAAGGTATAATCACACACACAAAAAAATGCTCCCAAGAAGACCACTTTTCATTTCAATTGAATTTGTGTTTGAGTAGCTCTTGTCATACGATGTTCCAGGATGACAACGATAACTGTTTTAACAAGATGTGCTACATCTTACCTCTGGAATAGCCGTGGACTGTAAACATACGGTCCTGATGGATCAACCAACTAGGATGAGACTTTTAAAATGGGAAAGCTGACTGTGCTGGGTGATCGGAGTCTTTAAACTGCTTCTTATAGGCCTGTTCTTTTCCCAGCAGATTGTTCTCAGCTACGAACTAGCCATAAAAGGTATAATCACAAAAAACAATGCTCCCAAGAAGACCACTTTTCATTTCAATTGAATTTGTGTTTGAGTAGCTCTTGTCATACGATGTTCCAGGGTGACAACGATAACTGTTTTAACAAGATGTGCTACATCTTACCTTTGGAATAGCTGTGGACTGTAAACATACAGTCCTGATGGATTTTAAATGTTCCATATTGTTTTCCAAGGTTGCTTAAAAAAAAAAATCAGCATGCTCTGCAGATTAGTTAAGCTGGTATACTTCCTTCTGCTATTCCTGGTTTCTTCCTGAAGAGAGGCTTAAATGTAACAATTTGTGCTATGCTAAGAATTTTTTAAAATGAAACTTTGATGGCCCTAATCCAGATGACTTTGTGAGCAACATATTTAAGTACAGTATATGTGGTTCACCTTTTCTTTGTGGCTCAAGAAATCTTAAAGTTCCAAATTTTCCAAATACAATAAAATCCAAATTAACCTCCCTCCCCAAGGAAAAACCCTTGCATCTCACAAGCCTTAAAGACTTTGAAAACAAAACAGCTTTGCAGCACCACCTTAGAATTTGAATGTTGTTACCTAACCTCCTCAGGGATTCTTCTTCATAAAATGGGAGTTACTATAGAAAAAGCATAAACTCTAGCTGATGTCGAGTGGACTGCCTTAACTGAGGGAAAAACCAGATGTTGGTAACCTAAAGACTATAGCTGGTGCACCCATGGGGAGAGACAGACCTTTAGATATGTGAATCCCAGGATAGGAAGGGCTTAAAATTCAACATCTGTGCTATGGAGCAGATGGTCACAGAACCTACCAGGGGTGGGGCGATCCTGGATTTGGTCCTAAGTAAGGCCAAAGACTTGGTGAGAGATGTAAAAGTGATCGCACTGCTTGGGAGCAGTGACCGTAACATTATTGATTTCACCATTTGTAGAAATAGCGAGTATAAATAAGGAGTTGCCCCAAAAGACCAGCACAACCACGTTTAACTTTAAAAGGAGTAAATTCTCTGAGATGAGGAGGCATGTGAAGAGGGAACTGAAAGGAAAGGTAAATACGGTCAAAACCCATGGGGAAGCTTGGAGGCTATTTAAAACTACAATCCTAGAAGCTAACCTAAAATATATATCACAAGTTAGAAAAGGCACAAACAGGTATAAGAAAAGGCCTGCATGGTTAACAAACAAAGTAATGGAAGCTGTAAAAGGTAAGAAGGACTCCTTTAAGCAGTGGAAAGCTAGTCCAAGTGAGATTAATAAAAGGGAACACAGGCTGTGGCAAATCAAATGCAAGACTGTGATCAGGCAGGCAAAAAGGGACTATGAGGAGCATATTGCAAAAACATAAAGACCAACAATATTTTTTTTTTCAAATAGATTAGAAGCAGGAAACCAGCCAGGGAGGCAGTGGGGCCCTTGGATGACCAAGGGGTCAAAGGATTACTGAAGGAGCATAGGGAAATGGCTGAGAAGCTGAATTGCTTTTTTGCCTCCGTCTTCACTGTGGAAGATGAGAAGTGTTTGCCCTCTCCAGAACTACAAATTTTGAAAGGGGTGTTGAAAGACCTGAGTCATATTGAGGTGACAAGAGGGGAGGTCCTACAACTGATAGACGAATAAAAAACTAATAAGTCACCAGGTCCGGATGGCATACATCCAAGAGTTCTGAAAGAACTCAAAGTTGAACTTGTGGATCTCCTGACAAAAATATGCAATCTTTCATTGAAATCTGCCTCCATTACTGAGGACTGGAAGGTAGCATATGTCACCCCCATCTTTAAAAAGGGTCCCAGAGGAGATCCAGGAAATTACAGGCCAGTCTGACTTCAATACCGAGAAAGTTGGTAGAAACCATTATCAAGGACAGAATGAGTATGCACATTGATGAACACAAGTTATTGAGGAAGACTCAGCATGGGTTCTGTAAGGGAAGATCTTGCCTCACTAACCTGTTTCATTTCTTGGAGGGGTGAACAAACATGTGGACAAAGGAGACCCAATAGATGTGGTTTACCTTGACTTCCAGAAAGCTTTTGATAAAGTTCCTCATCAAAGGCTCCTTAGAAAGCTTGAGAGTCATGGAGTAAAAGGACAGGTCCTCTTGTGGATCAAAAACTGGCTAATTAATAGGAAGCAGAGAGTGAGTATAATTGGGCAATCTTCGCAGTGGAGGATGGTAAACAGTGGGGTGCTGCAGGCCCCAGTACTGGGTCCCATGCTTTTTTACTTGTTCATTAATGATCTGGAGTTGGGAGTAAGCAGTGAAGTGGCCAAGTTTGCAGATGACACTAAATTGTTCAGGGTGGTGAGAACCAGAGAGGATTGTGAGGCACTCCAAAGGGACCTGTTGAGGCTGGTGAGTGGGCGTCAACATGGCAGATGAGGTTCAGTGTGGCCAAGTGCAAAGTAATGCACATTGTGGCCAAAAATCCCAGCTACAAATACAAGTTGATGGGTTGTGAACTGGCAGAGACTGACCAAGAGAGAGATCTTGGGGTCCTGGTAGATAACTCACTGAAAATGTCAAGGCAGTGTGCGATTGCAATTAAAAAGGCCAACGCCATGCTGGGAATTATTAGGAAGGGAAATGAAAACAAATCAGCAAGTATCATAATGCCCCTGTATAAATCGATGGTGTGGTCTCATTTTGAATACTGTGTACAATTCTGGTAACCGCACCTTAAAAAGGATATTATAGCATTGGAAAAAGTCCAGAAAAGGGCAACTAGAATGATTAAAGGTTTGGAATGCTTTCCCTATGAAGAAAGGTTAAAATGCTTGGTGCTCTTTAGCTTGGAGAAATGTCGACTGCGGGGTGACATGATAGAGGTTTACAAGACTATGCATGAGATGGAGAAAGTAGAGAAAGAAGTCCTTTTCTCCCTTTCTCACAATACAAGAACTTGTGGGCATTCAATGAAATTGCTGAGCAGTCGGGTTAGAACAGATAAAAGGATGCTTAACATGCACCAAAGGGTGCTTAACATGTGGAATTCACTGCCACAGGAGGTGGTGATGGCCACAAGCATAGCCAGTTTCAAGAGGGTGTTAGATAAAAATATGGAGCATCCACCTGCAGCCCCTGTTCTCATGCCCAGCCCTCCAGCATCTTTCTAATTCTGAAATCCCCAGTGCCTTCAGAAGATCCTGCGCTTTGCTAATGAAGCCAATTGCTGCCAATTGTCCCTTGATTAACTTAAGCCGTAACCCTCTGTCTTTCTGGTGAATGCAAAACTGGATGAGGTGGGCCACAGAGACTGGCCAACTATCCGGAAGAACTTCTAAAAACCCAAAACTGCAGCCCTGCCCCTTCATAGGCTTTTTGAGTACTCGGCGCCAATGCTAATCCGATTGCCCTACAGCTGCAGCCCTCCAAGCTGCCAGAGTTCCTGTGGCATTCGCACTGGCCAAGGGTCCACTTCCAGAGCAAGCTGGTGAAAACGCTGAAACTGTTGGTGAGATAGAGCGTCCACCACCCCGTTGCACACTCCAGGAACATGCTTTGCAAGAAATAGAATGTTCAACTGGAGGCATCGGAGTGTAAATGCTCACACCAGATTCATCACCAATGCTGATTTAGAAGACAGGGAGTTGATAACATGTACAACAGCCATGTTATCGCACCAGAAATGGACAGCGTGGTTGGCCAGCTGCGCTCCCCATAGCCAAATGACTACCACAATGGGAAAGAACTCCAAAAAGGTGAGGTCACGACAGAGCCCACTTGCCAACCACTCTGTGGGCCACTGCTCCGCACACCAGTGTCCCCAAAAATATACTCCAAATCCAGTGGCTCCTGCAGCATCCGAAGATATCTGGAGCTCTGCTTCAATCTTTAATTCGTCCCACCAAAATGAAATCCCGTTGAAGGATTCCAAAAATTCCTCCCACACCTCCAGTTCCCTTCCCATGCCTGAGGTCATTCACACTCTATGGTGAGGGAGATGCAGGGGCCTCGTGGCATCACATAGCCGCCTCAAAAAGGCCCTCCCAGGGGCCACAACTTTGCAAGCAAAATTGAGATGCCACACCAACTGCTGGAGCTCAAGCAGCGACACTTTGCGCTGCCTCTTGAGAGAAACTAATTGAACTCTGAGAACTGCCACCTTATCTGCAGGCAGCCATAAAGCTTGCTGCATTGTGTCCAGCTCGATGCCTAAAAACATAAGCACCAAATTGAGGCCCTCCGTCTTTTTGTGTGCCAGTGGCGCCCCGAGCACCCGTGTCAGGCCCTCAAATGACTGCAATAGCCTGGCACACTGCCCAGACCCAGCAGCGCCGACAAAAATGTAGTCATCTAGCTAGTGAACAGTATCACTTAACCCCGACCTGGCCCGGAGCGCCCATTCCGAAAGGGAACTAAACTGCTCAAAGGCTGCACAGGAAACTGAACATCCCATCGGCAGGGCCCTGTCCATATAATACTTCCCTTCAAAGGTGAACCACAGCAGCTGAAAATCCCCTGGGTGTACTGGCAAAAGGCAAAATGCTGACTTAATGTTGCATTTCGCCATTTCAGCCCCCACACCACAGCCCCGAACTATCTTGACCGCTTGGTCAAATAAAGTGTACCTGACAGAACAGAGAACATCTGGAATGGAATCGTTCACTGATCTGCCCCTGGGGTAGGAAAAGTGGTGTATCAAATGGTATTCCCCTGGCACCTTTTTCAGCACCACTCCCAAGGGGGATACTCGCAAAGTGGATACTGGCAGAGCCTCAAAGGGGCCAAGGACCCGCCCCTCCGCACACTCCTTGGCTATTTTTGCCCTCACAACATGTTCCATCCCTACTACTGAACGGAGGTTGGAGGCCAAACAAGGGACCCTACGTCCCTGGTACGGAATCTGAAATCCATAAGTAAAGTCCTCTAGTAAATAAGCCCTATCAGCCACCAGGGGATATTTGCACAGCAACTGCCTAAGTACTGTCAGTTGTATGGGACTGGGTCGCTTTTCCAGGTGGCTGCTGGTTACTCCCACCCCCAGGGCGTCTGGCACCTCCCTTAGGCTTAGGTTTACTGCAGGCTGAAAAGGCGTGTGACCCCCCGCATAGCGGGCATTCATGTTTAAATTTACAGGCCTTTCTGGAACACATGTCCTTGGAGGTATATTCCCAGCAGAGCAGCCAGGGTTAAACCGACTGGCCCGCTGCGCTGCAGGCACCTTCACTATTCTGTTGTTTGTGTACCAGATGACCACTGTCGGCCCTATCACCCGTATTGGACTTTGCCAGGGACATCAACTGCAGAAAAAGCTGTTGATTAATCTGGTCCCAAGGAAGCCCTGGGTTGACTGCAGCCCTCATCCTGAAGGCCTTGTCATATTGCAACCAAGCTGCGCCGACAAAATTCGTGTATGCGTGGTACATTATGTCACAATACTGTAAAAGTGTTGCCGCCCCAAAAGGCTATGCCCTTGCTATTACACCAGCATAGATCAAGAAACCTGGCAGCCAATTGGCCCAGGTCCTGTTTACCTTTCTCCGTTTACCTTTCTCTGTTGTCATCTAGGTCTTCCTTATCTTTCTTTTCAAGTTCTCTATAGAGGAAGCTGAAGACGTCCACGTATTCACCCCTCAAAATCTTGTCCCGGGTCACCATCGAAAGGTGTTCACCCAAGGGCAATGCAGTGTCATCATATGGAAGAGCCTGGAAAGGTATGGACCCATAAGGATTTGGGGAGTAGCCCCACATATCCCACTGATAACCCAGCCGCCACTCCCCCGCTGCGGCAGCTGTTGTTGCCTCCGCCAAGGCAGCACATCAGGTGCTGCCTGTGAAGCAGAGGCACCTTGTGAAGATGCCGCGGCAGCTGAGTGCAAAGAGGCCTGTGCAGCAATACCTACAAAACTCTGGCCTTGCAGCGATGTGTAAGGTGCACCCCATGCCCATGATGGCCCAGCCTGATCCTGTTGCGCAAAAGGCCCCAACTGCCCCGGCATTGGTGCTGCAAAACCTGTTGTGCTTATCGGCACCGAAGATTGAGAGTGGCCGCAAGGACCCCAAGGTCTGTGGCTGCTGTTGCAATGGGGACTTACCTGCATCCACCGAGGGGGTTATTGCCACTGCCACAGCCAGGGCCGGCTGCAAGACATCCCCCACTGATCCATGGGCCACAGGCTCCATGCATGGCACCTCTCCTGTATCAGCGCTGGCCTCCTGGTCCGGTTCTTGCCCCATGTCTGCTCCAACAGCCCTGCCCTGTAAAGCAGAAAGGCAGGCCAGAACCTCCTTCTCAAAAGTTAACTTAGCTGATCGGCCAGTTGCCCTGTGGCGCCCTCCCATGTAGGAGCTCCTGCAGCACCCCTCTGTTGCTCCAAGACCTCTAGTTGTCCAATAATGGCCTGCCTTAACTGGGCCTCATCACCAAACTTGCCCGGGGGACTAGGTTGCTGACCCTGTTTTCTTGAAGGCCTAGCGGGCTGCTTCCCTTTCAAGAGGCCCTGACCCTTCTTGGGCGCCATATCCCTGATTATGTGGCAGCCCCCTTTGAAGGAGCCCAGAGGCTAACCTTTGTTCTAAGACCAGCCTTAAAATAAAAGAAATGGTGTGGGGGTGTGTGGCAGCCACTGCAACCAAGCCCTGCACTTCCCTATTGGGAGGGGGGAGGGAACCTCAACAACCTTCATCCAGTGAGGGAAATCCCCAGGCTGTCCACCCTAGACCCCACCCAAGAAAGGTCCTCCGGACCCAGGCAAAAAACCCCCGTCCCCCTACCAAGCAACCTCAGAGTTGCTGAGGACGGGCTAGGCTGTCTTGGCTCTTAAACAGAGCTGCCCCACCGTCCCTCGACTGTCTAGCCTGGCCCCACATCTGGCAGTCCCTGCCGCCACACTTCGTAGCTGCCCCAACGGCCGGTTGATCCCAGATGCTGCTGCGTGCAGCCGCCGAACACCTCAGCTGCATGCTGCCTCCTGCTGCCACACGTGAGACCAAGTGCCCCCACTGGGTCACCTCCGAATGCCTCAGGCAGCCGATGAAGCCTGCCTGGGACATCCTGCTCGCCCATGCCTTGCCTCTGCCACGCGTGCTTGCCCCAGGCTTCGGCCCAGCCAAAAGTACTCCCCGTATGCGGCTCTCTCTGCCGAGAGCCAAGAAAGAACTGCATGGAGCTGGGCGGGGGTGGGGCTCTTATAGCCCTGGCTCCACGGCCCCCAGCAGTTCCCCAGATGTCCAGGATGGCAGGCCAGCCTCCCATCCTTCCGGGTCGGCAACAGCGGCCCCCAGCCTCTAGCTGCCATTGCCAGCCCGGCTGGGAGGGGTCAACCTGGTTATAGAAATGGGCACGATTGTATGAATTTAATGATGTGTTTAATGATTTTAATAGAGTATTATTTTGGAATAATAAATCATTTATGGCCATGAGTCCTGACAGTGTTGGGGGGGGGGGGGGAAGGTGCACTATATATTTTCTAGAAATAAATAAATACAGTACAAGTGTGCATTATATTCACTATGGACAATTTTGACAGTGGTGTCAAAGTGGTTGACAGTGGTGTCAAAGGTGCTTATAGCTTCATTCATTTGTCTCTACACCGGAGAGCCAGTTTGGTGTAGTGGTTGAGTGTGCGGACTCTTATCTGGGAGAACCGGGTTTGATTCCCCACTCCTCCACTTGCACCTGCTAGCATGGCCTTGGGTCAGCCATAGCTCTGGCAGAGGTTGTCCTTGAAAGGGCGGACTCTTATCTGGGAGAACCGGGTTTGATTCCCCACTCCTCCACTTGCACCTGCTGGCATGGCCTTGGGTCAGCCATAGCTCTGGCAGAGGTTGTCCTTGAAAGGGCAGCTGCTGTGAGAACCCTCTCCAGCCCCACCCACCTCACAGGGTGTCTGTTGTGGGGGAGGAAGGTAAAGGAGATTGTGAGCCGCTCTGAGACTCTTCGGAGTGGAGGGCGGGATATAAATCCAATATCATCTTCTTCTTCTACACGGAAAGCTTGAAATTAGATACCTAAATGGCAGACTTCGCAAAAAAATGGAGAACTATGCAGTTAATATTTAAACAGGCATCACGCTGTGTTCTGATACATAAAATGGGTATTTATAAAGAGGAAATAAATTGTGACTGTGATGTCAGCATAAAGTTACCCATCATGTTCAATGTAGCTTGATTTTTTTGAGAATGGCAGTTAGGCCAGAAGAATCAGAGGTACGAAACCCCCCAGCTCTTAGCAGATGTTATGTTGGTATCACATTCATGCAGAGTGGAGAACACCTGCCACACATTTTGGAAATGTGATACATGTGATTCCCGTATTGTATGAATATAGTGATGCATGGATTTTTGATGCACAGCTCAAGCGGGATCCATGGAGAGGCATCATAGACATTTTCTAAGCAATATGCACAATATGACAATTGCACATATCACATCCCCAAAATGCATAGCTGGTGGGCTCCTATTCCACATGAACATAGCACCAACAAAATAGATGAAGTTTTCTCATACAATCAAAGTAGGTGGGCAGATTAAAATACAAAGGGAAGTTTGCTTTCCTTCAGAGTGTTATGTTCTTAGCAGAAGATTCGTGTTTTTAAAAAGAGAAAATTACATAGAAACTGGAACGCTTGACACTGCGTAACTTTATACAGAGACAGTTTTTTAAAATGCGAACGCTAAAGACTGTATTAATTAACTCAATAGATGCTTGTTTTTCATACTATTGCCTGAATTTTTCAGCTTCCTGTATTTTTCTCGTATTACAATATCTTATGAAATAACGGGTATGAAATGGGCATGAAAAATGAGTGCGGAATAATGGGTATGAAATAATAGCGTACGATGCCAACAAAATGACAGCAAAAGTTCTTAGTCACATTCTTGTGCACGCACAAGTGTGCGGAAAACTGCAAATGAACAACTTTCTCATTGGTTCTGTGTAATTAATGATCCAGCCTGCTTCTCCATCCAGGCATTAGTAAACAGAGCAAACCTAATGGGATGTCTTTCACAAATATTATCTTGGATGTCAGTGGAGGCACTTACAGGGGGAGCAGCAAAGGTCAGAAGAGTCTATTCCAATGTGTACCTTTCTTCTTTTCTACAGAAGCCCTGGCAACCCGGATCTCTCTTGAGAACTGCTCTTTACTTCTTCATTCCACGCTTCAATCTGTGCTGAGAGCTGAACAAACTGAGGCTTTCTAAAAGAAGCTGAAATACACTTTAGGTGTGTCAAAAATCTTTTTTTTCAATTGGAGATGCAAATCTGATAGAGCTTCCTTAGTGGCAGTCTGGTCACTCTCATACACAAAAGTTTTACCTTCCGCTTGGAAGTGAAAAGGTCACTTTTGTGAGGAAAATTGTAATGTTAGCCTTTTGGTAGCAGTGTCAGAAAGTCTCAAGTCCTCCCCACCTTTTTCCTGCCTCAGCTTTGTATTCTCTTCTTGTCACTGAAATATATATTTCGTTTTGAATGGTCACAGCTATAGTTTCTGTTGTTTGCAGGTGCTCTCCAGGTGCATAGAACCAGCAAAAGATTTTCAGTACGACGTATGTAGGATTGCTAACTCCAGTTTAGGAAATTCCTGGAAATTTGGGGTTGTACCTAGAGAGGGTAGACCTTGGGGAAGGAGCTCAGCAGGAATGAGATGTAATATAATCCACCCTTTGAAGGTGGAGTATATTCCTTCCCTTCAGAGGAATTGATTCCTATAGTGTGAGGATCAATTGTAATTCTAGGAGAATTCCTAACCACCTGGCCTTGTTTTCCCTCCAAACATCTTCAATTTTCCCGGAAGTTATTAAACATGACAATGGGTATTATTTACCTTATTTTTTCTCCCACCAGCAGCTGGAGATCTCCTGCCCCTGGTGGATAAATGGTAAGCACACACTTCTTCTGATGTCTAATGGATACTGTGGTTAAAAAAAACTGCTGAGAGTCTGTTTTCAGATTTGATGAATTGATAAGCAGGGAAGAATAAGGATTCCAGATCAAAGTATTTCATATAATTTTACATGCACACATCTTTTGCATTGATGATGTAATTTGGGTTTGGGTAACCATATTGGAGCACAAAAATATAAATTGAGATTTGGCTTCCATTCTTTGGGGATCTCTCTCTCTCTCTCTCTCTCCTCTCTCTGTCTCTCGGCTTGGCTTGGCGAACGAAGATTTAAGAAGGGTGCAATAGTCCACGTCTGCTGCAGGCTCGCTGGTGGCTGACAAGACCAATGCGGGACAGGCAGATCCGGCCACAGTGGCTGCAGGGAAAAGTTTGATTTAGGGTTGGTGCTGTAGCAGTGCGATTCTTCCTCAATCTCCTTTTGTCCTCAAGACCAGCTATGTGAAAGTGTATGCGCAATTCTTTGGGGATAAAACCAGAACATCTGTATACTTATGGATATGAATTAATTTATACTGAGTTGAGAAGCGGTACCATAATCCGAGACTCACTCCCTGTTTGAACTTATTGGTGCTTCTGTAAGTACACGAAATATTTATATGCATGGACTATCATTTCCTATTAAAGCTAACGTTGGGTTGTATAAATCACGGTAAGCATTTTCCCTAATGAAGCACTTCAGTGTTTCTTTAATATACTTGGTGGATTTTGTCTGATGCAATTTCCTTGCAAACCGAAACTTACTGAAAAGCCAGTAATTTCAATGACTGCGCTAAATGCTTAGTGGACTGAAGTGTTCCAATGGCATGCATTATTCTTTAAAGGTTAGTAAACGATGTCTGGACAATATACACACCTATCAGTGGTGTGATGTTACATTCTCTGTACTTAAATTTTAAAAAAAAACTAATAAGAAATCTGTTGTCGTTTTTGTACTCCATGTATAGACAAGAGCTTCAGTGTGCTTAACTAGGGCAATTAGTGGTGATAGATCGCAAATAGGAATGAGACTGTATGAACATAAGAGTTACCATGCTAGATCAGAACAATGGTCAATCTAGTACATGATGCTCTTGCTAACAGCAGTCAGTTTTAATTAGGGAGGGCTCATTAAGTAGTTTGTCATGAATTTTGGCCAGTTAGTGGTTTGTGAAACAATGTTTGTGGAAGGCACCTGGCATGAACATTCTGCAAACTTGGGTGCTGTTCATAGCTATCTGTGGCAGTTCATGAACGGATATATTTCTAGAGAGACTGACCGTTCAATTAACCTGTTTGCAAAACTCCAAGGCAAAAGAGAGAAAAGCAGAATTCTCCAGTCTTGGAAACATCAATAGGAGCCCTCCAAAGCTTAACAAACATTGCTGCCTGCCAGTGAGAGAGTTCTCATTCTGCTCTAAGGGATCAGAATGCCATATGTATGCTCAGTTCAGATCCACACCCTCTCCTCTGTCAGCTGGTGGCAGTTACACAGAAAGACAGGGAGATTGTTAAAAGTGGACTAGCAGAGCACATTCTGTCAGCAAAGGGTTCATTGAAGTTTCAAAATAATCAAACTTGTCTTTGTTTCAAAGCTAAGTTTCATTTATTGATTACAGCAATGTTACTCTCTACTAGGAAGCATTGAAACTGATAACGAGTGGCTTCACATCTCAGCATTTATGCATACAGCTCAAAGGACTGGGCTTTAAACTAATTCCCATAATAAAATACATTTTGGCCCTGCAAGTAACTCCTTCACACTCCAGCTTATCAGTTGCCGGGGACTGCCGGTCTCTTCCCCCCTGGTGATGTCCTTGCTTTGCTCGGGAGGCGCCAGAGAGGCGCGCTTGCCGCTTTTGCACTTCAAAGGCAGTGCTGGCCTCCAGGGCCCTGGCACCTCCGTTCCCACCCCTCCTCCTTCTCTTGCAGGGTACAGGTGTTAGTGGTACAATATTTCATTCAGGCATAGGGTTAGTAAATATAAGACATTAATAACTTCAATGAGACATTTCTGACACATTCCTTCCTGACTGTGAATTTCTCTCCCACTGGGGTTTTGATGTTAGGTGAACTCAGGGCTCTGAGCCACCATGTCCCTCTGCTCATGTCAAGTGGTGGGTACTGGGTGCCTCAGCTGAGAACCCACATTTTTTACCCTTCTGATTATGAATGCCTCTCCCCTGCTGAGGTTTGGGTGCTAGGTGGACTCAGGCTCTCAGCCACCTTGTCTTTCTGCTCACACGAAGTGCAGGGGATTAGCTGCTAGGAGCCTTGGCTGAGGACCCATTTTTAACCTGGTAGTGACATCAAGCCATCTTTGTACATACTGAGATTGTGGCACTATTAAGTTATACTGGTTTTAGACTATTTATTTAATATATTTAACCTATGAATTGTATTCTAACTGTATTATCTTGTTTTAATTGTTGTAACATGGTTTATACCATGTCCTGTAAGCCGCCCTGAGCCTGCTTCGGTGGGGAGGGCGGGGCATAAATAAAAAATTTATTATTATTATTTTTATTTATTGTGAACTCCTCTCCCCTACTTTCTGGGTTCTCCACATAGCCCTTTTGACCTCTTGGAAGGTGCCCCAGCCACAGCAGCTCAAGTGTGGGGATCCCTTCTTGGAGGGGCCTCCTGTTCCCCCGAGACATTTCCCTGCCGAGAGAGTGGGCCTCTTTTTCCTCCCACTCTTTCCTCCAGCAGCAACATGGTTGGGTTCATCTTTTGCAGGGCAAGAGCTGGGGGTTCGCATCCCTCCAAGAGGCACAGCTGCTTTCTGGCACTGGGCTGGGAGGGGCTGCAGAGGGATGTTCTCAAGGCAGAAGCAGCAACAGGGATTTGGGGAGCCAGTACTACCATAGAAGCAACCTTAGAGGCACATCCATTACTTAGAAACATACTTGAAACATACTAGGGAGGGACGGTGGCTCAGTGGTAGAGCATCTGCTTGGCAAGCAGAAGGTCCCAGGTTCAATCCCGGCATCTCCAAAAAGGGTCCAGGCAAGAAGGCATGAAAATCCTCATCTTGAGGCCCTGGAGAGCCACTGCCAGTCTGAGAAGACAATACTGACTTTGATGGACCAAGGGTCTGATTCAGTATAAGGCAGCTTCCTATGTTCATATATGAAATAGTCCCTGTGCATTCTTTCAGATGTATAAACGTACATCATCACTTTAATCCATAAACACTCGGCTGAGCAAAAAACTGTAAGCAGTCTTTATTATGCAAGATGGTTTGCATAATTAATCACTTAAAATGGAACATTCTGTTTCCCACAGATCTGGTGGGGCTGGGGTGCCCACCCAGCTGTTGTGGTGAGCCTCTGTTGGAAGTCTTACCAGGTTTGCCTTTCTGTCATTGCAAATCTGCCTCTGGAGAATTGTGGGGGGCCCAGCCAGCCCAACAAGGGTTTGCTTTCCTCTGCAGGTTGTTTCAGCCCTTGGTGGAGGGGGTTGTGAGAGTTGTTGGCATGCTTCCCTTGCTTGTTTGGAGCAGCTGGGGTGCCTTCCAAGCTGTCATATGATTACTCTGGGAAGCCTCTGTCAGAAGTCTTGTCATGTTTGCTTTTCTGCCATTCCAAATCTGCCTTTAGAGAATTGTGAATGGCCCAGCCAGCCTGACTGGTGTTTCCACTGCAGAATGGAAGAATTCAACATGGTGTTTCAGCCCTGGGGGGTGCTGTGAGCATTGTGGGCATGCTTCCTTTGCTTGTATTGTGCAGCTGGGGTGCCTGCCAAGTTGTTGGAAGTCTTGTCATGTCTGCCTTTTTGTTGTTCCAAATCTATCTTTGGAGAATTCTGGGTGCCCCAACCAGCCTGACAGGTGTTTATTTTCCTCTGCAGAGCAGAAGAATATACTGTGGTGTGTTTCAGTCCTTGGGTAGGGGGTTGTCCTTTACTAGTCAGATGTGACTAGGGTGCCCAGTAAGCTTCCATGGGGTTGCTTTGGGTAGCCCTTGTCAAAACTCTGGGGATGTCTGCCTTTCTGTCCTTCAGAAACTGCCTTTGGGGACTTGGGAGGGGGAAACATGGGGGGATGGTTTCCTTGCTTCCATTGTCTGGCTGAGGGGGCTGCTCAGATGAAGTTTCTCTGTGAGTTTGATGTCACTGGTTTGTTCCTAAGCCATTCCATAGACTCCTGTAACTGCAACTGTTTTTTTTTTCCAGAGAAAGCACCAGAGACCTTTTTTGGGGGTCCATAACTGGTACCCCAGAAATGTAATCCATCCCCAACTTGGAAAGATTGTAGGGGAGCAGGTGGCAGGGTGGGATTTCCTGAGCATCTGTTGTGTGTTCCATTCTATATACTTTTGAACCTGTGCCTGACATCCCCCCGCCGCTCCCCCTCCCGCCAAAAAAGAGAAAAACTTTCCTGGCTTGAACTTAGTTCTGTTGGGTTTGCATTGCCACAGTGGAAATGGTTCCACTGAGTACATAGCACTAGTTCTGCTGGGCTTGCAAAAATACCCTCTCTTCAGTTTCTACTGCAGAAATTCTCTAGCCTAGCACAACCAGTAACAATGCGCAGCATCACTGGTATTGCAAGCCCCTGCAGCTTGACAACACTTTTCACCACCATAACTGGTGGGTGCCATGGAGCAGCCGTAGAGATTGACCACACCCCATTTCCTCAAATGAAACCACGAGGAGTGGGATGAGCTTATTCAGATACGGCGTGGAAGATCTAGCCAATCCAGGAGGTGATTGGCTGGCCAGGTAGGCAGCAAACACCATCACTGGATCAGTCTTTCCCAAAGCAAGCTTGAAATCAGACGTGCACATTGCGGACAGTATCTGGCCTCACAAGAGATTTTACTTTTCTTGAATTCTTCCTCATGGTGGTGGCGGTACACTTATGGCATATCCAGCTTCAGAACAAGGTGGTTAAGTTCTTGTGTGACAATCAGGCAGTGGTGCAGGTGGTTAACAAGCTCACTTTGAGGTGTCCTTTGGTCATGAGACTGGTAAGAGCATTTGTGTTGCGCTGCCTACAGTTTAATACCCTGTTCGTGACTTAGCATGTGCCAGGCATTCATAACAACATTGCTGATGCCTTGTGTTGCTTTCAGGGGGAACAGTTCAGGCAGCTGGCCCCAAATGCAAACAAGGAACCAGAGTCAATGCCAGAGGAATTGTGGAGTCTTGGCAGGGTGAAATCAAAAGGGCGGTCGCAGCATCGCTAGCGCCAGGTACAAGGGTGACATACAAGGGTATCAGGATGCCTTTAAGGGATTCTGAAATAGTCAAGGGCTTGGTCAGCAGTGGCCAGTGCCAGTGGAACATTTGCTGCAGTTTGGGGTTTTCTTGTGGAACAGGGGCCTGGCTGTCCGAACCATTAAGGGCCATCTGGCGGCTATAGCCTTTCAATCGAAAGCCAGGGGCTTGAAAGAATGCACAGGAGACTTCAGGTTGTGGCGTATGCTAGAAGGCTGGGTCAGGGAAGCACCACCAGTGCCTGATAATAGGCAGCCCTTTACCCCAGAGATCATACAAACACTGCTGCAGTTTGGTGTAGCGGTTAAGTGTGCGGACTCTTATCTGGGAGAACCGGGTTTGATTCCCCACTCCTCCACTTGCACCTGCTGGAATGGCCTTGGGTCAGCCATAGCTCTGACAGAGGTTGTCCTTGAAAGGGCAGCTGCTGGGAGAGCCCTCTCCAGCCCCACCCACCTCACAGGGTGTCTGTTGTGGGGGAGGAAGGTAAAGGAGATTGTGAGCCGCTCTGAGACTCTTCGGAGTGGAGGGCGGGATATAAATGCAATATCTTCTTCTTCTTCTTCTTATTTGGGAACATTTGTACATCACAGTGGGAGGTTGAACTGCTTAGGGTGGCCACAGTGGTGGTGTTCTTTGTGGCACTTCGAATAAGTGAGCTGGTGGTTAGGTCACAGTAGGACAACAGAAACAGGGCCTTACTGATAACAAATGTGAGGCTGGGGGTGGACTATGGTCACACTGAGGGTACGCTGGCCCAAGACAGATCAGAGAGGGGTGGAGCAGACAGTTACCCTTCACAGGAACATGGAGGAGAGGCTATGCACAGTGGGCAAGCTTGAGCATTGGCTGCGGGTGATGGACCGGAGGTCGGGTCTGCTGTTTCAACATGAAAGTTGCCTTCTGCTGACATAGTACCAGTTCTGGGCGGTGGTACGCTGGGCCTTAAGCTTGACTGGTCTGGCTGCAAGGGACTTTGGTAGCCACTCCTTTCGTATTGGAGCGGCTTCTACAGCTGCTGGGCTGGGGTTTGGCCACATGGAGGTCCAGCGAGTTGGGCGCTGGAGGTCCCAGGCATATCGGGTTTATGTGAGGAAACAGTAAAGGCTGATTCTGGGTTTCCTTGCAGGATGTGGCACAAGGACGGAGACCACCAATATATTGATTTGTGGGCATTCCATCGTGTATTGGGCAGGCAGAAGGGCCAGCAGCTCCAGCATTGGTACCCAGCTAGGCATTGGCGATAACACCATGATTAAGTGGCTGAAAAAGTGGGGAATGCGCTGGGGCCAGTTGTTGCCCCTCATCCATGCTTATCTCTCGACGGGATCAGCTCCCTGGATCATGGTTGTACATTTGGGTGAAAACGATCTGGGCACTCGGATGACTGTCTCCTTGTTGGCTGAGGTCTCGAAGGATTTCAAGACTCTGCGACAGTGGTCCCCTGACACAGTATGGGTCTGGTCCAACATGTTGTCATGGAGGGTTTGGAGGGGGGGGGTGAATAACCTGCCCCAGGTGGACGAAGCCCGATGCTGGCTGAACAATAGGTAGGTCAGTGATCTTGGGGGTGGAAGCATCATTCCACATCCCAGGATCCATTTCTTGTTGTTGCATCTTTTCAGAGCCGATGGAGTGCACCTTTTTGAGGTGGGGACAGACATTTCCTTAGCTGACCTGCAGGGTGGTCTGCGTGACCTGGTGGTCCCTGGTTAGCAGGAGGGGAGTTAAGCCAAGGCTAACCCCCTCTGTGGCAGAAAAAGCAAGGATTAAAAGGATTTGGAACTAGCAAGCACTCTGAGATATTAGCTATGGAGGGGGGGTTCTCAATTGGGCTACCTAGAGGCTTGGCAGACTGGGTGGCTAGGTTGGGGGCCTCTTTGGGGTTGGGGGAGCATACGACCGGCCCTAAGGCTTTGCAGTCATGGACCGGGGGTATGTGCCCATCCCCTCTACGCACTGGTGTGCGGTCCGTGACGGGTAGGGTCTGGAAGTTTCTGGACCTGGCCCTGAGCCGGGGTGGATTTGCCATCAGAAAGCTTGTTTTGCAAGCTCAAGGCAACCCGTGCTTTATGATGTATGTAATGGTGCAGGTCAGCTTTTGTGTAAATAAAGTCCCAGTTTAACCCATAACTTGTGTGGTGTTTCAATTGAGAGGTGGGTGGACAACAGACCCCACCTTGATCATCTAACATTCTGCTGCTGCATTGCAATCTGCTTTGGAAATGGTACAGATTCCCTACGGCAAGGACTTTGTTATTTGGAGATTATTATTTTTTTTAAGCAAATGAGGTGATAAGCCCAACTGGGCATGCTGAGCTAGATGTGTGGCCCAAGTCAGGTTAAAAAAGGATGGTGGCTGTATACGCAGCCGAATATTTCTTTTCAAACAACAGGCTGAAGGCTGAACGGATGCAGTCTGTGCTGATAGATTTTACTGGCATGATATGAGAATAGCAGCAGATGTAAATGATGATAAAACAAGCTGGTCTGGCACTTAGTGCAATCAGTGATTAGACATGAATTAAAAGCTTGACATGTTTGATCAAAAGCAAAACACTCGCAAATGCATCTGAGCTGAGAAGGCCAGTAATTGCTGCCACCTCCAGCATCAGCTTTGGAAGGCCAAACGACAGCTGCTGGCAGTGGTGTTAGCCATCACTCCGTAGGCTCTCTCAATAGCTTCATTTCAGGAGAAGAACGAAATAATTCCATTCATAATCAATGTCCAGGGAGATCTTCCCATGGCAAGGAAGGACTGCTAAAACAGATTTTCGTCATTGCATGTATACTCAGTGGCCAAAGATATCATTTTCGTTTCATTTTATTTAGTTTATATCCCGCCCTTCCCACCAAAGCGGCTCAGGGCGGCTCACAACACACAGAAGTTCTAACATAGGATTAAGTTTTAAAATGCATCAATTTACAACATTTAAACAATAAACCAGTAAAAACAGTAAAACACTAAAACAAAGCCATTTACCAAAGTATCATACTACAGCCTTCTATTCAAAATTTTCAAGAACCAATCAGTTGTATGCCAACCGGAAGAGGACTGTCTTACAGGCCCCGCAGAACTGCCTAAGGTCCCGCAGGGCCCTCACCTCTTCCGGTAGCTGGTTCCACCAGCAAGGGGCTGTGATTGAAAAGGCCCTGTCTCTGGTTGATTTAAGTCGGGCCTCCTTTGGCCCGGGGATTGCAAGCAGGTTTTGAGAACTCGATCTCAGCACTCTCTGGGGAACATATGGGAAGAGACGGTCCCTAAGTTAGGCAGGTCCTAGGCCATATAGGGCTGTAAAGGTAATAACCAGCACCTTGTACCCAACTCAGTATATTATTGGCAGCCAGTGCAGTCTCCGGAGCCCCGGCTGGATGTGCTCCCATCTAGGAAGCCCTAATAGCAGCCGGGCAGCAGCATTCTGCACTAGCTGCAACTTCCGGGTTCGGCACAGGGGCAGCCCCATGTAGAGGGCATTACAGTAGTCCAACCTCGAGGTGACTGTTGCGTGGATCACTGTTGCCAGATCGTCATGCTCCAGGAAAGGGGCCAACTGCCTCACCTGCCTAAGATGAAAGAATGTGGACTTGGTAGTGGCTGTTATTTGAGCCTCCATTGTCAAGGAAGGCTCCAATAGTACCCCCAAGCTCCTGACCTTGTGCGCCGTTGTCAGTGGCACACCGTCAAAGGCTGGTGAGGGGATTTCCCTTCCCGGGCCACGATGACCCAGGCAAAGGACCTCTGACTTGGCTGGGTTTAGCTTCAATCCACTCAGTCTGAGCCATTTAGCCACAACTTGCAACGCCAGGTCCAAGCAGCAAAAGAAAATTTGATTTCTTTGAACAAATGCCTAAGTGGTTACACTTTATTTATCCAGGCATTTCTAAGACACTTTTCTTCCCAAAGGGAAACAAAGTGGCTTACAGAAACTTCCCAAATATAATACCAATAGCTAATTTTGAAAAAAAAAAAAAACACAAGAAAATACAAACCTATTATGGACTGGTCAGTTTATCAAGTTGCCTAATGCAGGCCTCAAGATGCAAGTAATAGGTCAAACCTAAGAGCCCTTTAGCTCATACTGGCATTATGATACAGATAACCGCATCTGCCACGT
Source organism: Heteronotia binoei (assembly GCF_032191835.1). Classification (NCBI taxonomy): domain Eukaryota; kingdom Metazoa; phylum Chordata; class Lepidosauria; order Squamata; family Gekkonidae; genus Heteronotia; species Heteronotia binoei. The sequence continues at coordinate 15,830,692 of NC_083230.1, forward strand.
TAACGCCCACTCACCCAGCCTCAACAGATCCCTTTGAAGTTCCTCACAATCCTCTCTGGTTCATCTTGATGGTTAGTGGATAAGTCTTTGTTACAATGTTGTAAGTGAGTGAGAAATGATTCTAATGTTGAAAATTGAGAATCTGGGAAAAAGCTGATGAGCAAAACAGGACTTTAAGCAGGTTTTGCCTGTTGCTGCACAGGTTGAATATTTGTGAATATTGGACGTTTATTCTAAAGTATTATTGCCTAATGGTTGGGAGAATACGTTTGTCTGAAGAGAAGTGTTGTGATGGTATTTCTTCCACCTAGAGTGCATATTTGTTTGAGGCATATTTGAAAGTGGAGTAAAAACACTGATATTGGCATTTGAGAGTTGTTATTATCATTTGAAACTTTGAGAATGTACGTCTTTAAGAGGAGCACTACACGGAGCCTACAGTGGCTATCAAGAAATGATTTTGTTCTAGTAGCTATCAGGGCTTGGAAGAGAAAAGTGTAAGAGACTGACTGACTTGGGCCAAACCAGTATCTCTGAAGAACTAAATGAGGCATAACGGGGGAGGACTGACCTTGCAAGTCATTGCAGGAACCTACAAAGGGTTTTGCAGAGTGTCAGAGAGCCTTTGATACGCTAAAGAAGAGCCTCACAGAAGCCCCAGTCCTCAAACCACTGGATTATTCCCAAAGGTTCATCATGCACGCTGGTGCTAGCCATTGTGGCTTAGGCATAATTCTATTCCAGAAAGGGCAAGATGACTGCCTTCATCCAGCAGTATGTCTGAGTTGGGAGGGAACAGAAATATAGAGCGTTTTCGCACTGACCTTAATCGGGAGCGACGTCCCTCTTCACCGCGCAGCGTCTGCGCGGATTTCGCACTAATTGCTCCGCAGAACCTGGAAAAGCCGCAAACTCCTGCGGCTTTTGTGTCGCAAATGTAAACTGGTTTTTGGCCAGTTTACATTTGCGACGCAAAAGCCGCGGGACTTTGCGGCTCTTCCGGGTTCTGCGGAGCAATTAGTGCGAAATCCACACAGACGCTGCGCGGTGAAGAGGGACGTTGCTCCCGATTAAGGTCAGTGCGAAAACGCTCATAGTGTCATTGAACAAAAAGCCAAAGGAGTAGTATGGGAGCTTAATAGACTCAAAACATAGAGACCCCATGTTACTCCAAGGGCTTCCTGCTTATTGAGACTATTATTTCTACTCCTTTGTGACTCAGACATACTGCTGGATGAAGACAGATTAGTGGGCAAGTTGGGAGGGATCAAAATTGGGTTAGAAATTCTGTAACCATGTGGAATTGTTTTGAACCTGTGTCCCTGATTTTTTTTTTCCTCACAGAAACTGAGATGAATGTTCACTCTCTTTTTGCATGGGGGTAGGGATGTAAGGAGGAGCTCAGGCCCAAAACATCAACTCTGAAGAGCTAAATGAGGCATAATGGAGAAGGACAGATGTCGCAGGAACGATCCAGTTTTCATTTTACTAGAGCTGCATAATTATCAGCTGGAGAAGATAGAGGGTTAACAGGTTTGCCCCCCAAGTCAGAATGAAGAGTCGGACACAAGGTATTGGTATAACTAAGGGCCACTTTAATAAGTATAATAATTAATGGCAAGGGCAACCAGAACTGCAGCCTGGTCAGGGCCAGGGGTCTCAACAGACCACTCCCCTGCCATTAGCGGGCAAGAGACCTAGCCCCAGCCAGAGCTGTGTGGCACAGCTCCTGCCAGGCCGGCCCAGCAATGAGGCAAGACCCAGAGGGTCAAACCACCAGATGCACATCTCAATGGACGGCACCCTCTAGTCGAGCCTCAAGGATGGTCTGCATTCTCCCACCCTGGGTCATCACACCCAAAGGTTGATCCTGCCAGACCCCTAATTCCCCAAAAGAGGGATGCTTTCTGGTCCTCCCTTAGCTGCATAATACCATAAACTCCGTAAAAACCTGCCAAACTAAAGTGGCCAACCTATTTAACAGCACCTCCCGATAGCCAAATCCACAATCTACTGACCTGCTATGTAGGGTAGGCAAAAAACACGCCAGCAAACGCCCAATCAGCTGGAGAGCAAAAAACTCCTACCCGCCCCCCCCCCAAACCATGGGGCGACCAGCACTTGCCTACATAACAAACAGGGTGGGCGGGAGGGCTGATCATCTGCTGGGGACTGAGAAGAGAGTTGGATAGCCTTGCCTATACAACAGCAAAGCCCTGCCCCCTCTTAAACGCACCCAAATGGGCTGCAAAAATACTCCCTTCCCTCCAGGGAGGCAAAAACGCTTCTGCAGCCTAGCAGCATTGCTGCAGGCTGCAACAACCAGATTTCCTGGGATGAAGCCAAGGTGGGGTGAAGGGTTTTTTTTTTCTTCTTAACCATTTGTCTTTTGGACAGGATACTCCCCTGCCCTTGATTTTGAGTTTTGGCTGATTTTATTCACTTTGTCGTTGCTTGTTGACCTCTGAAAGACGTTTAATCTTTGTTTGCCTGCCTAATTATTGTTATTTGATGTCATCTCACCTTCTCTTTTATAACAGAGGGACTTTGCCTGATTTGCTGGACTTGCGTGTAGACCCTGGAGCTGAGTATCTCAGGAGAGAATCCAAAGCCTGGAGCCATACAGTAAGCTTCTCATCTCACTGGAGGGATGGCTCAGGGGGATATTTGTATGAAAAGGAAGTGCAATTCAAATGCAGAATAGACAGAAAGATAATCTGACAGAATTGTGAATTGGAGGAAGCACCTTGATGACTGCAGGCTCTCTGTCTCGCTGGGGACCTGATATGCACCTATCCCCCAGAAGGAGTGCCTCTCTGTGCTTCCACCCTTATTCTGCTTTTGATATTTGTACATAAAGCAAATACTACAAAAACACCATAAGCCTCTGATGATCTCTTCTTTCAATGGAATCAGTCCAGGTTCTTCTCACTGCTAGGGAAGTAAGGCACACATAAGAATGCAACATAATTGGCTCTGCCTAAGCAGAGGTTGAGATATTAACACTCATTGTGGAAAGGAACTGTGCCTCAAGGAAGTGACTTCCATACCATTGTGTGTGTGAAGGCGACCTTATTCATTTCTTGGTTTAAAATATACAGATACCATTTTTTCCACGCACCTTAAATTTGGGTACAGCCTAGAATTATATTATTCATTTTCCTCTGAAATTTTAAAAAACATATTTTGGCATATGAGCATATTTAAACCCCCCACCCCCCCCCAAAAAAAATCTCTAATGGTTATGAACAGAGCAGGCTGAAATTCTTTTTGCAGCAGTATGCTTCTATTTTCCTTCTCCATTGGTTTTAACTGAAGTCTTGGTCTGTAACTTCCTAGCAAAATGACAAGGTATCATTTTGAATATAACTAAAACCGTTTTGCATGAGTTGCACAATACGTATCTCTGGCCTCTGGGGCATTCTTTTATAAACACACTTCAAAGTCTTCTGAAATAGAGAAAATTTTACAAGAACAAGTGAGTCATAGCTAAAAAAAAATAGTATCCAGTGTGAGAATTCCTAGATACTGTCAAAAAGTGCAGAGAGAAAATTAAAAATGAATGACTGTGGAAAGGAGAACTACTCCAATAAATTTGAAACTCTATTATGATAGTTTGCTGTCTGGCCCACCCCTAAGTCTTGACTCTACATATGCAAAAGTTACTTCACTGGATTCTAGGAAAACTGGGTCACTTTCCTCTAAATTCCTCAGATTTGCTCAGGTGATATTTCTTCCAAAGAAGCATAGTACTTTTTTTTTGGTACAGGGCTACTTTGAAAGCAAGGGTGGAATCAATGTCTTTTACATATGTTATAGCTACTGAAATTTGAGCAGACTCTCTTCACCCTAACAGTAGCTAACTTTGCACTGGAGTAAAGGGAATCTGCTATAAGTGACACAGTTTGTGCAATGAGCTTATCTATCCATTGCATTTTTATTATATTTCCTATTTCTGGTATACTTTGAAACTTAACCTACCTGCTGCAGCACATTGAGCCCCCTAAGTTATGAGCCAGGGAGATTAGTGTGCTCTGGAGAACAGTGTAAGGAGTAAAATGAGATAATACCAAATGATACTAGCACCAGACTGTTTTAACTGTTTTAATTGTTTAATTTTAATTGTATGATTTAAGTAATATGAATGTATTGTCAATGTTACTGGTTGTGAGCCACTCTGAGCCTGGGATATAAATCCAATAAACCTTAAACCTTAATGAAGATGTTCAAGACCAACGTAGTATGTTCTGCACATGAGACTCCAGTCAGTAATTTGGTTGCCTCACTTTGTACCAGTTGCAGCTTCCGCATCATCGTTTAAGCCCTGCCATCTTAAGGAGAACTGCAGGGTATGATCAGCACATTTGTAGTGGGGGAAAGTGCCATCATGTCTAGGCTTCCCAATCCCCAGGTCCCAGCGGGGGATCCCCTGGTTTTACAGGTTTCCCCCCTCCCCCAGCCAGCTGGCCAGCGGGGGAAGCCCCACCCCCACAGCCATTATGCACCTCCATGAACGATTCTCATAGGGAATGATGAGGAATTGATCCACGGGTGTCAGGGGCTCTGGGGGGGCTGTTTTTTGAGGTAGAGGTGCCAAATTTTCAGTATAGCATCTAGTGCCTCTCCCCAAAATACCTCCCAAGTTTCAAAAGGATTGGACCAGGGGGTCCAATTCTATGAGTCCCAAAAGAAGGTGCCCCTATTTTTCATTATTTTCTATGGAAGGAAGGCATTCTAAAAAGTGTGCTGTCCCTTTAAATGTGATGGCCAGAACTCCCTTGGAGTTCAATTATGCTTGTTACACCCTTGCTCCTGGCTCCGCCGCAATGTCTCCTGGCTCCAACCCCAAAGTCTCCTGGCTCCACCCCCAAAGTCCCCAGATATTTCTTGAATTGGACTTGGCAACCCTAATCATGTCATGGCTAATTTATAGTGACCCCATGGGATTTCAAGGCAAGAGACAAACAGTGGGTTGTTATGCCCACTTTTGCATAACAACCCCGGCCTTCCTCAGTCGTTTCAAATCTAAATATTAAACAAGGCTGACCCTACTTATCTTACAAGATCTGACAGACTGGGCTAGTCTCAATAACTGCGGGGTTTTCTGCTTACACAAGCATTAATGAAATGAATGCAGTTCTCCCATGTGGCTGTAGGTGCTGGACTGTGTCAACACTGGCAAACCTATTTTTTTTTTGGGGGGGGTGTCATTCTCTATTCAAAGTAACTGAGAAGATTTGGAGGATTTTTCACCTCTCTTGCATATTCTGCAATCTGCATATGACCTGAAGTAGCTACAAATGGGAACACGGATAAAATGAGGAGACAAGTGATGACGAGTGCTCCCATAGCTGGTTTCTAAATGCTGCACACAATCAGTCATGAGCACGCAGACCTTCATGAGTTGACATGTTTGGTCAAGGTGAAAAACGCTTGCAAACTCAAGTTAGCAGGCAAGGCCGGAGAAACTGCCACGGAGGCTTTGGCAGCAATTGCTTGAGGCAGTATCATTTGCCACCCCAGAGGCCTGCACTGTGATTTAGAAGCAACAGCAGGAGAAAAGCCAACTTGGAGATGACCCAGCATGAGCAGAGGCAATTTCTTTCCCCAGATGTGAGGCCTTGTTCACTTCCTGCAAGTTCATTCCATTACTGTAAAGAATATTTACTTAAGCACATGTATTAAGATGTTATTTAGTATAAGAAGAGGAAGCACACTACAATTCACTAATCCCAACATAAAAACGTAAAAAGTACAGACCAGGTTATCCTTTTTCCCTTGTCCAGGATAATATCTGCATGTCCACAGAGCTCCACTGACTTTAGTAGACAGGGCTCTTTTTAATAGCAGGAACTCCTTTGCATATTAGGCCACACACCACTGATGTAGCCAATCCTCCTGGAGCTTGCAGTAGGCCCTGTAAGAAGAGCCCTGTAAACTCTTGGAGGATCAGCTACATCAGGGGTGTGTGGCCTAATATGCAAAGGAGTTCCCGCTACAAAAGAAGCCCTGTTAGTAGAGATGCATGCACATGTGCAGATTCTCCTTTCTTTGTAATGGAGGGATAACTTTTTACAATTGGGGGAGCTCCATGAGAGAACTGAAACCCCCTGCCCCAAGAATTAGTATTTCAGGCCAAGTATGAGTTTGATCCAGTGATCCAGAACAATATTGAGTGCTTGAGCATAATTTTAAACCAAACAACATGTGGAGCAATAAAATATACAATTGATGGTTTGCATGATTTCAGTTGCTTTCATTCTGAAATTGTAGCAAAAGAAATACCTTATGCTACATCTTGTGCATGTGGGAAAGATGGGCAGATATAATCCTTTTTATTTAGTGCAAGTAAACAGAGAGGAGTAATTTCAGTACTTCCAGTTAGACTATTGCACACATTGAAATCTTCTGTGAGATCTAGCCCTCTGCTTATATTGACAGTGGCTTCTATTCTACCACTCCACTCTTCTATATGCAGTGACTTCTTCTATCCTTAGGAGCCTTCCTTCATAGGTATAGGGCCTTTCTCCAACAGAAGAGTGTTAGCCAAATTGTCCTCAAACAAGGTATGGGGGGGATTATTTAGGTGGGCAAAAATGGCAAACAAAGCAGGGTCAATAACCTGTGTATACAGGAGTCAGTCCACCCAGGAGCCCTCCAAATAACAAGAAGATTGGTGTACCAAAATGGGTTTTTATTAGAAAAATTCTCAAGCACACAAGGAAACCAATTAACAACAATCACCCAGTCCTAGGAAAAATAGGTAAGGAAATTGAGTAGGGAAATGTATAAAGGAAAACATACAGGGTTATACTTTACCTCTTGAAGATGCAGGAAAATTCTTTAGCGAAGATGATAGGGGGAGGGGGAGCAAGAAACGACGAGTGTGTCTCGCACTAATGGGCCTAATACTGATCAGGTAATTGGGGGTGGCTTGGACAGCAAGCTAGGGATACTGTCAGAGACACACCCGACTAGCCAAAAACCTGGCCTATTAATAGCCAAATTTGTGTCCTGAGGCAGTGTCATGTGGTACATGACATCAGCCCAGAGATGACTTCCAGGAGTTTGACAAAAGGATAAATGGGAGATGATGGTTAAAACGAAGAAATTTGAGTGGCCCATCTAAAGCCAAACGGTTATCTGTTGTGAATCTTAACACAATGGAAAAGGTCTACATGACAAGAAGTAGTTGCTGGATACAAGGAGTCTAGAACTTATTTTAGAACGTTTATGAAGGTCTATGAGAAGGCAGTGAAGTCCGCTAAAAGAGATTTTTATGCGGCCACCATTGCATCTGTGAAATTGCACCCAGCTCAATGGTTTAGAACAATTCGATCATTGACTACAGTGCTGACAGGCAATCAAAAGTTTAATTTGTTACAATGTTGTAAGTGAGTGAGAAACGATTCTAACATTGAAAATTGAGAGGCTGGGAAAAAGCTGATGAGCAAAACAGGACGTTTAGCAGGTTTTCCCTGTTGCTGCACAGGTTGAATATTTGTGAATATTGGACGTTTATTCTAAAGTATTAAGAACATAAGAGAAGCCATGTTAGATCAGGCCAATGGCCCATCCAGTCCAACACTCTGTGTCACACAGTGGCAAATTTTTTTTATATATATACACACACACTGTGGCTAATAGCCACTGATGGACCTCTGCTCCATATTTTTATCTAACCCCCTCTTGAAGCTGGCTATGCTTGTAGCTGCCACCACCTCCTGTGGCAGTGAATTCCACATGTTAATCACCCTTTGGATGAAGAAGTACTTCCTTTTATCCGTTTTAACCTGACTGCTCAGAAATTTCAAGGAATGCCCATGAGTTCTTGTATTGTGAGAAAGGGAGGAAAGTACTTCCTTCAATGCTTTCTCCATCCCATGCATAATGTGATAAACCTCTATCATGTCACTCGGCAGTCGACATTTCTCCAAGCTAAAGAACCCCAAGCGTTTTAATCTTTCTTCATAGGGAAAGTGTTCCATCCCTTTAATCATCCTAGTTGCCCTTTTCTGGACTTTTTCCAATGCTATAATATCCCTTTTGAGGTGCGGTTACCAGAATTGTACACAGTATTCCAAATGAGACCACACCATCAATTTATACAGGGGCATTATGATCTGGCTGATTTGTTTTCAATTCCCTTCCTAATAATTCCCAGCATGGCGTTGGCCTTTTTCATTGCAATCGCACACTGTCTTGACATTTTCAATGAGTTATCTACCACGACCCCAAGATCTCTCTCTTGGTCAGTCTCTGCCAGTTCACACCCCATCAACTTGTATTTGTAGCTGGGATTCTTGGCCACAATGTGCATTACTTTGCAATTGGCCACATTGAACCTCATCTGCCATGTTGACGCCCACTCAACCAGCCTCAACAGATCCCTTTGGACTGCCTCACAATCCTCTCTGGTTCTCACCACCCTGAGCAATTTAGTGTCATCTGCAAACTTTGCCACTTCACTGCTTACTCCCAACTCCAAATAATTTATGAACAAGTTAAAGAGCATGGGACCCAGTATTGAGCCTTGCAGCACCCCACTGCTTACAGTCCTCAACTGCGAAGACTGCCCAGTTATACTCACTCTCTGCTTCCTATTGATTAGCCAGTTTTTGATCCACAAGAGGACCTGTCCTTTTACCCCATGACTCTCGAGCTTTCTAATGAGCCTTTGATGAGGAATTTTATCAAAAGCTTTCTGGAAGTCAACATAAACAACATCTATTGGGTCTCCTTTGTCCACATGTTTGTTCACCCCTCAAAGAAATGAAACAGGTTAGTCAGGCAAGATCTTCCCTTACAGAACCCATTCTGAGTCTTCCTCAATAACTCGTGTTCATCAACGTGCCTACTCATTCTGTCCTTGATAATGGTTTCTACCAACTTTCCGGGTATTGAAGTCAGACTGACTGGCCTGTGATCTCCTGGATCTCCTCTGGAACCCTTTTTAAAGATGGGGGTGACATATGCTACCTTCCAGTCCTCAGGAACGGAGGCAGATTTCAATGAAAGATTACATATGTTTGTCAGAAGATCCACAAGTTCAACTTTGAGTTCTTTCAGAACTCTTGGATATATGCCATCCGGACCTGGTGACTTATAGTTTTTAATTTGTCTATCAGCTGTAGGACATCCTCTCTTGTCACCTCAATCTGACTCAGGTCTTTCAACACCCCTTCCAAAAAAAGTGGTTCTGGAGCAGGCAAACACTTCTCATCTTCCACAGTGAAGAGGGAGGCAAAAAATGCATTCAGCTTCTCAGCCATTTCCCTATCCTCCTTCAGCAATCCTTTGACCCCTTGGTCATCCAAGGGCCCCACTGCCTCCCTGGCTGGTTTCCTGCTTCTAATATATTTGAAGAATTTTTTATTGTTGGTCTTTATGTTTTTTGCAATATGCTCCTCATAGTCCCTTTTTGCCTGCCTGATCACAGTCTTGCATTTGATTTGCCATAGCCTGTGTTCCCTTTTATTAATCTCACTTGGACTAGTTTTGCACCGCTTAAAGGAGTCCTTCTTACCTTTTACAGCTTCCATTACTTTGTTTATTAACCATGCAGGCCTTTTCTTATACCTCTTTGTGCCTTTCCTAACTTGTGGCATATATTTTATCTGAGCTTCTAGGATTGTAGTTTTAAATAGCCTCCAAGCTTCCCCAAGGGTTTGGACTGTATTTACCTTTCCTTTCAGTTTCCTCTTTGTTGGAACTCAGTCCTAAAATGGCTGACTGACTCCATCTTAGTAATAGTAATGTTGTTTCTGCAATGTCATGCTGAGTCATGCTGCATCATGATCCAGCTGTTACCTGTTACTGAGGTAAGGTGGGATGACCTCACCTGTAATTAGGCTTTGTGCTGACTCACAGAGCTGATGCAACCTTGCATGATTGGTATGTGTACTTAGGGAAGCTCAGTGAGCCTGCTCAGTCTGCCTGTAAGGATTGTGGGTACTGTGAGGCCCACTGTCTGGGTGGCAGCGAACACTGCTGGTGTTGGATCCTAGGCTACTGTGCTTGGATCGTGCTGTGTATACTTACTGCTGTATACTGTTATCTACTGAAGTGTGTACTGATTACTGTGTATGACCTTGGCCTGGCAACGACTCTGAACATTGGATACTATCCTGGTAAATATATCTACCATTGAATACAGCTGTTTCTCTTGTCTATTAATTCCTGTGTTTTGCCTGTCCCTCTCCTTCAGCTCTTCTGCTGCGTGCAAAATACTCTAACACTCTTCACATGCCTCCTCATCTCAGAGAATTTACCCATTTTAAAGTTAAATGTGGTTGTGCTGGTCTTTTGGGGCAACTCTCTTTTTATATAAATGGTGAAATCAATAACGTTATGGTCACTGCTCCCAAGCGGTGCGATCTCTTTTACATCTCTCATCAAGTCTTGGGCATTACTTAGAACCAAATCCAGGATCACCCCACCCCTGGTAGGTTCTGTTACCTTCTGCTCCATACCACAGTCACTGAGAGCATCTAGAAACTCAATCTTTCTCTCGACCTGAACACACATTGACCCAATCAATCTGCGAGTAGTTAAAATCACCTATTACGACACAGTTTTTATGTTTAGCCGCTATCTTTAACCCTTCCGTTATTATTATAATCGTCCTCTATCTTTTGATTTGGTGGGTGATAACAAACTCCCATAGTTAAATTTCCTTTTGGGCCCTCTATTTCGATCCAAAGCATTTCTAGAAGGGAATCTTATTCTTTGACCTCAGTCTTACTGGACTATATACCCTCTCTGACATACAGAGCCACCTCACCTCCAACCCTTCCCTCCCTATCCTTCCGATATACCATATCCAGGAATCACCGTGTCCCACTGATTCTTCTCATTCCACCAAGTTTCTGAAATTCCCACAATGCCTATGTTTTCCCCCATCACTAAACATTCCAACTCACCAATTTTACTTCGAACACTTCTAGCATTTGTATACAAACATCTATAATTTCCCAGGCAAGTTAGGCCCCCAACCTTCCTCCTGCCGCCTTGAGACTTTGGCAGACATTCCATATTGTTTGTCACCATCTCAGTGGACAACTCTGATCCATTATCCAGTAGAAAAGTAACAGCTAACCCTTCATCTCTTTGAGATGAGTTCTCCCGAACCATAGACATTTAATCTCCTGTTGGCTTTCTCCCAAGATTTAGTTTAAAAACTGCTCCGCCACCTTTTTGATTTTAAGCACCAGCAGCCTGGTTCCATCTGGGGACAAGTGGAGACTGTCTCTATTGTACAGCTCCCACTTGTTCCAGAAAGCATCCCAGTACCTAACAAACTTAAACGCTTCCTCCTTACACCATCGTCTCATCTACACATTGAGACTTCTAATTTGTGCCTGTCTTTCCAGCCCTGCACGTGGAACAGGTAGCACTTCTGAGAAGGTTACCTTGGAGGTCCTGGCCTTAAGTCTCCCGCCTAGCAACCAAAATTTTTCCTCCAGCACCACAACCACTGGCTCCTCCCCAGCACTGTCTATCAGCCTATCTACTACATGCGTAATGTCCACAATTTTCGCACCAGGCAGGCAAGTCACCATATGGTCAGTACACGGTTTTGCCACCCAGCTGTCTACTTGCCTAAGGATCGAATCACCAACTACCAAGACCCCCCCTCTCTCCCTGCCCAGAGATGGTTCCTTGGTGCAAAAGGATTCCCACTCACGAACTGAAGAAGAGGTCTGTTCTGAGGGCACATTCCCCTTATCCTCTTGACCCTCATGCTCCCTGGCAGCAATGGGGCTGCCATGTTCAGAGCGGGGCTCATCTAATACATTCCCGAGAGTCTTTCCCAAGTGCCTAACTGACTATCTCTGCTTCTCCTGGTCAGTCACCTCAGCCTCAAGGGTATGAACTCATTCCCTGAGGACCAGGAGCTCCTTGTATTGAGAACACACCCAAGACTTCTGTCCTGTGGGCAGATTGTCATACATGTGACACTCAGTGCAAACTGTGTGTGTGGGGGGGGGGAGGTATTTGTGAGTTTCCTGCATTGTGCAGGGGCTTGGACCAGATAACCCTGGAGGTCCCTTCCAAGTCTATGATTTTATGATTTTGTAGGAGTCTTTGCTGGCTATTTCCTTAGTTGGTAACTAAGAAAGAGCAGGGGACCTTTGAAATGGCAGCAACCATGCTGTTCCCCACAATATAGCCAGCATTCTACAATGTTATGATCTTATAACATCACTACAAGTGCAGACAAAGGAAGTTCTGTCACTGACAAAGTATATGAGGACACATTTAGCATGCTTCATAATTACTGAATTACAGTGCTATGAATTGGTGTATCCAATTTGACAATCACCAGTAATTTTCTTAGTTGGTGACTGGGGGGGGGGCAGCGGCTTTGAAATGGCCTACTTACATTGTTGTGATGTTATAACGTTACTACACTTGCACAAGAAAAGAGGACATACCTTTGTTGACAGACTATAAGATGACATGGCTGCACAACTCCTTTTCAAAGGAAGGGCAGAACACATGGAGAGGGTCAGATTTGAATTTAAGAAAAAAAAAATCTCTGAAAGAAATGCCCTTTTGCAGCAGGGGTACCACAAAGTTGGAGCATCAGCTGGGGATTCAACTTGCAGGGAAACAGCAGCAACGATGAGGTGTGGAAATAATCTGAAGTTCTTTCTGCTTTGTGTGTTTATTTCTTTCTTTCCTTCCTTGCTAGCTTTCCTTTCAAAGTCCTTGTTGTATTAGTGACCTTCACTGACTGCCTTTATCTTGGATTCCGTGAATAATCAGTCCCTGACCAGAGAGATTTTTTGGCATAGATTGATAGTGACATGCAATTTAGTAGTAGTTAATGTGTAGTTTAAAGTTTTGATTTTAAATGATGGGGGAGCAATGTAAGGAAAAGGGATCTAGGGATATAAACAGATATAACACAAGGAGTGAGACAATCTGATGATTCAGATGGAATTTGATGATGAATTATAGGACAATCCTTCATAAGGATGTAGCAATATTAAAAAAGGGTAGGCAGAAGTTACATTTCTAGGAGCTAGCAGTCACAAAATGGCAGTTCAATGGGTGGAGCCATTCACAAACATTCCAGGAATTCAGAGCAGGTGGGGAAACATTTCTTCTGCTGTCTCTCAAATCAATGAAATTTTTAAAAAAGCAGCGCACAACAAAAAATAATTCTGTAAATCAATAAATATATTCACTCTTAAATTCTACGTGTTTGATTCATTATAATAAATATATGATCATAAGCCCTTTCTGGGCCTGTTTGCCCCTGACCGCCAAATGCCCCAGATGCTGTCGCCCTGGGTTTTAAGGTTGTCCATTTTCCTAGCGGGGTACCAGTATGACCTGCAATACTGTCCGGGTAAGGCTATGAGCCATGCAGACGCTTTCAGTTGGTTGCTGCTACCCTCCAGGGACCCGGATCCGGTTACAGCACACCAGATAATGTTGTTAGAGTCCCTCCCAGACTGCCCAGTTCATGTGAAGGACATTGCTCGTTTCTCTGTCCAGGACAAAATCCTCTCCCAGGTTCTCAACTGGGTGTGGAGGGGATGGCCCACGGGCCGGGTAGGATCAGAGTTTGCAGCATTTGCTTCCCACTGGGATGAACTATCAGTCCACAAAGGCTGTCTGTTATGGGGGGGGGAGTTGGGTAGTGGTGCCCCCCGTTCTGTGGCAAAGAGTTCTCATCATACTACATGATTCTCACTCGGGAATTGTACGGATGAAGGCCCTTGCCCGCAGCTATGTCTGGTGGCCTGGAATCGACGATGCCATTGAGTCTTGCATAGTGAGGTACCAACCATGCCAGGAGACCTGGCCAGCACCGCCCAGAGTGGCAGCCCAGCAGTGGGAGTCCACACCTAATCCATGGTACCACTTGCACTTGGACTTTGTGGGGCCATTCCAGGGTCAGCTATTTTTCTTAATCATGGACTCCTACTCTAAGTGGTTGGCCGTAGTCCTGGTTGCCTCCACTTCCTCCTGGGCTGCCCTTACAGCATTCCGCAAGGTTTTCACCACCCAGGGGCTCCCAGACACTCTCATCTCAGACAATGGGACTGCCTTCATGTCAGGAGAATTCCAGAACTTCTGTGGCCAGAATCTAATCTGGCACCTCAGGTCAGCCCCTTTCCACACGGCTACCAATGGCCAAGCAGAAAGGATGGTGTGGTCCACAAAAGAGTCCCTCTGCCGCAACATCCAGGGGGACTAGGAGGCCCACCTCGCTGAGTTCCTGCTAGCCCAGCATGCCATTCCCTGCACTGCCACCGGCTGCTGCCCAGCCAAGTTCCTCATGGGCCAGCAGAGGGGTCTGGGGCTGCAGCTAAACCCAATGGAGCTCAAGTTAACTCCCAATTAAAACAGGATTCCAGGGACACCAAGACAAGTAAAATTTAACCCACCATACATCTTGTTAGCCTTTAGGGTGCCGTGGGACATGGCTCAGGATTCCTTTGGCTCCTTCAGACTAACACACTTACCCATCTGGAATTACTCCCCAGTAAGCCTGACAGGGATGGTTGTTGTGCACATCTTCTCACAATCTGGCTCACTTGCTCATAATTCTTCTTTTTTTTTAACAAGCAAACGCATCAGCGATCTTGTCTGAGCAACTTGTTAAAGCCTTGGGAACGTTAAAATATTTCGAAATATAAGATTTCAAAACACCATTTTTTTTTTTTTTAAAATGAGTAAGCTAGGTGAGGTGAATGGAGGATGCACAAAAACAATCTCTCTGTGTTGGTCAGGCCAGAACTGTCCCTTCCCCTCAGCTGTGTGCTGGGTTTCCCCCACCCACCCACCCCCTTCATCATCCAGGAGTGACTGAGAGACACTGCCTCATGGTCTCTCATCAGAAGCCAGGGCGAGGAGGGGGAGGGATTTGACCACTTCAGCTTTTGTGGTGCATTTCATAGAATCATAGAGTTGGAAGGGACCTCCAGGGTCTTCTAGTCCAACTCCCTGCACAATGCAGGAAACTCACAAACACCTCCCCCTAAATTCACAGGCTCTTCATTGCTATCAGATAGCCATCTAACCTCTGTTTAAAAACCTCCAAGAAAAAACAGCCCACCACATCCTGAGAAAGCCTTTTCCACTGAGGAACTGCTCTAACAGTCAGGAAGTTTTTCCTAATGTTGAGCTGGAAACTCTTTTGATTTTATTTCAACCCACTGATTCTGGTCCTACCTTCTGGGGCAATAGAAAACAATTCCACACCATTCTCTATATGACAGCCCTTCAAGTACTTGAATAGGGTGATCAAATCACCTCACAGCCACCTCCTCTCCAGGCTAAATATGCCCAGCTCCTTCAACCTTTCTTCATAGGATTTGGTCTCCAGACCCCTCACCATCTTCATCACCCTCCTCTGGACCTGTTCCAGCTTGTCTATATCCTTCTTATAATGTGGTGCCCAAATTGAACACAATTCTCCAGATGAGGTCTTACCAGAGCAGAGTAAAGCGATACCATCTCTTCACTTGATCTGGACACTATACTTCTGTTGATACAGCCGCAAATTGCATTTGCCTTTTTAGCCACCACATCACACTGTTGACTCATGTTCAGCGTATGGTCCACTAAAACCCCTAGATCCTTTTCGCACATACTACTGCTAAAACAGGTCTCCCCCATCCTATAACCATGCATTGGATTTTTCCTACCTAAATGCAGAACTTTACATTTATCCCAGTTAAAATTCATTTTATTGATTTTAGCCAAGTTTTCCAGCCTGTCAAGAACATCCCGTATCCTGTTTCTGTCTTCTACTGTATTTGCAATGCCTCCCAATTTAGTATCATCTGCAAATTTAATAAACATTCTCTGTATTCCTTCATCCAAATCATTTATAAAGATGTTGAACAAAACTGGCCCCAGGACAGATCCTTGAGACATTCCACTTGTCACTCCTCTCCAAGAGAATGAGGAACCATTCACAAGCACTCTTTGGGTGCGATCTGTCAGCCAGTTACAGATCCACCTAATGGTAACAGGATCCAAACCACATTTTACCAACTTGTCAACAAGGATAGTATGGGGAACCTTATCAAAAGCCTTACTGAAATCAAGATAAACGATGTCTACAGTATTCCCCTGATCCAGCAAGGTAGTCACTTTCTCAAAAAAAGAGATCAAGTTAGTCTGACGTGACTTGTTCTTTAGAAACCCATGCTGCTTCTTAGTAATCACATCCATCCTTTCTAAATGTTCCAGGACTGACTGTTTGATTACTTGTTCTAAAACTTTTCCAGTTATAGACATCAAGCTGACAGGTCAGTAGTTACCTGAATCCTCTTTTTTCCCCTTCTTGAAGATGGGGACAACATTCGCCCTTCTCCAATCTTCTGGCACCTCTCCTGTTCTCCAAGAATTCTCAAAAATAATAGCCAGAGGCTCAGAAATTACATCCGCAAGCTCTTTTAGAACCCTTGACTGCAGTTCAACTGGCCCTAAGGATTTAGTTCCATTTAAAGAAACTAGGTGTTTATGTATTACCCCTATGCTAATCCTAGGTTGCAACTCCATACCCTCCTTTTATGTTCTGCTTTTGTCATGTTGAGCATTGTTTCCCTCAGAAGAGAAATCTGAGGAAAAGTAGGAATTGATCAGTTCTGCCCTCTCTTTATTGCCTGTTACAATTTCAGTTTCCTGCCTTCGCAATGGGTCTACCATGTCCTTGCTCTTTTTCTTACTCTGAACATTAGAAAATAACCCTTTTTTTGGTTGTTTTTAGCATCTTTGGCCAGCCTAAGCTCATACTGAGCTTTAGCTTTCCTAACTTTTTCTCTACAAGCACTGGTGATTTGTTTATATTCATCCTTGCTTATAAGAGCTGTTTCTGGAGCCACCTCAGCTTCTTTAAACTTCTTCCATTTTTTTTCTTCTCATAGGAATCGTCTGTGATTGCACTTTCAGTATTTCACTTTAAGAAATTCCCACCCCTCTTGAACCCCCTTCTTCCTAAGTATTTCTGACCATGGGATTTTACCCAGCATAGTTCTATGTTTGTCAAAGTTTGCCTTTCTGTAGTCCAACCTATAAGTCTGACTATGTATTGCTTTTCCCTTCCCTAAGGCTGTAAATTCCAAAATCGCATGGTCACTACTGCCCAGGGTGCCCATTATTTCCACTTCTTCAATCAATTCTTCCTTGTTGGTGAGAATCAAGTCCAAGATAGCACATCCCCTCGTTTCCTTCTTTACTTTCTGGAAAAGGAAGTTGTCAGCAAGACAAGTCAGGAATCTATTTGACCTTTCATTTTTTGCAGAGTTGGACTTCTAACAGATGTCTGAGTAACTGAAATCTCCCATGACCTCTGTATCCCTTCTCTTGGAGAACGTTGCAATCTGTTGTAGGACTATCTCATCCAAGTCTTCTGCCTGACTTGGCATTCTATAGCAGACCCCCACAATAATATCACTGTTATTTCTTACTCCTTTTATTTTTACCCAGAGACCCTCAACTGAGCTGCCATGCTCAGATTCACATATTTCCTCACAAGTATATACCTCTTTCACATATACTGCTACGCCTCCACCCTTTCTAATTTGTCCCTTTTAAATAAGTTGTACCCCTGAATCCTAATATCCCAGTTGTGAGTGTCATCCCACCAAGTTTCAGTAAGGCCTATTATGTCATAGTCTCCTTCCTGTATTAGGACTTCCAGTTCCTCCTGTTTGTTCCCCATACCCTTTACATTAGTATAGAGACATCGGAATTCACATTTTATGCATCCTGAAGGTTTAGTTTCCATACATACCTGCAAGTTAACATTACCTAGTGTAAGTGCCACTCTCTGCAAAGCTTTAGTGTCCTTATCCCCAGTTTCTGGAATTATATGAGGTTTTGAATCATTGTCTTGCTCCCCCATACAACTCAGTTTAAAGCCCTCCTTATTAGGTTAACAAGGCTCTTACCAAACACCCTTTTTTCTACCACTGTAAGGTGCAAACCATCTTCCGCTAGAAGACCACCATCTCGAAAGTGTAAGCCATGGTCCAGAAATCCGAATCTTTTCTGATGACACCATCGACGTAACCAGTTGTTTATTTGAAGTATTCTTCTTTCTCATCCTAAGCCATGGCCTTCAACTGGAAGAACTGACAAGAACACAACCTGTGCTCCCAGCTCCTTCACCTTCTGACCCAGAGCCACATAGTCTTTTCTAATACATTCAGGGCTATGACGGGTAGTATCATTCATTCCCACGTGGATCAGCAGGAAAGGATAATAATCTATGGGAATGGTAAGTCTTCCAATCCTTTCTGTCAAATCCTGGATGCATGCACCTGGCAGACAGCAGACCTCTCAGGATGACAAGTCCACTTTGGGCTCCACCCCTCTGAGCAAGGAGTCTCCAATTACCACCACCCTCCTCTTCCTATATTGGGGAGCAGAAGCTCCAGGCTTCTTATCCACAGGATCCTGAGAAACTTTCTTCAAGCTTCGCGGAGGCTGGGAAGTAGCCCTTGTTTCAATGGTTCAGAATCAGTTAGTGTGAGGAGATCCTGGAACCTATTGCTGAGCAACAGAGGCTCAGAACATCTCCTGATTTTCCTGCTCCTTCGAGTTACATTTTTTCATGAACCCTCCTCTTGTGTCGGGTACTCTTCCAATTGCTGAGATACCACTTTCTCTTCCTCCTCTTGTCCTTTCAAGAGTGCCTTAAGGGTTCTGTTAAGAAAATCCTCACCTTCCTTTATACCAGGGGTGTCGAACTCATTTGTTATGAGAGCCAGAACTGACACAAATGAAACCTTGAGGGGCCAGGCCATGTTGGGTTGGGTCATCCATGTACCTATTTAAGATTAAGTAGCAGAAATATAAATTTTATAAAGAACGCAAACACAAATATATTTTTAAAAAACTTAAAACATGCTTAAGACGTTAGCACTCATTGGTCTTAAGGATGCTTTCTTTGTATTTCTCCCATAGGATCCAGGGAAATGGACAAAGGAAGCTCTTTCCTTCCTTCCCCAGGGGACTGGGGGGGGGGGGAAGCCTCAGCCAATGGAGAAAATAGAGGTTTTACTCTGTAGCTCCTGAGCAATTGAGCAAGTCTTGCAAAGCAAGCTGTTATGCAGAAGGTATCAATAGAGAGAGGGAGAAGAAAGCAGATGACAGCCAGTTGCTCGGGGGCCTGATAGAAGCCCTCCGGAGGCCTGATTCGGCCCCCAAACTGCATGTTTGACACCCCTTCTTTATACACTGCAGTGTAGACAATTGTGCTTCCAGTCCTCGTATCTTCTCCTCCATCAGGGCTACTAACTTACACTTGCTGCAAGTGTAATTGCTGCTACTCTTGGGAAGAAATCCAAACATCCCACTGTCTTTACATGTCACTGCTCAGCTCCCTCACCAGCCATGGTGCTGCAATCCATTTCAAAATTCTTTTTATCTTGACTTCCCTGTAAATTCCACTGCCAACTGCTGCTTAAGACTACTCGTGAGGAACTACCAACTATCCTACAGAATCCTCAGGTTAAACCCCCAGGCCAAGAGCCCCAGACCACATTGGCTCTTGCTTTTTAGCTTGTGCCAAAGGCTCGCGCCTCTAGCAAGGATGAGCCTTGCAATTTAAAATCTTAAGCCTCCACCCACCTCTGACACAACAGCCAGAGCAACAGTAGAGGGTGGGGCCAGCAACCACCCCTAGGCAAACAAGCTCTCCTCTGTCAGCAACAGCTACAAAAAAGACAAACAAAAGCAATCAGAAACCTCTCTCCAGCAGGCACCAAGCACTCCCACAGTTCCCTCCCACAGCAACTCTGGGTAATGCTCCCTGGTAGTTTTAGAAAAGCAAATCAACACTCACTTTACCGGCAGTTCTGTCTCAGCTCCAAGCACCTTCCTCTAATGCAGCTGAGCCACTTCTGCCTCTGGCAAGGATGAGCCTTGCAATTTAAAGGCATTTGCCTGGTGGAAGTTCCCAAAGGCAAGACAAGGTGTTGGTATGCCTTTTTCAGTTCCAAAGGGGAAGAAGTCCCCTCCTTGCTTTCCTCCCAGGCAGCCTGCAGTGCTCCAGGAGAGAGGGGGCAGAAAAACAGAGGCCTGAGCCAAGACCAAGGGGCCTCCTCCTCTCACTCCCTCCAGAGTTAGGCACTCCATTCAGGTGCAAAGGCCTAGCTAGGGCTGCCTTGAGAAAACTCTGCCACCTGCCGGGGCCTTTCTTCAGTCCAAGGAAGCCCTTCTGTGGCAGGCCAGCCATGGTTTTCCTTACAACACCCCCCTTTCAACCTATGGACTGTACAAGTGCTGACATTCATGCCATGCGATCAGTGAGCAAATGGCCCTTCCCAGCTAATGGTCTGTGTTCTAGCTAGTGGACAGGCCCATGCAACATTGGGCTTCGGCCTTCATGGACTGTAAAGGTGGCAAGACCAGCCAGGCACCTCTCAGTTGGATTATTCTGCTATGGGCAGGCACTGCCCATGTAGTTGAAAGGACCCTGGATTGTGCTTCATCCTGCAGATGTCTAGCCCAACTTCAGACAACTGCAGCCATGTCTCTGCGGGAACAAGACAAGCAGCAAGCCTGGGAGAAACCATGAATCTGAGGATTTCTAATAGGACTCTGTGTTCCTGTCAACAGCAGCCATGCTGAAGCTATTTCCTTGACAAGTCCTGCATTCCAGAGTCATTACCTCAGGCTTTGGTTAGGCAGATGCAAGCCATATCAACAATAGTAAGAAGTAACCAACAAAGAAAGACCCTTCCTACCTATGTGGAAACATCTCTTCTCCAATGAAAGAACATTGTTGGATTAATCACTGCACCATCAACTACATCATGTCACCCATCTTCTATTGTTCTCAATCCTTTTATTTCCCATGAGGTGACACAATCACATATAATTAGACTCCAAATTGTCCATCATAGTTTGTTTGTTTCCCAGTCCAGAGGACCATCACCAGTACTCCAAGTTATTGTTAAATTCCCTGGAACCATTAAACCAGGCAGGTAACCTGTCATGGGACACTGCCTCAGGTTATGAATCTGGCTATTTAAGGCCAGTTGGTGTGCCAGCATGTCAATGTGTCCCCCCTACCTCGCTGATCAGTTTGAGCCCACGATTGTGAGGGATGCTGGTTGCCACACGCACCCCTTCCCTTCTTTCTTCATTGCTGCTGGATCGTCTTCCTCACACCAGAGAGGTATAGTATCACCGACCGATGAAATCCTGCTCATTCAAAAGTCCCTATTATTTCCCCTGTTTTCATAGATTGTATTGTGTGCTGAATACTTGTGTTTTCCCTTGTGTACTTACTTAAAAACTTTCACTATTGTATCTTGGATGCTCCCGGGAATACTGACTCCCACATTCACGGGTTATTGATCCCATACTGTCTTGCCATCTTGCCCACCTAGCTAAAATTCCCCCAAAATTCTCTTGACAGGGCAATTTGGCTTACACTCTTGCTTTGGGAGAGGCCAGCAGCTCTGAACTCTGACACTCCTGCTGCCCTCAATACCATGCCATGGCAGCTGAGTCCCACCTGCTCCACCTGGCCCTTCTCCTGCTGATGCCCTAGTCCAGCCTTCTCCCCACCCTACCCCACCAGCCTGGCCACCAGCTGGCCCCGGACTCACTCCCCACCAGGAAGACGCTTCTCCCCCTGTCCTCCTCGCCACCTCCAGTGTCCCCCCCCCAGGTGCATGCTAGGGACTGGGGTAGGTTTCTGTGTAAGGGGGACCCTGTGGCCTAGAGCACCAAAAACCCTGGCACTGGGCCTGTATGTGGATTTGTATGTGCCTCCTCCTTTCCATGAAAGAGGAAGAGGACAGAAGCTGCTGTGGTAGCTTTAAAGGAAAGGTGAAGAAGTGACTGTAGGTGCACTGAAAAAGAGACAGAAAGCTACTTTCAATTGCTTGGAGAGTGATTGATCATCCCATAGTGACCAAGTCACTTCTGACCATCATTGATGTAACTGTTTATAACTGGTAAAAGATGGGCCAATCTCATGATACAGATGGACCTCCTTGAAGATCCATGGGAAAAATTTCTCCCATGATTATCTGGTATATTGTGTTGTACTATATGCTCTGCCAACATCATTTGACAATGGTTCATATTCAGGACTACTGGCTGCAAATGTTGAAGGCATTAAAAGAAATCAAAATGGAGACATTGTGCGCAGTTACAAAAAGGAGGCGGAAATCAAGCTTGATTAAAGTTTTTACAGGAGGAAGTGATGGTGTGGAGATCTCATCACTTTCAGTAAAACAGATCTATGTGCCAAAGGGAGAAAAGGCAAACTACTTCAAGATGATCAAAACTTGGAAAGCTTTCAAAAAGAAGGGATCATAAACTGTTGCTCTTTCTCATAATTGGTCAACATGGAATTAATAAAAGAAAACGCGTGCAGCCTTGAAATGACTTTGAAATGGCAAGCAAGATTTCTAGAGGTGTGTGGCTTTGAAATGGCAAATGAGACTTTTAGATTCTGAATCCTTCTTTTCTGTTCGTTATTTTTATCTATGGATCGTATATTTTCAAAGCTAAATCGATCAATTTAATAGAGAGTGGGTTATAAAGGTATATGATTTTTTCCATAGGGAAAAATAAATAAATGTGAGAGAGGGAGCCGTTTTCATCTAGGGATCCTATTTTTTTATAAAGTTAAATAGAGCAATTTAATAGAGAGTGTGTTATAAAGGTATATGGTTTTTTCCATAGGCAAAAATAAATAAATGTGAGAGAGGGGGCCGTTTTCATCTAGGGATCCTATCTTTTTATAAAGTTAAATAGAGCAATTTAATAGAGAGTGGGTTATAGAAACTATGATTTCTTACTTAGGTAAAAATAATAAGTATGGTGAATGAGGCTGTCTCTGTTTATTAAACTTGTGCTTCTTAGAGTAATATGAAAATAGGAGAAATACAGTACAATCCTAAAGAGACTTACTCCAGTCTAAGCCCATTAAAATGAATAGGCTTAGACTGGTGTAACTCTCTTTAGGATTGCACTAATTGTCTCCAAAAAGTTTAATGAACCTTAAACATTCAACCTAGACAAACAATTAATTTGAGTCAATTTATAATAAGGTAGACAACACAGGTATTTGAAAATTTTAAAGATCTGCTCCTGGTTTGTTTTTGGGTTTTTTGGCAATAGAATCTGTTGATATTGCAATAGATAAAGTATTGTCTGCTAGGTTTTATTTTGGTCTTTTTTATTTTATTTTATTTTTCATTTTTTCTCTGTTGGAAGCAATTAAGAATAAAGAAAATATATTCATCTTCTCTACTTATGACTATTGTCAATATTGTTAAAGTTAGTGTTTATCCCTATCATTGTAAAAATTAACCAGCGGGCTTTATTTTGTGGTTGGTTTTCTTTGCTTTTCTCATTTGTTTGTATTAAAGATGAATAGCTTAGATTTATATCATAAGCAATAGTATAGTAAAAATATATATAATAAAATAATAAGACTGTAGAATGTAATGGTTGTATTGGGTTAAAATTTAAGACTTGCAGGTAGAAAGAATTTAGTATCAGGTTTGGAAGGTAGAAATGTAACTGCTATATTTACTGCTTTTCTTTTTCTTTTTTTCTGTTTTGTTCCTCCCCTAACTCTTTTCCTTTTTTTTCCTTCTGTATCCCCGCATCATTCCTTTCCCTTTATACTGAAACTTAATAAAAAAATTAAAAACCATAGAGTGCCTAACTAAGACCTAGGAGACCAGCGTTCTGAATCCCTTTTTGTCATTAAATTTTCTGGGTGTCTTTGGGTCAATCACACAGCATTTAATTTACAGGATTGTTTTGAGGTAAAAATGGGAAGCCCTTGTATGGTCCTTGGAAGAAGAGTGGGACAGAAATGTGCTAGCAAGATGGATGGAATATCACTATTTCTGTGTGCCCACACAACCTGTTAAAAGTTGTACTAGTTAAATGTTGTACTAGGACCTGGAAAACTGGATTCAAACTCCCACAACTGTGACATTTTCTGGAGGTCTTTGGTCCTGTTGCCTTCTCTTAGCTGAACCAACCTGACAGGATTGCTGTGAAAGTAAAGTGGGCAGGGTACAAAATGTGATACATTTGACAAATTCTGTATGCACCATGATTTTTCAAAAAAGTCAGTTTACCTAATCCAGGAAAGAAGGGATGGAAATTTATAGCATTGGCTGCCACTCGTGTGCCAGATTCTCATTTCTATTTCATAAGGAGGAAAAAAGGAAATGAACAAATGAAAAAGAAAATCAAATCCTGTTGTCCTTTTATATAGAATACAACAGACATACAGCATACACAAGGTTCTCTTTTGCTCCATTTTGTACAAAATTCAGCAGCATCCTAGGTACATAATAAGCCACCTTAATTATTTTAGAAGACTTTTTAAAAAGAGAAAAATGCTGAATAGACGAGAAAGTCCCTGCAAGATAAAGGGACATAAATAAAAGAAGAGTGGCTAAAACTGCTAGTTTGCAAGGATCATCAATCAGAAATATCCTGCTCTGCCAGAGGGTCTATTGTTGTCCTAGTAGAAATGCTTTAAGGATGGGATTATTATTATTTTTTAAACAACACCCTTTAGTAGAATTGTTGATGTACTGAGCTCCTTGGATAGTTTATCTGGATTTTAAAATTACTCACAGCAGTAAAGTGTTTATTGAAATATTCCTGTTGTCTTGTCTTGGAAATAGGTTGAGGTCTACTCCTTCAATGATTAATGGCAAATCAACTGTTTCTTCTTTTTTTTTAAAAAAAAAAATCAGCTTTTTTTCACCACTACTCTTTCATATAATAACTCTTTCCCTATTGCTTTCTTCACTCTGAAATTTGGTGGCCGGTACTGAATCTGTTTATAGGAAAACTTCGCATCCCCTAACATGTGATTTTTTTTAGGCATTCTATGTGAAAATGCTTGCCTATTCATTTAGATTGCATCACTTGCCTTCAGTCTTAGCTACCCTCACTTACCTTCAGTAACGTTTTTATACAGTCGCATCTTATTGGCTGTTTGATATTTTGATGCTATCCCTCGCACTATGCATTATCTGATTGGTGGGATTAACTAATTTAAGAATGACAAATTCAGGAATGATGAAAAAGCATCTGCTAGAGGCAGAATAATGCTCTAAAAGCAGCTGCCAGGAAGAACAATGGTGCCAAAAATGATTGATAAAAGAGATGTATTGGTTGGTAAAAGAGATGGGCATATGTTTTGCAGGATAAATTTCCACCCTACTGAACTTTCAGCCTCATAATTTCCAATTGAGAATGCTTGATGCAGCCTTATTTAAGAGTAAGTGAAATGGTTTTTAGGAGTAATCAGAATACTGTTTGGTAAACTTTGCTAATGGAACTAAAAGAATATGCTAGCATTCTGTGTGGCATTGCTTTGTGAGGCTATATATTTGTTTGGAACCAAACAGATTTTTACCTTGTTACCAGCTATACTGAGGATCATGGCTATACCAAGGATCATGAAGATCTACATAGACAAAAGTAATGTGAGATGGAGGCTGTACTAAAGCAGGAAAATTGGGTGGCTGAGCAAAAAAAAAAAAGCCGGTTGAATCCGAGTCCATGTATTCCAGTGGCCTTTGCTGTTGTTGTTGACAATAATTTATTGCTGCATTTCATCCTATATTAATTTCTCTCTTGGAGTCTCACTTGGAATCATAGCTCCAGAGTGGAAAAGCTAAGTTCAAGTCCAGTAACAACTTAAAGACCAATAAGGTTTCCAGGAAGTGAGCTTTCAAGAGAGCTTTCAAGCTCCCTCTGTCTTCTTAGTCTTTAAGGTGATAGTGGAATAGCTCTTCTGCTGCAGACCAACCCAGCTACCCACCTGAAACCAGTTCCACACTGAGAATTCGACAAAGCTGACTCACGCGACCAGTTTTCCACGATATGAGCTTTCAAGATTTCCAGAATATGAGCTTTCAAGGGAACTTTCAAGCTCCCTCTTCTTGGTCTTTAAGGTGATACCAGAATAGCTCTTCTGCTGCAGACCAACACAGCTACCCACCTGGAACTAGTTCCACACTAAGAATTCTACAAAGCTGACTCACACAACCAGTTTCCCACCTAAAATAACTGATGCATGAAGACAATTGCAAAAAGAAGGCATATCAAGACATCGCTTACTTGTCATCTCTACTACGGAGGTTTTTAAACAGAGGCTAGATGATCGTTTGACAGCAATGCTGATTCTGTTAACTTAGTGGGAGGTACTTGTGAATTTCCTGCATTGTGTAGGGGGTTGGACTAGATGGACACATGATACAGTGTGTATGTGCAAAGGCCTGTCGTGTGTGTGTGTGTGTGTGTGCGCACATGTGTGCTGTTGTGCTAGACATGCAGCTGCCAGCCACAATCCAATGAACAGCTCAGCGATCTCTGTATCTGATCATCATTCAGTCTGAGGGATATTTGTGAGTGGCCACTACAACAATAGGAGAAACAGCACATATCTCTAATCTATTGAGGGCATTGTTAGATTCTACATACAAATACTGGTCATGCCTGATTTCATGCCTAATATCTCATATGTAGGTATGAGACTTCAAGAAGCCTTCAGATTTCTAGCATGTAGATGCCAGATCTTTCTAATTCTCAGATTTATAACGCTTTTTTAAGCTTGTGGTAAGTTGTGATTTGTAATGTATACTACCTTCATGGAAGAACACAAAAACTGGAATGCGTTTGCTGTTTGGAATTGATTTATTATTTGATTTTTTTTTTTTATTTTGTGTGAAACCCCAGTGCATAAAATTACAATAGTTACTCAAGTTAAACATTAATAGATATCAGAAAGAAGAACATCAACCTAACTTTCATATAGTGAATACAAGAAAAGTAAAGCGATACAGTTTACAACGATATCAAATCAAATCAGCTAAACATTCATCATTTGCATAAATGGACTCCAAATCTCATTAAAACGACACATTTGTCTACGACCAGAAAACGATATTTTTTCAAAAGCTGCAAGTTTCAATAAGTCATCTTCCCAAAGAAGAATTGAAATTACATCATTTTGTTTCCAGTGTTTAAGAATTTGGCGTTTTGCTATCAACAGAGCCCTTCCTAACCATAATTTTTGCCCCTTCTTTAATTTCCATTCTTTCGGAAAAAAGTTTAGTATTAAGTGACTATCTTGCCATGGTAGTTGACGTTTAATTGTATCCTTTATTTTCAATAACACCTGTTGCCAAAAATTCTGAATCACCTCACAATTAAATAGCATATGTGTGAGATTCGCCTCTCTGCTCTTACATCTCCAACACTCTGCTGAGGATAGCATTGCTCTCTTAAACATACGAAGTGGGGTCCAATAAACTCTATGCAATACTTTCTGTTGTATAGTTATCAACCTGATGTCCAGAGTGGACTTCCTAATTTTATTACAACAATCTTCCCATTGGTCCAAGTTCACGTGACATTGGACCTCTAGATTCCATTTTTGATTTAGTGCAGATAGGTCAGGTATTGTAATCTCCTTCAGTATATTATACAACACTAAATTGGATTTCTTCTGCTCAAATGCCTCAGACAGTTGACCAAACAATGGCGGGCACTGTGATGCCGCCAACGCATCAGGCCCGAACACAGTTCGCAAGGCTTGTTTTATTTGCATAAAATTCCACTGATATAATGGTAAAGATGTTATTTGAGTTGGAAGTTCATAGTGTGCAATAAACTCATCCTCTTGATTTTTTAACTGATCCAAAGAAACAATACCGGCGTGCATCCACCGAAGCCAAAAAAACCGGCTTATTGCCTATCTTAATTAAAGGATTGCCCCACAAAGAGGCTTTTTCATGCGAGAAAGGGTCAGCGTTAACCAGTTTCAGTGTCAGCTCCCATACTTTTCTAGCTGAAGTAATTGATCTCAGTGGATGTTTTATCACAGAGAACGTCGAACCTAGTGCATAACATCCCTCCAATGGAAATATCATTGCGCCCTCAAGCGATGCCCAGGTCGGTGCGTTATCCAAGCTGACAAGATTCCACCATTTAACTGCAGCTAATAAAAGGGCTCTGTGATATAATAACAGGTTCGGAACCCCAAAACCACCTTCCTTCACCTCTCTCTGAAGCTTAAGCATAGAGATCTTAGGTCGACTGGAGCCCCAAATAAACTTAGATAGGATCCCATCGATTTTATTGAACCATTTCTTAGGGATTAGAATAGGAATGCCTCTCAAAATATAAATTAATTTTGGAAATATGCACATTTTTAAAGTATTAATTTTCCCCCATAATGACAGGGTCAAGCCCTTCCACCTTTCTAGATCTGTCGTTATATTGGTTAATACCCTATCTAAATTAATCTTAACTAGCTGCGATAGATCGTTAGGCAAAAAAAGGCCTAAATATTTCACCTGCCCTGTTGTAACTGCTAACTGGAAAGAGCTATAATCTAAACTTCCACGCCCTAATGGCATCAGCTCAGATTTAGACCAGTTTATTTTATACCCAGCTAACTTGCCGAAATTGTCAATTATTGTCATTACAGCTGGGATAGAATGCTCAGGGTTCGACACAAACAGCAATAGATCATCTGCGTATAAAGCAAGTTTATATTCCAAACTCTTAAATTTAATCCCTATGACGTCCTTAGATTTTCTAATGGCTGCCGCTAAAGGTTCAATACACAAATTGAAAATAAGAGGTGAGAGAGGACACCCCTGTCTCACACCGCGATTTAATCGAATAGGAGGTGATAAATTATCATTAATTTTTAATCGGGATGATGGATTATGGTATAGTAATTTAATCCATTTTATCAATGATTGAGGAAAATTCAAATGTGATAAAACCGAAAAAATAAAGTTCTTATGGATTGAATCGAACGCTTTTTCAGCATCCAAAGAGATTAGCGCTGAGTTTTCCATAGAATCTCTTTGCAGATCAATTATGTCTAATGCCAACCGGATATTGTCCTGCCCATTTCTGCCGTACATAAATCCTGTTTGGTCTTTGTGTATCAAAGACCCCGCTACTCTCTTAACCCGAATTGATTTATTATTTGATAAACGCATGTTGATTTCTTAATAAACTAGGTAAGAGATAAATATATTGCTTGACACTGGTTTATGGGCTGCTTAGGAGAGCCAGTTTGGTGTAGTGGTTAAGTGTGCGGACTCTTATCTGGGAGAACCGGGTTTGATTCCCCACTCCTCCACTTGCACCTGCTAGCATGGCCTTGGGTCAGCCATAGCCCTGGCAGAGGTTGTCCTTGAAAGGGCAGCTGCTGTGAGAGCCCTCTCCAGCCCCACCTACCTCACAGGGTGTCTGTTGTGGGGGAGGAAGGTAAAGGAGATTGTGAGTCGCTCTGAGACTCTTCAGAATGGAGGGCGGGATATAAATCCAATATCTTCATCTACCTCACAGGGTGTCTGTTGTGGGGGAGGAAGGTAAAGGAGATTGTGAGCCGCTCTGAGACTCTTCGGAGTGGAGGGCGGGATATAAATCCAATATCTTCATCTACCTCACAGGGTGTCTGTTGTGTGTGGGGGGGAGGAAGGTAAAGGAGATTGTGAGCCACTGTGAGACTCTTTGGAGTGGAGGGCGGGATATAAATCCAATATCTTCATCTACCTCACAGGGTGTCTGTTGTGGGGGAGGAAGGTAAAGGAGATTGTGAGCCGCTCTGAGACTCTTCGGAGTGGAGGGCGGGATATAAATCCAATATCTTCATCTACCTCACAGGGTGTCTGTTGTGGGGGAGAAAGGTAAAGGAGATTGTGAGCCACTCTGAGACTCTTTGGAGTGGAGGGCGGGATATAAATCCAATATCTTATTCTTCATCTTCTAGCACTCGAGAAGCTATTTTGATGGTGATTTTACTTTTTCTTACTATTAAAGTGTGCTTTTTTTGGTCTCTCTGGCTGGTTACAAACAGGTGGTTTAAGCTGGCCTGGGGGCAGCAGGCGAGCAGATCTAAAAAAGCGTGTCCAAACGTGCATATCTGCCTGCTGTCCCTGTCCCATACTCATTCTGTCCTTGTCTGGATGGGAGCCACCTAAAAAGGAACCACTTCCAAAGTAGTACCTAATATCTGAGGCATCTCTGAGGCGCCTTCCCAGCTGTCTGGATGGCCTGGGAGCGGCTGACAGGTGCATGAGTGCTCTGGACACTCCTCCAGGGTGCCTGCGGCCGATCCCTGTTCCGGGGGTGGGCCACACTTCATCTGTACACTCCCAGGCACTCCTTTTCCAGCTGGGTCACTTCTGGGTTGGCGTGATGCCGCCCTGAGCTGGCAGTGTAGACACAGCCTCATTCTCTCTCTCTGCTGGCTCATTCAACCTTTTTTGGTTATCTAATGTGTCTCTTTGGGTTCTTTTTGTTATCGCTCCCCACTTTTTTTTTTGCTTTACATTTGCTTTCAGATGGCAATTTCATTAGGTCAAGTGCTGTAAGGGTTGGCTAGAGGAGACGACTGCCTGAGGGCTGGAGTTGTCTCTTGGCAGCCCAGCCTGTCTCTTCACAAGATCAACACGGGCTGCAAGTTTTTTGCACGTACATTTACTCTGTATTGCAACGTTATTGCATTTCATAAATGTTGGTTTATTTATTACATTTTTAATGCACTCTCCCCAGAGGCCAGGCTCAGAGTAGTTAACATCATTTATAGTCACAATAAATACTATGGAATACAATAAAATACATAATAAATAGATACCTCCTCACTATGCAGCTGAAAGATGGCAAAAATCACGGGAGCGGGGGGGAGGGTTAAGGTATAGTTGTCTGATAAGAAATAATGGGGGGGGGGAGGGAGAAAGGGAGGAGGCCAATCCAAGATGGAAACTGTCAAGATAGAAGATATTGGATTTATATCCCACCCTCCACTCTGAAGAGTCTCAGAGCGGCTCACAATCTCCTTTTACCTTCCTCCCCCACAACAGACACCCTGTGAGGTGGGTGGGGCTGGAGAGGGCTCTCACAGCAGCTGCCCTTTCAAGGACAACCTCTGCCAGAGCTCTGGCTGACCCAAGGCCATTCCAGCAGGTGCAAGTGGAGGAGTGAGGAATCAAACCCGGTTCTCCCAGATAAGAGTCCGCACACTTAACCACTACACCAAACTGGCTCTCCAGTTAGAACCTGTCACTGTCCTCA
This sequence comes from Heteronotia binoei, assembly GCF_032191835.1. Lineage (NCBI taxonomy): Eukaryota > Metazoa > Chordata > Lepidosauria > Squamata > Gekkonidae > Heteronotia > Heteronotia binoei. Next base: position 15,861,772 of record NC_083230.1, read on the forward strand.
AACATATGCCTGGCGGAACAACCTGAATTTGCAATCCCTGTGGAACTGTAACATCTCACACGGCCCTGATTTCTCACAGGAGAGTGTTTTCCCACATTGAAGCCAGAACTGAAAAGGCCCTGAGGACTTTGGCTGAGGACAGCCAGATGCTCTTTGGGTCAGGGGTCATCAGCAGATCTTGATCACTAGAGTGTAGTGCTCTTTGGGGGATATACCAGGAAAGGTCATTCCAGTGCTGATCCCAGACTGCTGAGGGCTTTAAAGGTTAACATCAAAACCTTGAACCCGATCTAGTCATCTATCTGGAGTCAGTGTAGCTGGTAAAGTGTAGCTGGTCGCCGCACCTCAAAAAGGATATTATAGCATTGCAGAAAGTCCAGAAAAGGGCAACTAGAATGATTAAAGGGCTGGAACACTTTCCCTATGAAGAAAGGTTGAAACGCTTGGGACTCTTTAGCTTGGAGAAACGTCGACTGTGGGGTGACATGATAGAGGTTTACAAGATTATGCATGGGATGGAGAAGGTGGAGAAAGAAGTACTTTTCTCCCTTTCTCACTATACAAGAACTCGTGGGCATTCGATGAAATTGCTGAGCAGACAGGTTAAAACGGATAAAAGGAAGTACTTCTTCACCCAAAGGGTGATTAACATGTGGAATTCACTGCCACAGGAGGTGGTGGCGGCCACAAGCATGGCCACCTTCAAGAGGGGTTTAGATAAAAATATGGAGCAGAGATCCATCAGCGGCTATTAGCCACAGTGTGTGTGTGTGTGTGTGTGTGTGTATATATATATATATAATTTTTTTTTTGGCCACTGTGTGACACAGAGTGGATAGGCCATTGGCCTGATCCAACATGGCTTCTCTTATGTTATGTTCTTAAAGCATTTGGTTGTATATGTGCTTTGAAAGATGTTCCTTTCAGAACTTATGCAGCTGTATTCTGGACCAGTTGCAATTTCCAGGTCAGTCTCAAGGATTTCAGGTCAGCCTCTCATGGATTGCTGCCTTGATGTGGTGAGAGGGCTTGGGTGGCTCAGTGAGGCTGTGGGCTGTGCCACATAGGGTCACCCAAGAGGGACAGGTGGCAGCTAAGAATCCAGACAAAATGTGATCCACTGGAGAAGGAAATGGCCACCCACTCCAGTATCCTTGCCAAGAAAACCCCATGGATAGTAAAAGACTAAAAGATATGGTGCTGGAAGATGAGCCCCTCAGGTCAGAAGGTGCCCGATATGCTACTGGGGAAGAGTGGAGGGAAGGTATGACCATTTTCGCACACAGCTTACCTCGCAGTCACAATCCTGTTCCCTCCGCAGCATCTGTCAGATTTCCCACCATCTGCACCGGAATTATAGGAAGTGCCGCGGCTTTTGCGTAGCAAACGTAAACTGGGTTTTAGCGGTTTACGTTTGCTACGCAAAAGCTGCAGCACTTCCTGTAACTTCGGCGCAGATGGTGGGAAATCCGACCAGACGCTGCGAAGGGAACAGGATTGTGACTGCGAGGTGAGCTGTGTGCGAAAACAGTTTACAAGTAACCACAGAAAGAATGAAGCGACTGGGTCAAAGCCAAAAGGATGCTCAGCTGTGGCTGCGTCTGATGGTGAAAGAAAAGTCTGAGGCTGCAAAGAACAATACTGCATTGAAACATGGAATGTAAGATCTATGAATCAAGGTAAGCTAGATGTGGTCAAACAAGAGATGGCAAGACTGAACATCAACATCTTGGGAATCAGTGAACTAAAATGGATGGGAGTGGGCAAATGTTTCAAAATGCTTCAAAAACCTGCTTCCATATTCACTCACGCACTCACCTCACTCTCCCATCGGATTTTTTAATTTCTTCCAAATCCTTTTACCAACATTCTGCTGTCACTCTGCTGTATCACTGTAATTGCAAAGAGTGGTTTTTCAGAGGAGCATTTCCCTCTTAATTCGCTTCCAAGTTTTAAAAGCAGAATAATTTCCTTGGACTTTTCCTTGGACTAATTGATCTGCTCTGCTTGGTCAGTTTCACACTATGCTTGTCTTTTGAAATAGGAGATTAGGAAAGCAATTGCCTTTGTCTGACTCATTTGCAGGAACATCTAGTTAGCTTGCTTGGTTAAGATGCTGGGCTATTGCATGCAAGGTTTTGGTGTTTAGTTTCTCTTTTTGTATTTGAGAAAAAAGTTTCCTTTTAAATTGATTCTGACCACAAACATTTCAAATGTGAGAATAATGCTCTGGAACCTACTTTGTGGAAGAAGCAGCCTGTTTTTTTTTCCCTTTGAAGTCTGATCCATCTCAACATCTCATCTTCCCCTTTTGTCATCTCATTTCTAAATAACAGTGTATGTGGTGGGGGGGACTCAGGCTGCAAAGCACTGATGTCTCCATCTCCCCCCTCATGAACTGCCTCCTCTTCAGCCAAGTGGTCAGCATTGACTCTCACTAATTTTTTAAAGCAATGCCTGCCACTGTTTTTTTTTATCCAGCAAACTCCTTGACTACTTGTAAAGAGGGAGCTCTAATGATGACCCATAGTAAATTCAGCTGGAAGAATATCCTATTTCAAAAGGCAAGCCCAGTGTGAAACTAACCAATCAGGAGAAACCAACCCCAGAACACTACCTGGGTTTTCTCATTGGTATACAGAATATATATACCTCAGTTATCAATAGAAATCAGAGAGAGAGAGAAAGATGTAGAATGCAGGCACAACATTCAAAGCAAACCCCAACCAACTCGACTGGAAGTAAGCTGTGTATGCAGAACGGACCTTAGAAAACTGGACAGTTTTCTATGGAAATGATAAACCCTCACAAAAATAGCTTTAGACGGAACTGTATCTCAGACTTTATTAAGTGTGGTATTTTCAGCACATTCATATTTTGCTCTCTCTTTCAAAAGAAAAATTAAAGAGCTTTAAGTGGTATCGAGAATAGATTTGACTCATCCTTGCAGTGATGGACGGTATGGAGGCATTGAACTTTCTGATGACGAGCTGAGATTCCTACAATAATAGATGTTCCTTCAGAAACAGAAATCTGAAGGAAGGTGTGATTTATATTCCCTTTCAAATAAAAATGGAGGGGGGGAGGAGATGAGAAGTGACCTATCTGCACATTTATTTCCATATGCTCCTGCGTAGATAGAAAAGGTGATTTCTCACCACAGGATCACAAGCAGTGTCAAAGGGGAATGTAGTCAAAAGTCTGAAAAACAACAATAACCCCAAAGACTTTCACTGGCTGGAAGGGTTTAATGCATGTATTTGTAAATTGTCATTTGATGGATGTATTGGTTCCTTGTCATGTTCGATATCATGCCAATAAAGGTTATTGCATTGCATGGTGAGAAGTGCAACAAAAAGAAAACAAAAAGTGTGTGTGGGCGGAGAGAAAATAAAATGCCGTTATGATTAACCTGCAATAAATATACAATGAAACCCAAGCAAAGGTCCGGCCCCTCCCCAGACAAGCCGGCTCGCCGGCGTTCAGGCTGGGGGCCGTCTTTGCCCCTTCCCGGAAGGAGGGATGAGCAGCATCACCCGATATACGGGTGTTTGCTGGGGCGTGGAGTCGGGGCTATATAAGCCCCTGCTCCTGCCCTCCTGCACGCAGTTCCTTTTTGGCTCTCTGCCCACCCACCCTCCCTCGGGCAGTTCAGGCGTATGCCGGTCGCCTCATTAGGGGCCAGGTAGGAATTTTTTCACTTCCACACAATTGGCTCATGTGGGGGTGTTTTTCGCCTACCTTGTACTGCCTACTAGGTTAGGATTTTTTCTTTTTAGTGGTATTTGTTATGGTCGCAGGCTGGAGGAGGTTTGGCCACAGGGTTTTCCAGGGGAGCACCTATGGCCTAGCACCGTTGGTGCGGTGGCCTGTAGGAACCGTAGATGGGCTACACGGCTCAGTGCGGGGAATACAGATCACAGGGAGCCTCACCTGGGCGGATCTTTCCACGGGGATTGATGCCGGCCCAGATGGTGGATGGCTGGAGGCCTGGCCGCTCAGCTACAACCCGAATACGGCGGGCTTGTGCTGGGGGCAGGGTGGCTCGCCCTTTGGACAAGGCGGGGTCCGGGGTTGACCCCAGGGCTTGTCTGGTTCAGGTTTTCACCCCCCTGCCAGTTACAGTTAACTAATGTTTTAATAAAGCGGCCCGGTTTAAAACCCAACACTTGTGTCTGCCTCTTCTTCCAACTGGGGGGGGGGGGGGCAAATAAAGTTCCCTGTTACCTATTCAGAACTACTGATAAGAAAAGTGACCTCCTTACAAATATTATCATCACGGCATTTTTAAAATTTATTTTACAAAATTGATATCCCACCTTTTTGCCATCACAAATGCCGCAAAGGCAGCTATTGGCTAACAAATTAAAACATACATAATGAAATCACAAAAACTATTAGTAGTGTACTTTGGCATAAATATCTCAGTAGAAGGGAAAAAAACCCCTCTTTTCACGTTGTTTGTGACTACATTTCATGAGCGAGTTTGGGCAAAAGTCACAGAGAAGTAATGAAAATACCAAAATTTGCCAGAGCACTCTACATTTGAAGAAGAAGAAGATATTGGATTTATATCTCGCCCTCCACTCCGAAGAGTCTCAGAGCGGCTCGCAATCTCTTTTCCCTTCCTCCCCCACAACAGACACCCTGTGAGGTGGGTGGGGCTGGAGAGGGCTCTCCCAGCAGCTGCCCTTTCAAGGACAACCTCTGCCAGAGCTATGGCTGACCCAAGGCCATTCCAGCAGGTGCAAGTGGAGGAGTGGGGAATCAAACCCGGTTCTCCCAGATAAGAGTCCACACACTTAACCACTACACCAAACTGGCTCTCACTACACCAAACTGGCTTGAAAACTAACAACAACCTAGTTTGCAGGTAACTGATAAGCCAGTATCACTTGTGACCCACCAAATCAATTAAGGCCTACTATCTAATATGGTGGTTGCTCCTTCCCCATTTCTCTTACTCTGTCTCGCACAGAGACATTACACACCCTTCTACTTGGATAGGTCTGAAGCAGAGAAGAAATGCAGGAACTGTACCAGAGTTTATGTATGTCGGCAGAGTATTACTGGTGCAATTTTTTGTGCATCAGAGACTATCCCCGATTTTATATATCTAATATATAACATGCCACTCCCCCCCCCCCAAAAAAAAACTCATTCCAAAAGAATCAACATAAAGTTTCTGGCATAATCCTGAAGCTAATAAAGTCCAAGAAAATGCCATAATCAAGTCCAAGACGGAGGGACGGTGGCTCAGTGGTAGAGCATCTGCTTGGGAAGCAGAAGGTCCCAGGTTCAATCCCTGGCATCTCCAAAAAAGGGTCCAGGCAAATAGGTGTGAAAAACCTCAGCTTGAGACCCTGCAGAGCCGATGCCAGTCTGAGAAGACAATACTGACTTTGATGGACCAAGGGTCTGATTCAGTATAAGGCAGCTTCATATGTTCATACGACTTGAATAAATTCATCCCCAGTTGCAGAGCAGAAGGTATTGCTCTTATGTTTGGCATCTTATTCCATAGTGGCAGAGGTGGTGGTGGTTCTTCTTCTTCTTCCTCCTTCTCCTCCTCCCACTATTCCACAATAGGGGAACCTTCTTCACTTGTTTATTGACTTCAGTTGACTTAGAATGTATTATTTATTTACTTTGTTTATGTCCCACCTTTCTCCCCAATGGGGACCCGAAGCAATTGACATCATTCTCCTCTACTCCATTTTATTCTCACAACAACACTGTGTAGCTCTGATTAAAATTGCATGACATGTTGCTTAGGCCCAAACTAGTTACATTTTTGCCATAAGAGCTAGCAGTCAAACCACAGCTGCAAACGATGCTTTCTGCACAGCCAAAAATGGCAATGGGGAGAAGCATTAGACCCTCCTCTCCCCACACTACTCTCTTGATGAGCATTAGGCCCACTGGCAGCTGCAGTAAGTCCATATAGTGAACTGAAAATAGTAACTTGGCTGTTGTATGACACTGGGCTTGCCAACCTCCAGGTAGGGCCTGGAGATCTCCCTGAATTACAATTCATCTCCAGACAATAGAGATCAGTTCCTCTGGATAAAATGGCCGGTTTGCAGGGAAGTAGGGTTGCCAAGTCCAATTAAAGAAAAAGCTGGGGACTTTGGTGGCGGAACCAGGAGACTTTGGGGGTGGAGCCAGGAGAAATTGGGGGTGGAGCCAGGAACAAGTCTGTGACAAGCATAATTGAACTCCAAGAGAGATCTGGCCATCACATGTAAAGGGACAGCACGCCTTTTTAAATGCCTTTCTTCCATAGGAAATAATTAAGGATAGGGGCACCATCTTTTGGGGCTCATAGAATTGGACCCTCTGGTCCAATCGTTTTGAAACCTGGGGGGTATTTTGGGGAGAGGCACTAGATGCTATACTAAAAATCTGGTGCCTCTACCTCAAAAAATAGCCCCCCAGAGCCCCCAATACCCAAGGATCAATTCTCTACTATTCCCTATGGGAATCGTTCTCCATAGGGAATAATAGAGTGCCTAGTAGACATTTCCCTCCCCCCCATGCTTTCTAAAGAGGGGGAGGGCCTCCATACCAGGGAATCCCCCCTCCCTGCCCCCTCCCTCTCTCTCTCACACACAAACACTTACCATACTTGGTCTTCTTCCAGCAGAATGTGCTTTCTGGGAAAACGAAAGCAAGGCTCCACAGGAAAAGAAAGAGAGGGGCCGTTCTCCATGGAAACTGTTACTTTCCCATGAAGCCCTTCCTGTTTCCTGTGCAGCCTTAAAGGGACACATTTTAAAACGGATCAGAAGCTCTACAACATGATGCCTAAAGGTATGTTCTCTCTCTCCCCCCCCCGCCCCCAGATTTTTTGAGAGCGAGGGAGGAGGATGCAATTTTGGGGGTCCCCCGCCAGGGCGGGGGGGGGGTTGGGAAGCCTACAGGAAAGACTGTATGACATTATACCCTGCTGAGGTCCCTTTCCTCCTTAAGCCCCACCCTCCTCAACCTCTACCCCCAGATGTCCAGATTTTCCCAGTCTGGAGTTGGTAACTCTATATGACACCTTTTGAGTATGAGAACTGCCTAAGCGGGCTGATGCTTTGCACCCCATGATTACAACTGTAAATCTGCAAAAAGAAATGACTAGACATCAATAATGTATCCACAATTTAAAACCAGAGTATGAATTAATTTGCAGGGGCCCTTCAGGGAAAAAAAAGTTATAAAATGCCTTTGGAAGACCCTGTAATGTGAGAGACAGACTCAACTCATGAAGTAAGAAGTTCCAGTGATTTGGGGTGGCTACCCAGAACTCTCACATGTGGGCCGTTGTGAGGGGGTGTCTAGTCCAGCCACTGAATTGGTTGCTGAGAACTGAGTCTCCATGAACAACCAATCCATGTGAGAACACACAACCATCCTTCCTGGAAAGGAATTATACACCTACAAAAACAAGTTAATCCAAACCAATTTAGAAGTCTCAAAAGCATTCACCTTTGATGCCCACCACTGAGGGAACAATGCTAAAGCAAATGTATTTTATATGTTACTCGTTTAAAATATTACACCTGCTGTGTGAAGCAACTACATTAACATGTTTTTAGTGGATTCTAGGTGGCAACCATTATGAATAAATTGGTCCTCATAATGTAAGGGTTTTGTGGGAGGGTTGCTGATATATAACTTTATGATTTCTTGTTTGAAGGCCTGGCAATATATATGTTTATTTCTGTAGGCATGTCTGCATTCAAACAAGTAACCAACAGAGAAGCCCTTAGGTTTTTAATTTACTGCTAACAACCTGTACCTTGTTTGAAGTATTATTATAACATACAGATCTTATTTCCATAATCCACAGGAGAAGGAAAAAATTGGATTCTGACCTTTGGGGCAGATTAAACGAAAATGGTAGGTGGGAAGAAATGCTGAAATTAAAGCTGAGCTGAGGGGGGGGGGTCACAAATGTTCTACATTGATGTAGAAGCAGTATATTTTAGGTGGAGTTTTTGAGGATTCCTTCAAAAGGGGACGTAATGCTTTACCTATTCTGGAAGTATTTCCCCCTGTCAAGTACGAATTTTAGTGAAATTAGCACATCACCAAATCTCATCAGCTATGTAGCATCATGACATTATCATGCTCACTGTAGAATCCCTGAACAGCTACCATAATTTACGTGATCCATCCAGGAAGCACCACCCACCCTCTGAAAGGAGTTTCTATGCTCTCAGTTAAGCAATGGATATTGGGTAACCGGGAGAAAGCCCACAAGAAAAAAAGCTCACAGAAAAACCCCCATGATCATAAATGCTCACAGGAAAAAAGCCCATGTGGAAAAATGCCCATGTGGAAAAATGCCCACATGGAAATAAGCCCACATGGAAAAGAGCCCATACAGAAAAAAGCCCACGTGGAAAGAAGCCCACATGAAAAAAATACCATTTAAAGCACCATAGATATTTATAATTGTGGATAACCATTCACCTCCATTTATGAGAATGAACAGGTATTACCAGGCCTCGTTTTGGGCACGAGCTCATAGGAACAGAGCTCCGGAACACCTAAATTTCATTGTGCTCTTTCTTTCTTACCTCTCCCCCCCAAAAAAACTTGCTTCTGGACTCCATTGTTCAACCCACCCACCCCTGGTGAGAATTTTGCTGAACTCTACAATTTGACAAACTTTCTAATACTTTTCCCCACAAAAAAAGGGGGAAATAACTCAAACCTATAAAGTAGACAGATGGAAATCTTCCTCGTGCCACATAGGAGAAAGTAACTTTAAAAGTATGATGGGAGTAAGGTTTTATTATGCCAATTATAATTCAATTCTAATTCAAGAAGCATTTTAAGGTAGATGCTGAGCTGATATAATTTAGTACACCCTCCGGTGGTGTCAGGGGTGTGTGGCATACCCAATTGAGTTACGCAAACCTGCCAAAGATCTTTTGGCACCTCTTTTTCTATGAAGTGACCCCTAGGTGTTACCTATATTTTATGTTGTTATTTTAGCATTAAAATATGTCATATTCACATGCAACAATTTGTGTTGTGATTTTGTCAAGTATTATTAAATAATAATTTTGTGATGTTATTAGTATATTTGATGGACTGCAGAGGGACCTGGCTTGGCACAAACTAACCCTGGCTAATGTACAGGCAGGTCACCTCGAGGTGAAAAAGAGGAAATATGAGGCACTACATGACATGGCTGCCACTTCTGTGGAGCAACATCAGCAGGTGGATGATAAACTTTATCACTTAAGGAGACTGGCTAATTTACAATGAAGAATTATATCTGAGTTATTATTATTGTTCTTATTGTTGTTCTTAAATAATTGTTGCTTTTATTATTAGGGTTAGGTAATCTTTCCTCATGGTCACTGGCTATACCACAATGTATTTGGTAAAATACAAGTAAAGGGAGATTGAGCTAAGAAATCAACTTATTTTAATGTTATCTTATGGCTTTAATTTTTACTAACAGAATAAGTAAATAATATTGATCATTTGAAAAGTTTAGCCTTCTATTTGTTCAAAAGTTGTGAATGCTAGACAGTACCTTAGAAATTACTTCATACCAACATTAAAAAGGTTGACAAATTGTAAATTAATAAATTTAAAATATTTAATTTTATCTAAAACATTTCTATATAGAGTTTAATTTCTGTCATTATTGTTTTTCCTTCTTAATAAAGTTCATGGCTTAAAAAATGGTCACTTTTATTTCTTGCATTTTCCCTTCCAAACCCTTACATTCAAGAGCATTAAAACCCTCTTCATACAAGCCAATTTTATATAGTAATGAATTAGTATACTAATAACATAGCAAAATGATTTAATTAAAATCACCACATGAATTGTTACATGTGAATATGACATGTTTTAATTCTAAAATAACAACATAAAATATAGGTAATATCTGTTCATTCTCATACATGGAGATGAATGGTTATCCACAATATCTATGGTGCTTTAAATGGTATTTTCCCATGTGGGCTTGTTTCCGTGTGGGCTTTTTTCATGGAACCTGTATATTGAGAAGCATATGCTGACGTGGGGCATTCCTGGACTGCAAGTGCTCAGGGAGCCAACTAACCCTGACTGTGCCTCCAATACCACCCACAACCACACCAGTACAGGGGTCTTGCCACAGGGGTTCCTGCTGGGCTTTTCTTACAAAAGAACCCTGTGTGAAACAATGGTGATGTCAGGGGGTGTGGCCTAATACACAAATGAGTTCCTGCTGGGCTTTTCCTACCAAAAAAGCCCTGACCATGGTAAGTGTCATTTACACTGACATAACTGGGACTTATGCTGATGTAGGGGAAAGTTGGCTACCAGAGCGCTTTTGGCCCCTCTCCTCAGGATTGCTTCACGGTTTTGAGAGAAAACTTAATAATTAAAAGCATAGGCAGCGGAAGTGGAAACTCATTTTGAAACACCATTTGTCTACTTACCCTTTGGATGGCCTTTGTTTAATGTCTTCAGCCTCAAGTGAAATTAGTTTTGTAAGAGATGCCAGTGCTGAAAACTAAACCGGAGTTCGAAGCTGTTTTGCACATGGAACTAAATCCATTTAAACTGTCCTATGTAATACATTCTTTGTGGCCTTTGCTATCACTACTGCCCATTATGTAAAATAAATCCATTTACCTAATGACAGCATAGTGGGACTTACTGATGTTAAATTAATGGAAGTAAAAAAAAAAAAAAAAGACATCATGCTATAGGTTTTAATTAAGTCCAGCCTGAAAACTCTGGAAACTATTTTTAAATATCTAACAATATTCCAGTCCTCGAAGGCCAAAATGTGTTCTTGACACATATTCTATAAGAAATTTCCACTTTCATTTAAGCTAATATCTTAATCAGGTTAAAGACCTCAACTTTCATGCATTCAATTTCCTTTCTGTTTATCTTATTACATCTCGTTAGGGTCTCTATCATCTATTACTTAGGAAGTCCTAATTCATCATTCACTTGATGGAGCATGTGACAAGATAATATATGAAAAGCTAGGATTTTTTTAAAACAAAAATAAGATAATTTGAAAAAAAAAATACTACTTATTAAACATATGGTAAGTGAAAAGGCAGAGAAAAGGTCATGGCCCAATAGCCGAGCATTGATTAAGAACATAAGAACATAAGAGAAGCCATGTTGGATCAGGCCAATGGCCCATCCAGTCCAACACTCTGTGTCACACAGTGGCAAAAAATTTTATATATACACACACACTGTGGCTAATAGCCACTGATGGACCTCTGCTCCATATTTTTATCTAAACCCCTCTTGAAGGTGGCTATGCTTGTGGCTGCCACCACCTCCTGTGGCAGTGAATTCCACATGTTAATCACCCTTTTTTGCATGCAGAAGATCTCTGACATATCCATTTTATAGGATCAGGTAGTAAATGATGTGGAAGACTTCTGCATGACACCCTGGAGAACTGCTGCCAGTCAAAGTTGATAATAATGATTGTGATAGACCAGTGGTCTGACTCAGTAAAAAGCAGCTTCATGTATTCAATGTTAACATGAAAATGTGGTGTCCCCCCACACAATTGAGTAGTGGGGAATTCCAGAATGGCTTCTTTGTATTTTTTTTTCTCTCCCTTATACTTGGAAAATGCACTGAAGAATATGATGTCTTTGAAATTATTGTTATACAAATATACAAGCAGAGCACATTGAACACATGCAAGCAACACATTGAACACAGAGCACATGCAAGCAACGCAACTGCTGTTCCTACATAAAAATCTCAAAACCCAAAAACCATACCTTCCAAAGATAAGTTAACTCCCAGTGTTGACTCTTTGCATAGTCATTCCTGTACTCGGATTTCTTCCTTCTTCCCCACTCCAGATCTGTGTTCAGAATTTTTTTTAATGCTCCTTTATTTGGTTTTGCTGGGAAATGTATTATTTTCCTACTCACTGCCTCCTCCTCCCGGCTCACAATCCCTGGCACAGTCCAATGTGGGAAAAGGGGAAAGGAGAGGGAGCTGTTCACCAAGGCAGACTCTGCACACCCAGGCTTCCCAACCAAATATGCAAAAAAAAAAAGGGGGGGGGAGGATGATCACATTACCCCAAGGACCTTGCCCCCCCACTGACCACATAATCTAGCATGCCCACCCTGGCCAAAGCCTTCCTTGATGGTACCTGGCTCCTCACTTCATGGAGTCCTTAAATCACCACTGGAGAAGACCTCTGTATGCTGCTCCCAACCACCCATCAGCTGTTGTTTAAATGGGGCAAAATACCGGGACCAAAATGCAATTGTGTTGCAGCCTGTCGAACTATTTTCCATCTGTCACAGGAATTGATCATCATGCTTTCCAGAGTGCTGTAATGGAGCTATTTGAACTCTCCAAAGGTGTGATTGAGTGGATTGAAAATTTATACATTAGTATCTAGGGGGATTACCCAGTTGGTCTGCATACCCACTGTATCAACCCGGTTACGTATTTTATATTATCATAGGAGCCCTGTGGCACAGAGTGGCGAGCTGCAGTACTGCTCACAACCTGTGTTCAATCCCAGTGGAAGCTGGGTTCAGGTAGCCAGCTCAGGGTTGACTCAGCCTTTCATCCTTCCAAGGTCGGTAAAATGAGTACCCTGCTTGCTGGGGGTAAATTGTAGATGACTGGGGAAGGAAATGGCAAACCACCCCGTAAAAAGTCTGCCAAGAGGACATCATGATGTGACATCACCCCATGTGTCGGTAATGACTCGTTGCTTGCGCAGAGGACTACCTTTACCTTTTTTATGCTTCCTGTGTATAACTTCCATATGAGAAAGAAAGAAAGAAAGAAAGAAAGAAAGAAAGAAAGAAAGAAAGAAAGAAAGAAAGAAAGAAAGAAAGAAAGAAAGAAAGAAAGAAAGAGTGCAGCTTCAGTGGCAGCCTGGTTCTTCACTGCTGCCAGAGCCCTTGTATTAGCATGGAGGAGAACTGTCTAAACTATTTCCACATGCCCGTGAGCACTTTGGATTTTCTTTTAATTTGAACACAGCTTCAGTGGTTGCCAAAAAGGATGCTTACTGCAGCCTAGCCCACGGGAAGAGAGGCACATAATCCTGCCTGCCTGATTTGGTCATGTGGAAGGCAGGAAGAGCAATGGTGCCAGATCAAAATGCTGGGACACTCCATAAACAACGCAATAGGATCACACAAATTTGAAAACAAGTAAAAATCTGAAAAATCACACAAATTTGAAAACAAGTATGTTCTTCTGCAGAACACATTCATGAGAATACCTTCTAAATCCTAAATTAACCAATGTTTTCTATTTCATTTTATACTGAATATTCACAAAATCACAAACATGAACTCAAATTATGACATACTGGGAGTAAGGCCTGTTGTGAAGAAAAATACAACAGGCTCTAGAAGGAGTCTCTGGGCAAGTGCCTGCCACCCTTGTTGTCTTCTTGTTTTCCCACCAGTGAAGTAAAGGCATTGACTCCCCCCCCCCCCCCCCGACACACACACCTCAAGGAGAGCTGACCTCTGCCATCTAGAGACCAGTTACAAATCTAAGTGATCGCCAGTGGTTCCCTCGGAGGAAATGGTGTTGTACCTGGCTGAGGTCCCACCCCTCCTCAAACCCCACCCTCTCCAGGCCCCACCCCTTAAATCTCCAGGAATTTCCTAACCTGGAGTTAGCAACTCTATCTCCTTCCCTTCATCTGCCCCTCTGACTTCAGCTTTCCATTGCTTTCCCCCTCCCTGCAGCCTGTAAATAGAAAAAGGACAGTCTTTCCCCACAATGTGTGTGGGGGAACCAAAGCAGCAGACATCATTCTCCTCTCCCCCCTTTGTTCTGAACAACAAGCCTGTGGCGGCAGATTGGGCTAGAAGTCCATGACTGGTCCAAAATCACTTCCACAGCAAGGACCTGGGTCCAGCAGACCCTACTCTGAAACCCTAACTCCTATGTCCCCCTCAACCTCCACCACAGAAGCTCCAGGGATTTCCCACCAACCTGGAACTGGCAGCTGTAGTCAGGGGGAGATGGACTGTCCTGAACTTCCTACAACAGCCCTTAGAAGAGGCAGCAGGCCTGTAGCTGCCTTAGAAGAGGCAGCAGGCCCCAGAAATCTTCCCCCATTTTACTTTTCTGGCCTCTCCTCCATCTCTTGCTGGCAACATTCTCCTGCTGCTGCTGTGCCTTCCCTGCTCTCCTGCTGCTTTCTTGCTCTCCTGCCACCTTCCCCACTCTCCTGCCACCTTCTCCACTCTTGTGCCACCTTGCCCGCTCTCCTACTGCTGCTGCACTTTCCCCGCTTCCATGCTAGCTTTCTCGCTCTCCTGCTGCCTTCCCTGCTCTGCTGCCATCTTCTCCGCTCTCATGCCACCTTCCCTGCTCTCGTGCCACCTTCTCTGCTCTCCTGCTGCAGTGCCGCCTTCCCCGCTTTCATGCCAGTTTTCTTGCTCTGCTGCCACCTTCCCCACTCTCTTACCACTTTCTCACTCTCCTGTCACCTTCCCCTCTCTTCTGCCGCCTTCCCTGCTCTCCTGCCACCTTTCCCTGCTTCCATGCCTGCTTTCTCACTCTCCTGTCACCTTCCCCACTCTCCTGCCACTTTCCCTGCTCTCGTGCTGCCTTCTCCATTCTCCTGCTGCAGTGCCAACTTCCCTGCTTCCCTGCCAGCTTTCTCGCTCTCCTGTTGCCTTCCCCGCTCTCCTGCCACCTTCCCTGCACTCCTGCCACCTTCCCTGTTCTCCTGCTGCTTTTTCACTCCCCGCTCTGCTGCTGCCACCTTCCGCACTCCGCTGCTGCCTTTCCCCACTCTCGTGCCATTCCCCCCCCCCATCTCCTGCTGCTTTCTTGCTCTCGTGCCTCCTTCCCCACTCTGCTACTTCCCTTCCCTGCTCTCCCACCACCTTTCCCCTTCTCATGCAACCTTCTCATGCCACCTGCCTTCCCTGCTCTCCTGCCAGCTTTCTCGGTCTCCTGCCACCTTCTCCGCTCTCTTGCGGCTTTCCCACTCGCAAGCGCACTGATGCATACTGGTCAGAACTGTCTCATTCGAAGTTCAGTGGCATTCTGGTGGGGTTCTTGCCTGATGGGGCCAGCAGTGGGAGGGAGAGAGCAGAATCAACTAATGGCACACCAGAGACAGTGCAAGCCAATCCTGCATAGGCCATATCCAATGAATGAAAATTCTCAGATTTGCTACCACGGTTGGGCTTTTATTTATTGATGAGGATGATTGCTATTTTTAATTTATTGTCTTTCCTCTGGTTGTGTAGAACTACAAAATGCACTGAGTTCTCTCAGGCTCTTTTTTTAGTTGACTCATAATCTTGAGGCCCGCACACTTGTTGACTGTGCCATAAGTTGATGATGACTTGTGTATTTGGATGAACTATCAGAGAGAGCTTTAGATAGGAAGTTAATATCACCCGTCACTAAAAACACTATAGTTCTACTGAAAACATTCTACATGTTCAATGACATCTATCAGCTGTTTGGTAATCGATGGATACCTATAATACCTGCACTTGTATATTATTTGTTTGTTTGTTTTTTATTTTTAGCCCTCTCTCCCCTCTACAGCAGGCTTAAGGAGGTTTATACAACTATTCATAAGTAATTCTGTGCTTTTGTTTCCAGAGTTACGTATTTCAGCATTTACTCTTTTGATCTGCTTGACATCTGGAAACATTGAGCAAAACTAAAAAGAACCAGCTCCTGTCAAACATCACCTTATGTGAAGCAACAGAGACAAAGTGTGTGAAATCCAGTCCCATGGAGATCTTTTGACACACTGCCACAAACTTCAAAAAGGCTCTGGTGAATTTCATACCTTCATATAATTCAAGATATAATTATCAGCCCACTGTAGTGGAACACCTGCATTCTTGTAACGTTTTTTAGATGGCAATATTCTGCTCAGACTAAACCTCTCCTTAAAGGTATATATTACTATGGTGACTAAGGGATCACCTAAGTCATCCTATATGGTGACTTCTGGGTCATAAATAAATCCTACAAGTCAGTAAATTATGAACAAGTGATAAATGCAGCTACCTAGATAACACCATTTTGAATGTCAGCAACCAAGCAGATGCAAAACTACTCAAAATACAGCGGTCGTTTTCGCACTCACCTCCAGCCGGCGCGACCCCCCTCTTCACCGCACAGGATCTGCGCGGATTTTGCACTAAATGCTGCGGAGCAGCCTTTTGCGCCGGAAACTCCCGTCGCAAAAGCCGCTCAAACGTAAATCGCCAAAAAGGTGAGTGCGAAAACGACCAGCGAATTTTAAGTGGCAGAAAAACGTATCTTGGTACTTATATGAGGTGCTCAGTTTGAGTGAAAAAGGGTACCACAAAGATGTTAAGTTCCATTTTGACAGTTTTTGTAGTGTTCAGTCCAGTTTACTTTGATGCACAATTATCTCAAAAATATTTATAAAAAACTACTATTGCAGGAAAATATAGCATTGGTCCCCTTATGTAAACAACCCATGAAATGTGTAAGTCATTTCTATATTGTTTGAAGCATTTTAAATCACTTTATGCTTGTAAACTTGTAGATTTAGCTGCTGTAAGAAAATCTAGGTCAGAAAGAGGGTTTATCTAAGGGGAACTCAGATGTGAGAAAAGCAAGTGGGCAAAAAAGATGTTTATTTGATTGAAGATGGGAAATATCAGATAAGAGAAAAAGTTCTCATTGGACCTTATCTGAGTCCAGTCTGAGACCAAAGAGAGATGGACATTAGCCAATATGGGTGCTCATCTGCAGTAACAGCTGGTGAGAAAATTGTCAGATTGACCTAGGAAGAGAGATATTACCAGAGATAAAGAGAGAGAAGTGTTCTCATGGTTAAATCTATATAAGCTTCAGAAATTTCCCACCCCCTTGCTGCCTGAATCAGAGAGCTAAAAGGCTCCTCTGAGCAGGTTAGCTAAAAGCTTGGTTAAAGATCTTTAACAAAGATTGGGTTGATAGAATCATAGCTGCTATGCTTAAGCCAACTTAGACTCTAGCAGGTATAAGATTGTATAAG
Organism: Heteronotia binoei; assembly: GCF_032191835.1. NCBI lineage: Eukaryota > Metazoa > Chordata > Lepidosauria > Squamata > Gekkonidae > Heteronotia > Heteronotia binoei. The sequence goes on from NC_083230.1 coordinate 15,878,780, forward strand.
ATTTGCTAACAGAGAAAATAGATTCTGTAAGCCTAGTTATTAAAACTGGAAATTATTTTAACTATATAAGAATGTATAAGAGTTCTAACTTTAAGAGCATAATGTGAGAGTTTGCTATCTAACTGGAAAGTGTTCTGCTTTTTTTACAAATAGCCTGAATGCGCCATCTTGAGAGAACGCTGAAAAATAAAGTCTTATCTGTTGTTTATAAAAGTGTTTCTATGTCTCATGCGCTAGAAGTTGTGAGAATCAGCATGTTTTGGGGAGTTATGGTAAGCGAAAGTATTTATGAATTATAAAGATAGAAAATTCCCCAACATATCTTGGTGGCCCATACACGGGGAATGAATGAACTGCGTTTGTCTCGTGCTGTCTGTTTCTTTCAGCTCCCTCCAGTTGTTTAAGTGCCGCTGGATTTTGTAAGAAGTCTAATTTAATTTGGTTTTGGATTATGTCTATGAAGTAAGTAAAAGGGTTTCCTTTAATTGGGAGATAAGCTGTTATACATACCTTTTCTTTCTTGTCTGCTTTTGCTATAAGACTGATTGCTGGTACAAAGAAAAATTAGTAGAGACCAGAGTTCCTTGTCAGAATTGTATTATTGGGGCACTGCCAAAAGGGCTGCCTCCTCTGGGAAGAGGTCATTGTTAGTCACTTCGAATGGTGAAAGACACCAGTGAGATCATCTCAGGGGGCTGACAGAGAGCTCCAGTCATAGCTTAATTAAGCACTTTCTGCTCTCTCTTTCAGTCTTATCTCTTGCTGCATTTTTTGGGGGGGAGGGTTGTTAGTTAAAAATGGGCGCAAAACCACCAAGAATTTCAGTCACTTCTCTCTTAAGTTTAATGACTGAAAGTTCTGATCCCTTATCAGGCAAGGAGAAGCTGCCAGAGAATTTAACAATTAGGGAGCTAGTGTATTTGTGCCAGGTTAAATGGCCATGATTTAGAAGTGCCCGTCTTATCTCAGATGGCCAAAATCTGGTTCACTAGACATAGATAAATTAACAGTGTTAAAGGAAAGGCTGAAGTTGGCAACCAAAGATCATGAGTTTTATCTCTTGTGGACAAAGGCTGCAACAGTGAGAATGTTGATACCATTGCCCTCTAATTCCTTCAGCTCCTCCTCCAAGCATTGCTTCTACCATAGATCCAAAAGGGTTTCAGCCATTTCTGGGAGTGGCACATTCAGCTCCTCCAGATTATGCAAAAGGGCAGTCTCCAGAGGAGAAAATGACAGGAGATTTGGATTTCATTGAGGAAGCAATGCTATTCTGGAGGAATTTACCACAGCAGAACCCCACCCCTCAAAACCATCCAGTACAGGATCCACCACCGGGAAACGGCCAGAATTTGCCACCAGGTGGAGCTCAAAATCCACCTAATCTACATAACCTGATTTGTCTCCAGAAAGGGGGATTAGACCTGAAAAGGTAGTTAGAAAGAAAGAAAGTATTGCCCCCTGAGAAGGAAGAGGAGGAGGAAGAATGGGTGGCTCCTTTGTCCTCTCCTGAGGGAGCAACTGCTGCTGTTACAGTTGAGGGATGTGGAGCTAAGAAAAAACTGCAGAAAAGGAAGGAGCTGAATGATATTGATTTATCCTTTCTCCAGAATTCTTTAAGGGCTCCTTTCAAGCATTTTACAGTTGTAGGAGTTATTCAGAAAAAGAAAGGGAATATAGGTACAATCATGACAGGAGTAGATGGGGTAGAACAAACATTTCCTTACGTCTCTCAGTACTTTGACATACCTCTAGAGATTCAAAGGGAATTGGAGAAGAAAAATTAAGAGCAAGGGTATTTCCTATAAGAATTTACCCCAATTTTACAGATCAGAATCAGCCACCAATAAGAACATATACCCCATTGATGACCACAGAGCTGTATGGGTTTAAGCAGCGTTTTCCAGATCCTAAGAAACACATTGACGAGTACATTAGAGAGATCAGAGATCTGACTACTCTCTATGACCCTCTCCCAGCAGATCTGGAGAAGATGGTTAAGCTTGCAACTACTCCTCATGATTTTGTGAAAATCATGCAGGAAGCCAAATTTGGTCAAGGCAGACCAAATACGAGGGCATTGGAAATAGGCTGTGAGGCTTTTGCGAATTTTTTTGCAGATAAAATCTCGTCGCTCCGCCAGGACCTTCCCACCACATTAGATGCAGTACAAGAACCCGAGGCTCCGTGCCTGTCCTCTGATCTTACCTTGGACCACTTTGACACACTTAGCCTAGGGGAAGTCAACGGAATTCTCTCTACTGTGCGCCCTACAACTTGCGATCTTGACCCATGTCCCTCCTGGCTAATTAAATCTTGCCAGAGGGAACTTAGATATCCTGTACGGGATATCATAAATAGATCCCTCTTGGAAGGGCAATTTCCAACATAATTGAAAGAGGCTATGGTCCGCTCCCTCCTGAAAAAAAGTACAGCAGACCCGGCCGAATTGGCGAATTACCGACCGGTCTCAAACTTACCATTTTTAGGTAAAGTTATTGAGAGGGCAGTGGCGCTACAGCTACAGAGTTTTTTGGATGACACTTCCACCTTAGACCCCTGCCAGTCCGGCTTTCATCCAGGCCATGGGACGGAGACAGTGCTGGTCGCCTTGGTGGATGACCTCCAGCGGCATCTGGATCGAGGCAGCGTGGCGGTGCTGATGTTGTTAGACCTGTCAGCTGCGTTCTACACAGTCGACCATCGGTTACTGGCCCGCCGGCTCGCCGATGCAGGGATTAGGGGGTCGGCCTTACAGTGGCTCTCCTCCTTCCTCGATGGTCGGGGACAAAGGGTGGCAATTGGGGGAGAGCTGTCCCGGAAGCACCCACTAGTGTGTGGAGTGCCAAAAGGGGCAGTTCTCTCTCCGATGTTGTTTAACATCTACATGCGCCCCCTTGCCCAGATTGCTCAGAGGTTTGGGCTCGGGTGCCATCAATATGCAGATGACTGTCATGGGTGCTGGGGACCCTGCAGAGGAAGACGAGTCTGCCAAGGAAACTGTACCCCTGCCACCTGCACCAGTACCCCTTCCTCCTGCTGAAGAAGATCCCAGCCCCCCTGCCTCGCCCTCTTGGGTGGCTCGTGTGCGTGACCACCTCCGTCAGGACCTCAGGGATCGGAGGAGGGCGGCACGCTCACAAGCAAGACGCTCCCTGAGTCCTGAGTTTTGAGAGGATTCTGGCCCTCCTAAGAGCAAGGATGCTTGAGTTGTAACAGGATCCTGGCTGCCTCCCAGAGCCAGCAATTAGCCCAAATGGGCAACAGCCAGCAGAGGGCTATATAGCTGTGGGCTTTGGGAGGAGGCTTTGTGGAAGCAACTAGTCATCTCCCTGACGTTCTAGCATCCACTCCGGTTGACTTTGGTTCCTGACTCCCTGACTTTGGCTTTTGACTTCTGGACTCCCTGACCTCGGCTTCTGGACCTCGGACCTGCGATACTTGCACAGCGATTTGGATTTGGCACCTCGGACACTCCTGCTTGCTGGCTACAGACCTCGGCCTGCCTCTGGACTTTGCCTGACCCGGCCCCAGCCGTGACAATGACACCCAGTTCTATCTATTAGTGGACGGCCGACCTGACTGTGCCCCAGAAAACCTGGACCTAGCATTGCAGGCCGTGGCTGGTTGGCTCAGGCTGAGTGGGCTGAAGTTGAATCCAACGAAGACGGAGGTCCTTTGCTTGGGTCGCGGTGCCCCGGGAAGGGAAATTCCCTTGCCAGCTCTTGACGGTGTGCCGCTGAAAGCGGCCCACAGGGTCAAGAGCTTGGGGGTTCTTCTGGAGCCTTCATTATCAATGGAGGCACAGATAGTGGCCACTGCAAAGTCCGCGTTTTTTCATCTCCGGCGGGCAAAGCAGCTGGCCCCCTTCCTGGAGCGCCGGGACCTGGCAACGGTGATTCATGCTACGGTCACCTCGAGACTGGATTACTGCAACGCCCTCTACATGAGGCTGCCCTTGTGCCGAACTCGGCAGTTGCAGCTAGTGCAGAACACGGCGGCTAGGTTGCTATTGGGGCTCCCAAGATGGGAGCACATGCAGCCAGGGCTGCGCGGACTGCACTGGCTGCCAGTGATGTACCGAGTCCGTTACAAGGTTCTGGTTATGACCTTTAAAGCCCTATATGGCCGAGGGCCCGCCTACCTGAGGGACCGTCTCTCCCCATATGAGCCCCAGAGAGTGCTGAGGTCAGCTGGAAAGCACCAGCTGAATATCCCTGGGCCAAGGGAGGCCAGATTGAAGACCACCCGGGATCGGGCCTTCTCCATTGTGGCCCCACTGCTGTGGAATCAACTCCCGGAGGAGGTATGGGCCCTGCAATGTTTAGACCAATTCCGCAGGGCCTGTAAGACCTACCTCTTCAAAATAGCCTTCACCTATACCGAGCTAAGATAGTGTCGCTGTATATGTTTTTTCCCACTGAACTTATGAAAGACCTATTATAGCACCTTAATGTTAATTTTAATGTAATTTGTAAATTGATTTATGATGATTTTATTGCTATGTATGATTTTATTGTATTGCATTTATACGTTGTGAGCCACCCTGAGCCTGCTTGTGCGGGGAGGCGGGATATAAATAAAAAGTTAAAGAAAAAAAAAGCCCATACTCTGAGAGAAAATAGGGAACAGTAGCCATGAGATACCCCTAGACCAAATGAAGCGCTTACTGATGCTGCTATTAATCAGGCACATCAGTTGCAGGAGACAATGATAGCAGCAGTTGAAGCCACATTCCCAAAGAGAATTAAATGGGGAAAGATAAGGGAAATAAAACAGACTAAAGATGAGTCTCCAGGGGATTTTCTAACAAGGTTAGAAGAAGGGCTAAAACAGTATTCGAGGATTAATCCCACAGACCCTGATCAGGCACCACAGGTAGTGACCCTGATACTGGATGGGCTGTTGCCATATTGCTCTTCTTTGATAAAGAAAACGGTTGTGGGCTATCAAGATAACCTATAACAGAGATTATGGCTGCAGCCAGCCAGTATTGGGAAGATAGTAAAGATGAAGGAAGAAAAATGTGGAGACAAAATTGCTAGCTCTCCATTTGCAAAGCTTGGAGGCTCAGCAACAAGAACATCGGGTTTCAGCTTCTCAGATAGTTGCTCCTTTGATAGTGTCACAGGTCATTTCACAGCCAGCATAGCAGACTGTTATGGAAACCTCTCCAGTCCTACTGGCAGTTCCACAACCTCTGGTGGTTGTTGCAGGTCAGCAGCCGGTTCTCCCAGATAAGAGTCCACACACTTAACCACTACACCAAACTGGCTCAGCAAGTGTTGCCCTCCATGTACCGTTCCGTGGTACACCTGGTTAAATGCAATTTTATTAGAATTAATTATGATTTGTACTATACTTAATTATTGCTCCATTATTCTATAGTCCATTGGAGGCAGTGGACACAAAAAATGAAGAATATATACCCAGGGTCTTCATCTGGATATCTGTACACTTGGGACATTTGACAATATAAAAGTCAATAAATAATTGTCCGGGCTCCTTTGGGGGTCAGCTCACTTAATTGTGATCTTGTTATGAGTAATTAATTCTAACCTAATTATTTGACTTATCTATTGACTTTGCATATGACATATCAGATATTGTTTGGATATTTCAATTGAATGCATACGATACAAATGAAATAAGAATTGTTTTAAGATTCGCAATGATTGTTGTATTTATAGTGCATTGGAAGTTTATTTAGGCCTGGTTTGCACCTTTAAAACCATTACCTATTTGTATATATATTGGGTGTGTTCACATGGTGACTGGTTGCAAGTGCGTTTTGCTCTTCTTACACAGTAAATTTGCATTTACTGCAAATTTGCAGTTGCAAAGTACATTATTTACTGTGTGTGAACTCACCAATTGTCAGTCTGGTGAGCCAGTTTGGTGTAGTGGTTAAGTGTGTGGACTCATATCTGGGAGAACCGGGTTTGATTCCCCACTCCTCCGCTTGCTGGAATGGCCTTGGGTCAGCCATAGCTCTCGTAGGAGTTGTCCTTGAAAGGGCAGCTACTGTGAGAGCCCTCTCAGCCCCACCCACCTCACAGGGTGTCTGTTGTGGGAGAGGAAGATAATGGACATTGTGAGTCGCCAATTGTCTTAAGGTTACCTCGGGTGAGGTCAGACATTCATAAAATCCCGCTACGAGCATGAGTGGAGTCCGAAAGCATGTCGGATTTTAAGCGGTTGTCCAAACGTCAGCATCTGCGAATGGTGGTTAGCTCGTTCGAGTCCCGCGTTGAGACGACTGGGGCGCGGACTGATTTGATACTGCTTTAAATCAGGAACAAAATCCTTCTGACGGTTCCTGAGCGGAGTTTCTCTGTTTGAACGCTCCATCGTTGGCGACTCGTCAGAAGCGCACCACCGCTTCCCTCCCAAAGCCTCTGCAAGTGATATCACTGCGCCAGTGAATGAGCGAGCGAATGTTGGCTCGCTAAATCATTTACCCGCCCTTATGTCCAGAAACAAAAATCACTTTTGAAAATAGATGTGAACTAGATGTGAACTGATTTGAATTCCTGGGTTCTTTTCTGCACGTGTAGTGCTCGTGCTGGAAAAGCAGTGCCAACGGACTAGCAAAACTTTAGTGATCTGACCCATTTAAAAGCGATGCGCTGCAGATAGCGGGCATCACTGCGCCTGCGCTAATGCAGATTGACGTCTCATGAAACGAGGTCTGGTAGAGCAATCTGATCGACCAGCAACGGGACCCACATGGGATAGAACGGGAGCCTGGCTGTTGTCTGATCGGAAAATTGGTTGTGCGGATTATAATACAGGCGCATTGCAGATGGATTTAATGGTGAGTGTGACCGCATCGCTCTTGTCATGACAGGGAGCACATTTTCCCCTTGTGATCAACACATGATCCACATCTTGTTTTGCATGCTGGGGTGTTTTCAATGACCAAATGGTGGTGACATAATAAACAGCCATTGCTGACCATGTGGTCATGCTTGATGTAATAATGAAATAGACATCCAAAAACAACTGCGTCAGAAATACCGAACACTTACTGCAAAATACAAAAATGATATCTATTATGACAGTGCGTAAGCATCCAAAACATTCATACATGAGTAATAAAATTAGTAGTCCTATATGCAAAGTCCCATGCAGAATAAATCAGTTTCATAGGGTGGCTCTGAAGAAATTCATAAATCTTCATTGAGTATACTACTCCAAAGTAATCCAAAAGCATGGAGTTCTCCCACCAATGTCAGCTTCCAAAGGAAAATTCACCTTCACGTTATCACCGGCTTGTTACCACATTCTGCTGCATGCAGCTTCTTCATAAGCCAACTCATAAAGTCATCCAGACAAGTTTTCATACACACCCCTTTTCAATATCCCTAAGTGATGATGATGTGATAACGAGGCAGAGTTGATGCCTTCCAGAGTTACAGGGGAAAATGGGTGAGGGAAATGGACAGAGGAGGCCTGATGGATATTACACCAATACAGCACTGCCTTTTCGCCTTCCAGGCACATGAAAACATAACTGATCCTTCCAGGGGGGAGTGAATGTGGGATGGGGTATGGGAATACTTTGAATTCTAGGTCAGGGAAGGTCCAGCAAGGACTATGACATCAGAGCCCTCCCTTCCACCAGCCACCACATGATAACCAGGCAGACCCCACCCACCCCCAGAGTGGGAGTGTCCATGACTGTGTTGGAGCCCAGATCTGCAGGGTCACCACAGCCCTCAGCTCTCCACCACTGGTCAAGTGATAACCAGGCATAGACAATCTCTTCAGGGGTGGGAAAGCACCCAAGTCCACAGTGGAAGGTTTGACCTGCCCAGCAATCACATTGCCTGGAGGTGAAGGGTGAGCTCAAGGATACACAGCCACCTGCAGGTCTGCAGATGGCTCCTGGGCCCCATACAGGGTTTGAGGGTCAGCCCTGCCCCAGAAGTCACTTTGCCGTATGGGGAAGTGTGGGCCCAGGGAAAAACAGCCACCTGCAACTGTGTCGGTGGCTCCCAGGCCCCAGGCAGGGTGGGAGGTTAGCACTTTCCAGTTATCATGTTGCATGGAGGGTGAGTCCAGAGGAGGACACAACTACCTGTATGGGTGCCTCCTGAGCCCAGGCAGGGTGGGAGTATCGACCCTGCACAGTCATCACTGAGATAGCCCATAAAGAAGGGAGGGTGGAGCCAGATGGCAGTGGACACCCACAGCTTAAGGGTAGGTCCAAGCCTGGGTGGATTGGGTGGGCTTGTTTTGACCAGTGAATACATTTTCAATTGGAGGGTGGTCTGGTCTATGCACTTGTGAACCCACACCCAACATCTCTCCAGAAAGCACCTTCCTGGAGGTCCCCTGCTTGGGGGCCCATAACTTGGACTGCTCAAATCCAACCTGCATGTAATTTTTGTGCACATGATGGGGCATCCCCGGGAGGCACTTTGCAAGGTAGATGCCTCTAGCTCACCCAGGGTCTGTTTTGTACATTCCTGAACTGTTGTGTTACCTCTCATTGAAAAGCACTGTCTGAGGCCACCTTGTTTGGGAATCTGTAACTTGTGAACCCACACCCAACATCTCTCCAATAAGCAGCTTCTTGGGGGTCCCTTGTTTGGAGGTCCAAAATCCAACCTACTCATCCCTACTGTTTATAGTATGCATTCTCTGTTTGACATATGTATTGTTTTGTTGTCTTTACATTCTTACTTACCTATGCAATTCTATTGGGCATTGTTAAAATATCATGTCTTTCATATGCTTTGTAGAGATGGGCATGACTGAGGCTTGAATTCAGGGATGTACTGTAAGGAATGACAGGATTGTCTATTGGAAACAATGGGACAGGCTTGAAAGTTCATTGGAGATAATGGGAGTCAGGAATGGCAATTGACTAGCATAGGCTCCATTCAAATACATTGCAAGATACACACAAACAAAAATATGGAATGAATTTTCCCTTAAGATCTCTGGGCCCAGATAGACTACCTTGAGACTGAAATAACAGCCATTGGGAATATAATCTGTGTTCTAGCACTGGAATGACAGGTTGCAGAGTGATATGATAGTCCCTGAGAGAAGCAGAAGTGCTCTGGGACTGGAATGACAGCCCCTGAGAGTAGCATAAGTGTTCTGGGACTGACATAAGAGGGTGCAGAGTGGAATGGCAGCCCCTGGTTTTGGCAGAAGTGTGCTGGGACTGGAATGACAGCTCCTGGAAGTAGCAGGAGCACTCTAGGGCTGGAATGACAGGTCAGAGTGGAATGACAGCCCCTGAGAGTGGCAGAGGTGTTCTGGGATTGGAATGACATCCCCTAGGATAAGCAGGAATGCTCTGGAACTGAACTGGAATGACAGGGCACAGAGTGGAATGACATCCCCTAGGAGTAGAAGCATTCTGGGAATGGAATTATGCCCCCCTCCCAAAGTAGAATGATGGTCCCTACAAATAGAAAGGGTGTTTTGGGACTGGAATGACAGCCCCCATGGAGGAATGACAGCCCCTAGAAGTAGCATAAGTGTTCTGGGACTGGAATGACAGACCCTGGGTATAGCAGAAGCATTCTGGGGCTGGAATGACAGAGCACAGAGTGGAATTATAGTTCCTGGGAGTGGCAGAAGCATTCTAGGAATGGAATTATGCCCCCCATAGTGGAATGATAGTCCCTATGAATGGAAATGGTGCTCTGGGACTGGAATGACAGCCCCCAGAGTGGAATGACCGTTCCTGGGAGTAGCAGAAGTGTTCTGGGGCTGGAATAACAGAGAGCAGAGTGGAATGATGGTCCCTAGTAAGAAAGTCAGTACTCTGGAACTGGAATGACAGCTTCCCCCACATGAGATTGTGTCCAAGTCCTCTCCACCATATTATCTCACCCATGGTATGTTGCATGCCTCCAGTCCAACATTGCCCCCCCACTACATCATCACCAACTCCCGCATGATAACAAATGCCATGCAAGCCAAACAGAGACCACAGAAAGGACTGCAGGCCAGTGACACAATGGGTTGCCAATGACCATTGCCTTCCTAAGACAGCCTCAAGGTGGAGCCTAGCTGGGTACAGGACAGACACAAGCTGGGTGGGTAGAAGCAGAAGCAAAAGAAGCAGAATCCAAGTGAAAAAGGCCGTTTTCCCACTCACGTTTTACTGGCGCCACGACCATCCTGACGCCGGCGAATCTGCCTGGATTTCGCAACAGAAGCGCCGGCGCTCCCAGAAGCGCCGGCGCTTTCCGTCGCTAAGCCAGCGCAAACGTTTTCCTGCATCTTTGTGATTTCCGTTTGCGCTGGCTTAGCGACGGAAGTAGCCGGCGCTTCTGGGAGCGCCGGAGCTTCTGATGCGAAATCCAGGCAGATTCGCCGGCGTCAGGATGGTCGTGGCGCCAGTAAAACGTGAGTGGGAAAACGGCCAAAGAGAACCCTGGTCAGGGTGTTTATATTTCAAGCCAAGTGACAAGGTGAAAGATAAGGCAGAAGTAATGGCTGCAGGGAGTAGAGAGGGAGATGAACCGTCTTACTATACCAAAAAAATGCTTTGAAGACCGCAGGGTTTCTGAGAAGACTTTTCATGCAGCAATAAATGGCCTTACAGAGATTGTTGCCTCTGTGTTTGCTCCTGTCAACAAACAACTGCAAGATATTAAAGAGAGAATGGAAGCAATTGCTTCCAATGCCGAGGCAGTGAAGGAAACGGGCTTATCACAAAACCTTAAAACAAACAGTCCAGCAGCCAACAGGACAGACTGATTCAAGTGGAATATCCACGACGTCGTCGTGGCAATTTGAAATTTTGTGGGGTGCTGGAGAAGGGTTAACAAGCCTGAGAATTTACATTCCTTTTTAAATAAATGGCTGGCCTCCTACCTTCAGCTGGAAAGGGATTGTCCCTTAATGATTGAGTCAGCTTTCTGGACGGGAGCAATCAACAACTCCAAATGGAGGAGCCCATGAGATATAATTGTGAATTTCACTAATAAGATATGAGAAATAAAATTCTGGACCTGGCAAAAAGAAGAGGGTCATTTAAAGCGGCAGGATTTAAAGAGACTGGTGTTTCCAGATATCCCAATGGAAGCATTGCAGAGGAGAAGATCTCTTAAGGCAACAGTGTCAACGCTTTGAAGTTTGGATATTCATAATAAACAGTCTCCCGCAGGAAGACTTATAGTGCATCGTCAAGGTTCTCTTTTTTCAGCATGGGATGAGGCCTCAGGTGTGGAAAACTCCTCCACTCTCTCTGTCCAGAGGAAGATGAAGTTATTGAAGCAACTGGGCAATCAAAGAAAAGGCCAAGGCCAACTGGGACCACACCTGAGAAAATGCTGTGAAGCACAGCGTGCTGATGCCTTGAATTATTTTAATTTAATAGCTACATTAGGTTATGCTTTGTAATTAGACTGGGCAGGGACTTCTGTAAGGTAAAGGTAATAGTTCTATTGATTTGATTGATTATCCAATTTGTTTCTTGACTTAAAACGTTGGAGCAATATATTCTGTTGATGTATATTAGTGTTCTGGGGGTGGAAACATTGCCCCTGTTTCGTTTTTCGGCTCCTTTCAGTTGCACAGTTAATGTTCTGTGCAGGCCTGCCTGGTCTGTAGGTTGGGGCTCCTGTTCGAAGCCGGTTTGGTGTAGTGGTTAAGTGTGTGGACTCTTATCTGGGAGAACCGGGTTTGATTCCCTACTCCTCCACTTGCAGCTGCTGGAATGGCCTTGGGTTAGCTATAGCTCTCAAAGGAGTTGTCCTTGAAAGGGCAGCTGCTGTGAGAGCCCTCTCAGCCCAACCTACCTCACAGGGTGTCTGTTGTGGGGGGAGAAGATATAGGAGATTGTAAGCTGCTCTGAGTCTCTGATTCAGAGAGAAGGGCAGGGTATAAATCTGCAGTCTTTTTCTTCTGAGATGACCACTCATTTGTTTTAATATTCTGTTTCTATCATTCTCAGTGAAGGACAGGGAATCTTGGAACTTGAACTGTTAATTGTATTCTTCCACTGTAGCCGGTTTCTCAAGGAGTGGAGAGGGGGAGGAGTGGGGGTGGGAAGGGTGGGATAGGATGTTTTTTTGTGTGTATAATATTTTTCTATGTGTTTTCTATTTATCTTAAAGAAGAGAGAGTAGTGTGTGTAATTGTTTTTTGAATTTGTATTGCCAGGGAAGACTAGATTTAAGATTCATGGAATAGTATTTAGGATAAGGGAGCATAGAAATAAACTTATTTGAAATAAGCTTCTGCTAGGTGTTGATCTGGTTAGGGGAAAACAAAGTATTTTTCCTTTTTATATATAATTTTCTACCCTTCCTTTCCCTCTCATTTAGTAGTAGGATTGTAATTAAATAGTTGTGACACTGGATATAAAATTAAAAGGGAAGAAGGTGAAGTAGTATTAAAATGTGTTATAATAATACTGATTTTTGGGAGAGATAGGGCTAATGGATCTTAATTGAAATGGCTGATAATTTAAAGACTATTTCAGTGAATATTAGAGGTCTAAATAATATTAAAGCCTCCAGTTTTTCTTCTATAATTAAGAAGGAAAAGTCCCACATCCTCTTCACACAAGAGACTCATATTAAACACAAAACATAAAAACTTTTACATCTCCACCAATATGATCAACCATTTATAGATACTGGTACCTCCAAAGTCCATGGAGTGGGAATAGCAATTTCTTCAGATCTCCAAATGGTGGTAAATGCCCAACAAATTGACCCAGAAGGGAGGTATATCTTTATAAAAGGCAAAATTGGTTTGCAGGAGCTAAAACTAGCTTCAGTTTATGCACCTAATATAGCTCAGATATCCTTCTTAGAACAAGTATTTGAGAAACTACAGACATTTAGTGTGGGTCATTTAATTTTAGGAGGAGATCTAAATGCAATCTTGGATAAGACCTTGGATAAATCTACTATTAGACAGTGCAAAGAATAAGAAAGAGAGAAGCCCTACTGGCTTAGCACATCTGTTAGAGAAGTTTGATCTTTTTGATAGCTGGCATTATTTGTATTGCAAGACCAGGGACTATTCCTTCTTTTCTATATCCCATAACCAACATACTAGAATTGACTATTTATTGGTTTTGAGATCTTTACTGAATAATTTAATTTCCATTGACTTAGCTCCTAAATGTCTTACAGACCATTCTTGGATTTATGGCATATTAAAGAGTTTCAATCATTCCTCAGCCTCAAAAGGTGGTCCTGTTCTAAGGAGATATGTAGGAACTTGGAAATCACAAAGAAAATAGAAAAGGCCATGGCTTTTTATTTTAAGGAAAATAGCACTCCAGAGACCTCTTCACTGATTGTGTGGGATGCTTGGAAGGCAGTAATTAGGGGGGAGTTAATTAGCTTATCTAGCCATTTGAGAAAACTAAAAAATAAGACAAGAAATTCCGTTATGGAAAAAAATAAAAAACTTAGAAAGACAACATAAGCAGACAGGATCTTAAAAGATATATAGAAAGCTAGTGCTTGAACATCGTCTTTTGGATGTGTTGAAATAGAATCAAATTAAGAAGAATTTGATTTATACTAAACAGTGATATTGGCAGAAATTGCAAATGTCTCTTAAATTATTGTCCTGGAAAGTCTGTGAGAAAAAAACATTCTAGAAGAATTAAGCATATTAGGGATATGTTGGGTCACATGCTTTTCTCCTCGGAACAAATGGCGGGTGCTTTTTCAGAATTTTATTCTACATTATATGCCACTACGAATCCAGACCATAAAGAGATAAAGAAATTTCTTCAAGAACAAGATATGTTCCCAAAATTAAAGCCATTGGAAAGAGATTTATTGTGTGGTTTAATTTCAGAACAAGAAATTGATGATGCAATTAGATCTCTTAAAAATAACACCGTTCCTGGTTTAGATGACTTTCACGCTGAATTTGATAAAAGATTCAGATCTATTTTAGTAAAACCTCTAACTCAAGTGTGCAATAATATCATTATGAAAGGCTTATTGCCTCCCTCATGGGAATTGGCGGTGATTGTCCCAATTCCTAAAGAAATTAAAGATGTTTCAACTCCAAGTAGTTACAAACCTATTGCCCTTCCTAACTGTGAATATAAGATTTTTACCACTGTGTTAGCTAACAGATTGAAACAGATTGTCAATAATTTGATTCATTGAGACCAGATTGGTTTTATCCCTGGGAGGAATATTTCAGAGAATATTATAAGAACTTTGGACATCTTGAATTATTGTATGGTAACCAAACAGGAAGCAGTCTTAATTTCAATTGATATGGTTAAAGCTTTTGATTCTGTGGAGATTTTTTTTATGCCTATCTTTGAGAATATGGGATGTGGTAAGAACTTTTTAAATGGTCTCTGTGCTCTGTAAAACAATCTCTCTGCTCAAATCAGAGTTAATGATTGTTACTCTCAGTCCTGTCTACTTAAAAGAGGTACACACTAAAGGAAAAATACTTTATTTTCCCCTAACCAAATCAATACCAAGTAGAATCTTATCTCAAATAAATTCATTTCTATGCTCCCTTAACCTAAATACCATTCTAAGAATCTTAAGCCTACCCATCCCTGACAATACAAATTCAAAAAACAATTACACACAAAATGATGGCTCCACACTACTCTTTCTCCTTTTGCCATTAATTTTTTGTATCTCAATGGACCCCCTGGCAGAATGTATTTGAAGAAATCATGATATCGAGGGTGTCTCAATAGGTCCTAAACACCATAAAATAGCTCTCTTTGCTGATGATGTTGCATTATATATATCACTTCCCCAATAAAGTCATTACAGACTATCAATTGGATCTTACAGTTTAGTCTTATGTCTGGGTTAAAAATCAACCTGGAAAAAACAATTTTGCATCCAATCAGTCTGGGAGTTGATATCGAAGAAAGGCTAAGAAAGCTAGTCCCTTATTCATGGGTGGATAAGAAGTGGTCATATTTAGAAATAAATATTCCAAAAGGAAATTAAGGCTTTAATGAAATTCAACTATGATGAGTTGCTAAAGGAAGTTTAAGCATTATTAGTTAAATGGAACAGAATCAACCTTTCTTGGCATGAAAGAATCATGAGTATCAAATGTGTTATTCTTCCTAAATTTTTATATTTATTCTGGGTTATTCCAATAGAAATATCAGAATTTTTTTTTAATAAATGGCAACAAATCTTAAATCGATTTATTTGGAATAATGCTAGACTTAGGATAAAATTTTCAACAATGTGTAGACCCATCAAGAAGGGGGGGCGGGGTTCAATTACCCAATCCAAGAATCTACTATTATACAGCCAATCTTGCCCGAACAGTTAAAATGATTAGGATAAATCCAGTAGAAGCTTGGATCAGTATTGAACAAGAGTATGTTTTCCTCTTCTCTCTGAGAGGAACTTTTTGGTCTAAACATCAGAAGAGATCACATTCTATACCAGCAAACCCTTTCCTGGAACATTCATTAAGAATATGGGATAAGCTAAGGAAGTGGATTGTGCCAGGTATTTCCCTAGTAGGTAGCTTTTTCAATTGAGATTGGTTCCCACAATTAATTAAGGCTAACTCCATCCATCCATCAGGAATTAAGGGGTTGGATAGAATTGGGGAGTGGATTCAAGGAAATAATATTATTACTAAGGAACAAACAGAAGAGAAATTAGGAGCTAATATCAATTGGTATCAATGCCTTCAAGTTCAGAATATGGTCCACTCTCTTCAGAGGAAAGAAACTATTAGATATGAATTGATGCCATTTGAGATCCTTCTTAAAGAGGAGGGCAATGGCAAGAAAGTTTTGCTTTCTAAAATATATCATTATTTTAGTGACTCTCTTCACTCAAATCGACCTTCTTATATTAAACATTGGGATTTAATGCTACCTCAAAGGCTAGATGAAAGTGATTGGAAAATGATCTGAAACTCCTCTTCCATTAAGGCTAAAAGCATTGGTATCCAATTTTTAAAAATATATTCACTTTGGTATGTAAACCCTGTCATGATGGGTAAAATCTCTAGGATCTCAAGTCCAGATTGTTGGAGGAATTGTAAAACTAAAGGCTCCTTGTATCATATGTGGTGGGGATGTCCAACAGTGTCATATTTTTGGAATAAAGTGGTAGAGCAAATAAAACTTATATTCGATGTCACTATTCTAGTAGATTTTAAATTTCTTTTATTTGATAATTGGCCTGATAAATTGGTGAATAAAGATCAGAAATCTTTAATTTTGACAATGTTGGCGATAGCTCGCATGGCGATTGCTAAAAATTGGAAACCCCCACATACCCCCACGATTGAAATGTGGTATGATAAATTATGGGACCAGTATGTAATGGGAAAGACAACTGATAACTCTTTCTTTCATAATGATACTAATTTGGCTATAGATTATTCTTTGCTTTGGGCCCTGGCTTTGGAATTCTTTGGGAAATTTTCTTCTTTGTTTCATAGAATTAATTATAGGCTATTTCTCAATTCTTAATACCTAGGATATTATGCATTGTTTTTGTAGATTGTTTGTTATATACATCCAGTGGTCTAAACTGGATTCTTGTATGTTGGATTTATATTTTTATTAATTTTTCCTATGCTCTGTTTGTATTGGATTAGATTCAATTTATATATATATATATATATATATATATATATATATATATATATATATATATATATATATATATATATATATATATATATATATATATATATATTTAAAAAAGAGTTAACCCTACCAATCCCAAGGAGACACCATAACCCATGGAGGTGATGGTGGCTTCCTCCAGCTAGGGAGGGCCATCTGGACCTGCCACATAATCATGCGGCCTGTTGACTGCCATAATTCTGTGGATGACACATCCAAACAGCTGCCTGCCTGGACTCCCATTTTACCCTCAGCCATGGCAGCAGATCCCTGCTTCTCACTGGGAGATTGACAGCCCTATGATAACCCTATTCCTACTCCCAAGGGTGACTGTACTGGAGTAACCCACTTTGAGAGGGAACACTTGTTCCTTTGTCTTTGACCTTTGGGGAATACCTCCCTTGGCCATTCAAGTTCTCTGTGCCTAGCACCAGATTTTATTTTCGGTGGGTGTACCAGGGGAGATGTAGCCACCCACAATAGTGCTGGTGGCTCCCATACTGGGCATTATTGGGGCAGTGGGAGGGGAGGCCTGGGGAGACACAGCCACCCACAACTCTGCAGGTGGCTCCTGGCCCTCAGGCAGCATTGGAGAGTCAGCCTTGTCCAGCAGTCTTGCAGCCAGCAGGTGGAAGGTGGGCCCAGGGAGAGACAGTCATCTACAACTGTGCAGGTGGTTCCTGGGCCCTGGGCAGGGTGAAAGAGTCAGCCCTTCCCATTTATCACGTTGCTGGCTGATGGAGGGTGGGGCTGGTCACCCACCACTACTATGCAGTGGGTCCCAATCTTGGGTGGAGGGAGACTAAAGGGTCAGAACAGTTTTTCCAGGCCTGTTAGCAACACTAAAACCAGTCAACATGACTATGTTGCCTGACTCATGGGAAAAACTTTCAGGTTATTATTCAGAAGAATTACCAATTAGCCATGCGTTGCAGAACACAAAGAAAAAAGAGAACTAGGATTCCAAACAAGGAAATTAAAGAAAATTCAAGTTTCCATCTATCACAGGGCTGCCAATCTCCCAGCGAGAAGCAGAGATCTGCTGCCACACTGAGGGGTGGTGCTGGTAAAATTAAAGGGGGAAAGCAGCCATATATATTTACTGAAAGTTGACAGAGGAAGTGACAGAAGTTATCTTAGGAATCTCCAGAAACTCTATAGCCTGATCAGGATTAAGTCCTCATTATTACTTCATGCACAAGTTCTCATATCAGCGCTTAAGTGCATCACTGAGATCCCCTTCCCTGATCTTCCAGAAGGACTATACCTTTTTTATTTTATTTCTTACTTTGGCCTTTACCAAAGTTTGGAATAGAAGATTGAAATGTATTTTTCTGCTTTGGGGGCAGAAGGGAAACACAACACAGTATCACTTCAAAGAGATCGATCCAAGAGGGCAGCCGTGTTGGTCTGAAGCAGTTGAACAAAGCAGGAGTCAAATTGCACCGTTAAGACCAACCAATTTTTATTTAGAACGTCAGCTTTCGTGTGCTCTTAAGCACACTTCGTCAGACGAGGAATCCGGCACAGTTCAAAGAGAGGAAATAATGCAATTACCTCCAGGCTTGGGAAAAGACAAATGTGAGTTCACTCCCTCCATCCATTCAAAGGTAATAACAGTGTATTTATTGATTACATTTGGAATTATGCAAACACTAACAGGATATGTCCTTGATATAGGAATGACACATCTCCTTTCAGAAGTACTTATTTCCATCTCTGTTTTCACACTTCTGGTATATAAAGTTAGGTCCTAGCTTTTGTGTTTCGTTTATTGGTTCCCATTTCAATATTGGGCTCAAGCAACTGACTCCAAAACTCCCATGTGGCAATACACAGTGAAGAATGTGGGCAGGTCTCTGCATTGGCCCTGCTATCCCAATATAGACATCTGTAAAGATCACACTCAGCTTCTCCACCTCACCTTCTCCCACACTTTCTCCTTCTTCTGACATACTGTACAGAACTTTATTCACCAGGACAAGTCGGCATATCTTTCTCCTTCCTTCTCTTCCACCCCCATTTCTTTTTAGGCTCTCTAAAGCCTAAAAGCCAGTTTGGTTAAGTGTGTGGACTCTTATCTGGGAGAACCAGGTTTGATTTCCCACACCTCCACTTGCAGCTACTGGACTGGCCTTGGGTCAGCCATAGCTCTCTGAGAGTTGTCCTTGAAAGTGCAGCTTCTGTGAAAGCTCTCTCAACCCCACCTACCTTACAGGGTGTTTGTTGTGGGGGAGGAAGATAAAGGCGATTGTGAGCTGCTCTGAGACTCTGAAATTCAGAGTGGAGGGCGGGATATAAATCCAATGTTGTCTTCTTCTTCTTAAATAAGTTCTATTTGTTTAGTTTAGGACTTAGCAGAAGTTAAGATGTTTAGAACATTTGTTTAGATTGTACATGTGCTTCAATTTATTCAGTTTGCTATTTTCCTTTGCTATTATTCTTTTTCTTAATAAAATCTTAAATATAAACCAATGTCTACTTGTTTCTAAGAAAGTCACAATAATATTTGCTCTAAGCAAAGATGTGCATTGGTTTTTTACACTTTAAAGGGGGACGTTATCCCTGACGGGATTATTAAATACTAGGATTAAGGTCTGTTGTGGAGACAAATATAACAGGCTCTAGAAAGAGGCTCTGGGTGAGTGCCCCCCTACCCTTGCTGTCTTTCCACCCACCCAGGTGAAGGCATTCATTCCCCCCCTCCCAACTCAAGGGGAGCTGATCTCTGTCATTTGGAGAGCAGTTGTAATTCTGAGTGATCTCCAGCCCTCACCTAGAGATTGGCAACAGTGGTTCCCCATGAGGAAATGGCATTGAACCTGTTTGAGGTCCCACCCCTCTTCAAACCCTACCCTCTCCAGACCCCACCCCTTAAATCTCCAGGAATTTGCCAACCTGGAGTTGGCAACTCTATCTCCTTTCCTTTATCTGCCCCTCTGACTTTAGCTTTCCTCCCTGAAGCCTCTACATAGAAAAAGTGACAGTCTTTCTCCGCAGCGTGGAGGGGGAGGGGAACCAAAGCAGCTTATATCATTCTCTTCTTTTCCCTGTGATCTGAAGAACAACCCTGTGAGCAGGTTAGGCTGAAAGTCTGTGACTGGTCCATCTTTAAGTACATTGTTGATCTTAAGCACAGGACTTTAATCTCACTCTGCCTCTCGTTTTCCCTCCGTAACTCTCTCTCTGTATCTGACCTGTTGCCACAGGATGCTATTCTTCCCCCTTTCCAGAGGAGGATATGTTGGTTGCCTTTTACTGGCAGAATCAGCTTTGCTGGCTAGCAACAGACACTCGGGCAGGGGAGAGGAGCAGACTCAACCAATGCCACGCAAGTACTCTTGATCGATAGTTTGACAGGCCAAAGGTTGATGCATGACACTGTAACAAAAGTAATGTTTGAGTTTTCCCAGGTGTTAGAGAAAAGAAGGATGTTACTCAATAGATGCACAGATATAGGCCGTATGGCACTAGCTTAGTAAAACTGTAATGTTAATGACTATCTCAATAGCCTGGCATAAAAGAAGGAAATGTAGATGTAGACAAATAGCTAGAAGGATTACTTCAGGGGTAAAATGATTACCTGGGAGAAAGAATGTACTGTAAATTCTATAGCTTGGAAAGAAGGGAATCAGGAAACACATTATGAAGCATAATCCATTCAAGGCAGTGAAGAAGGGCTGCATGCTTACTCTATTGACAGTGCCTGAGCTCAATCGTCACACAGCAGGGGACCAGGAAGGGCCTGCTACTGGCTGCCAACGCTCTGGTAAAGGGCTGCATAGGAGGGCCCAGAACACCCAACCACCCTTGTATCTTCCTTTTAGTAAAACCTTTTCCACTAAATTTTAACAATGTGAGGATCCAGGCAATTAAACAACAGCAACAGTTTATTTACAGTTGTTAGCCATTCCTGGAAAGACATATATATTCCTGATCTTTCATGTTTGCGGCTTATGCTTCAATTCTGCGTGTCTTCAAGCTGTTTTTTTCCGTTCAGATCTGATCTCAGCAAGAGCAGGACTCTGTTAAATTTTAACCAGGACTTTCAGTCAACAAGAGCTCGGTAAACATGCAAGAATATTGATTCATCATTGAAACAGATGCCAAAACCCTTTTAAAAACCTGTCTAATGAAGACAGGGAAGGGGGGGGGGGGTCAGAGATGGCTTGTTTGATGAAGCTTGGGTAAAAGGCATTGGTATCTTTTGAGAGTCTCAAGACTCCTAATTAGATACCCTGATACTGTTGTTGGGAGAGGGTCTGGAAAAAGGAATAAGTCCCGTTGAAAAACTCTTTAACGTGAATATACATATTGAGAGAAATCAGAGGAGGGCAGTAAGCCAAAACATAGCTTGGGTCGAGAAGTCCCTTTCTGGATGGGAGTGTCAGAACTTGAAGAACTTCAAACGAGACCCATTACTTTGTTGCAAAAGTATAAGGCGTTTATTGAGAACTGCGTTCAGGAAGGCACAAGTTGACTCTTGATAACAGGCTCAGCGATTGATGCATTTTTTATGCGGTTGTTACAGAAACAATAAAACCATTTCTCACACTCTGGGAGACAGTTGTCTGTTCCCAGGGTCCCTTATCTCCAAAGGGAGGAAGGAGTCCTGCTGTGATGCTCTAGCAGGCTAGCTTCAAAGGACACCTGCAGATGTTTTCCAGAGGCTATCTGCCACCCTTCAGTGGTCACAGTTTGTTTGAAATGCAAATCATTTAGTTAGTAGGTCTAGCTACAAGGACATGGGATTAGTATGCAGTTACAATATGGAGTCAGTTAGGCGAACATTACCAAGCTCAGCAGGTATAACAGATACAAGTTCTGACAGGGAGGGGACAAGAGTAGTTTGCCAGAAGTGGCCTGCATGGACAGAGTTCACAGCCTGGTTTGTGCTGACACACACACACACACACCTTGTAGGTGTTCCTTCAAATATGCTGGCTGTTTGGCCTAACACTTAAGAGAAATTGCTAAGAGGATTGTTGCAGCTTGAAGAAGCTCACGCGAAACAAGGGTTCAGTACGACCTTGCCCTTGGAAACTTGGATTATTGGCTGCATCTTTGGACAGACATTAAACATCTGGAGTACTACACCAGGATTTCATGGAATGAGATGGGAAGTTTTACCATAGGATGAAAAGAAAGACTCTTGGTGCTATTGCTTCCTTTTCTATTAAGGACTAAAAGTTATGGTTGTTTTGTAATTTATGATGGTGGAATTTGTGTTTATTTTTGTTGACCTTGTGTAATTTAATAATAGAAGCTGGTTTTCACGGTGGGTTATGGATCTTTGATTTTTTTTGTCCTTTTGCCGTGTTACTCTCTGTGTGTTGTATGACACACACAAACACACACACAGCATAATTTTTGGTTGAAAACGCATACAGCTTGCTTACACAGAGATTCAATACGAAGTACATTGAACCATATAGAATTAATACAAAAGTTGTTTTAATCATACAAAAGATGTTCATTATTGAAGGAAATGATTATGGAGACGTTCCATAGAGTTTTGTAACTGATCAGAAGGGGATTAGAAGGACTGGGAGTGATGCCAAAGCATTGAGAATAGGATTTTAAGAAGTAACGCTTGGATTCAATGCATTTCAATGGTAAATTCTTAATCATGAAGAAGAAGACATACGTATTCACTGTATGGGCATAGATTTATAACATTGGTTCATTATCTTTGGTATTTATAATCACATTTTCTATCTCACATTGTCTGTTTAAGTCAGGAAAGGGGTCTTAGGCTTCCAACAGCGTAAAAGCAGTTTACTCATTCATGTGAAGTTGTGTTCTTGGCAGGTAAATGTGCTCTAGGCCTAGAAAAGGGCTAGAATGGTTATGTTCGAGATGGATTCTTTGATACAAAATGGAGTCTCTGGCAATATGGAGATGTGCCAGAGTAGAATGGGGAAAGAGTGGACATTACCCCAAAAGGTTTTAGTGACATTTGGTAGGGAAAGTCAAGATGACATTTGTCATCAAGTGTCGACGAGGAAGGGACTTTTTGGTGGAATGAGTAATGGGTTTCAGAGCCAAAGAGTTGACCCCTTACACGAGATTGGCTAGATTGAGTGGTCCGACCACTCAAGGATTTAGCATAAAAGTAGAGGGTAGCAGACCAGTAATTGGGAACAAGCCTGACCGAGGTCTTGTCTTTCCATCTCATTTGTGAAGGCGTACATCAGAGGGTAAAATGCTGCCATGCGTTGCAAGAAATGAACTAAATAAACTTTGCTTAAGCTTTGCTTTTGCTAGAGACAATAGGTATTATGGGACCTTAGACTTACAGCTCTGTATTCATTGTAACTGTTTTTCATGAAATTCCTGAATTGTGATTGAATTCTGATCTTAGAATTATGTACTAATAAGTGCTTCTGAATAAATGGCCATGTATTTAAGAGCTCTTGAGTCTGTTGTGTCTCTGTTTCTAAGGGATATTTCCAGATGTCCAATTAAAGATTCCCCTCTTGCAAATTTAGACTAAAAGGCTTAACCATAACGGTTAACACAGTAATCAAACAATAGGTGGGTTATAAAAACTTTTAGTGCAACAGTGAAATAATAAATAGTGAAGGCTGATGTAAACAAAAAGAAAAGCCCTAAGGTGACTTGCTAAACGTTCTCTTCATCTAAGACCAAATTCACCCTTCTTGAGTGAGGTATCTCTCTCCAGCCACCTTCTCTCCAGAGAAAACCTTTCTCCCTGCAGCCTTTTCCAGAGTGAATGACCCTTTCTCTGTAGCTGGTCCTTTTATGCTTTCCTCCCAGGTCCCACCCCTCTGTGGCCAGTTTTCCCTCCCAAACTGCTTCACCCAATCAGTGGGACAGAAGGGATCCTGGGAGATGTAGCCCCTCTAGCAACTCCTAGTAGGGTTGCCAATTCCTAGGTGGGGGCACGGTATCCCCCAGTTCGGAGGCCCTCCCCCTGCTTCAGGGTCATCAGAAAGCGGGGAGGGGGGGAGGGAAATGTCTGCTAGGCACTCCATTATTCCCTATGGAGATCAATTCCCAAATGGTATAATGGAGAATTGATCCACAGGTATCTGGGGCTTGTGGGGGCCCTCTGTTTTTTAAGGTAAAGGCTCCAAATCTTCAGCATAGCATCCTAAGTTACCCTTCAAGTTTCAAAAAGATTGGACCAGGGGGTCCAATTCTATAAGCCCCCAAAGAAGGTGCCCCTATCCTTCATTATTTCCAATGGTGGGAAGGCATTTAAAAGACGTGCAGTCCCTTTAAATGTAATGGCCAGAACTCCCTTCAGAGTTCAATTATGCTTGTCACAACCTTGCCCCTGGTTCCACCCCCAATGTTTCCTGGCCCCACCCCGAAAGTCCCCAGATATTTCTTGAATTGGATTTGGCAACCCTAACTCTTAGGCAGGCTTCTCCCTGCCCTCTAGGCCACACTAGGCCTCAGATCATGATACCAACAATGGACAGTGTTCTCATTCATTAAGTACAGGAACCTTGGACTGTAGAAAAATTCAGAGAATGAGGAAGAGATGGAAAGGAGAGTGGGGATTTGTCCATTGAGACTGCCACCGAGAGCCAGTTTGGTGTTGTGGTTAAGTGTGTGGACTCTTATCTGGGAGAACCGGGTTTGATTCCCCACCCCTCCACTTGCACTTGCTGGAATGGCCTTGGGTCAGCCATAGCTCTGGCAGAGGTGGTCTTTGAAAGGGCAGCTGCTGTGAGAGTCCTCACAGCCCCACCCACCTCACAGGGTGTCTGTTGTGGGGGAGGAAGATAAAGGAGATCGTGAGCTGCTCTGAGACTCTGAGATTCAGAATGGAGGGTGGGATATAAATCTAACATAGTAATGGTATAGCACTGTGGAAGAGTTTTAAAGTTTTAATTGTATTAATGTTTTATAGATTTTATGGACTTACTGTTTTTTTTAAACGAATGTTGTGAGTTGCCCTGAGTCCACTTGCGGAGAGGGCGGGATAGAAGTGTAATGTAAATAAATAAATAAATAAATAATATCTTCTTCTCTCAGGCCAATGTCTGTATTTGTCTTAGCAAGCCTGACTTTCTGGGATGCAGTGCTTCAGGAAGTTCTGATGTTTCCCACGGTGTTGGGGTGTCTCTACTCACATGGAAAGACCACCCATACTTCATGGGATGACACCAGGGTTACAGTTCCACTCCCCTCAAAAAAGATGATGCGCTCATACACTCATATAAGGCATTCTAACCGCATGACACAAAAAGGGCTAGGCTACGCAAGCTATAAAAATGCACACTGGGAAACTTGTCTAAAAAGCCAATTAAAAAAACTATGTGCGAGTAGGATTGCCGGGTCTGACTCAAAAAATATCTGGGGACTTTGGAGGTGAAGCCAGGAGACTTTGGGGGTGGAGCCAGGAGCAAGGGTGTGACAAGCATGATTGAACTCCAAAGGGAGTTCTGGCCATTACATTTAAAGGGACCACACACCTTTTAAATGCCTTCCCTCCATTCAGAAATAATAAAGCATAGGGGCACTTTATTTTGGGGCTCATAGAATTGCACCCCCTGGTCCAATCTTTATGAAACTTGGGGTGTGTTTTGAGGAAAGGCCTTATATGCTATACTATAAGATGCCTCTACCTCAAAAAACAGCCCATTTAGAGTCCCAGATACCCATGGATCAATTCTCCATCATACCCTATGAGAAGACATTTCTCTTCCCCCACTCTGCCATCTGATAACCCTGAAGTGGGGGAAAGGCCTCCAAACTGGGGGATCCCCTGCCCCACCTGGGAATTGACAATCCTATGTGTGAATGTAGTCTAAGTGTAGGTTGTGATGGTGTGGAGTTGATGCTTGTGGGGGATGGGTATGGAAAAATAACTAATGGGTTACAGTGCTATACTCTTTAGTCAGAGTATATCCATGTGTTGGCCATTTGGGTAACATGACTGCATTTTTAAATCTCTTTAAAATGGTGACCTCGGCCTTGCATGCCCCACTTTACCATGGAGTCACAGACTTGCCTCTAGTGCTGTTATTGACCCTGAGACCACCACTCACAGAGGTCATGTAAGGGCCAACATTGAGGCCCCTCTAAGACCTCACAGGAGAGGATGCAGTATAAAAATGCAATAAATAAAAACACAGACCTAAGGGCAGTTGAACATATGAACATGCGGAGCTGCCTTATACTGAATCAGACCCTTGGTCCATCAAAGTCAGTATTGTCTAATCAGACTGGCAGCGGCTCTCCAGGGTCTCAAGCTGAGGTTTTTCACACCTGTTTGCCTGGACCCTTTTTTGGAGTTGCCAGGGATTGAACCTGGGACCTTCTGCTTACTAAGCAGATGCTCTACCACTGAGCCACCGTCCCTCCCCGGTGTGTCCAGAAACACTGCCAGGAATGATGCAGCTGCAACTTGGAACAGGGTTGCCAATCCCCAGGTGGGGGCAAGAGATCCCCCGGTTTGGAGGCCCTCCCCCTGCTTCAGGGTCATCATCAGAAAGTGGGGGGAAGATGTCTGCTGGGCACTCCATTATTCCCTATGGAGACTGATTCCCATAGGGTACAATGGAGAATTGATCTGCTGGTATCTGGGGCTGTGGGCAGTGTTCCTTCTAAACTGAGTTAGCTTGAGCTAGCTAACAGATTTTTAGCCTCCAGCTCACACATTTTTGTCTTAGCTCAGGAAGGATGACCCCAGAGCACACTAATTTATGCAGTAGCTCCCAACTTTAATGCTAGTAGTTCACAACTTTAATGCCAGGCGCTCACAAAGTAGAATTTTTGCTCACAAGGCTCTGCAGCTTAGAGGGAATGTTGAACCTGGGGAGGCTGTTTTTTGAGGTAGAGGCACCAAATTTGCAGCATAGCATCCAGTGCCTCTCCTCAAAACACCCCCCATGTTTCAAAAGGATTGGACCATTGGGTCCAATTCTTTGAACCCCAAAAGAAGGTGCCCCTATCCTTCATTATTTCCAATGGAGGGAAGGCATTTGAAAAGTGTGCTGTCCTTTTAAATGTGATGACCAGAACTCCCTTTGGAGTTCAATTATGCTTGTCATAACCTTGCTTCTGGCTCCACTCCAATGTCTCCTGGCTCCACTCCCAAAGTCTCCTGGCTCCACCCTCAAAGTCCCCCGATATTTCTTGAATTGGACTTGGCCACCCTAACTTGGAAACTTGCTTCCTTTAGCTGAGACAGCCCCAAAGCTGCCTGACCCTCTTACAGGCTGGTCATGGTGAACCTGCAACTGCTAAATGGAGTGTCCAAAATGCTCCCGTGACCTCTAGGGAGGCCTGGGAGTTGGAGAAAGCAGAGGGGTCAGGAAGACAAGGGCAGGAAGCAGGATTTCCCCTTTTTGGGAGGGCCCAAGAAGCAGGCCAGGGAGGGAATAGTGAGTGACTGAGAGAGTGAGAGAGAGGGAGAGATCAAAGTTCAACAGGGAGGAGGAGAAACCATGGCAACCCCTCCCTATTCTGAAGCATTGCAGGCCCTTGGAGAAGTGTGCCAACATGCTTGTGGTTTGGGCCCCGAGGCCACATCTTCAGGGATACTGCATACATCCTAGTCCTGAATGAGGCTCATAGTGGAGCTACCCATTACTATTAGATATATGTTTACCTAATTTCCACATTCTCCCTTTCAACAAGGAAAGGAGTATGAATCTTAGACTTTCCTATCCTTTCTAGAAGCTAGCGCCTGAATTTGAGGTCATATGTCACAAATGCATTTCCTTCCCCTTCACTAAAAGTAGATGTCTTGTAAGGAGAAGGCCATGCACCTTGGATATACTGTCTTCTCCCCCAATCATTTTTATAGCGATCTCTCACCTTGACAAGCTATAAGTATATAAAGACGCTAAATAATAAACAAATGTGACTAACTGTTAAGTGAAACAGCTAATTGGTTATATTTTGAGATTCAGCGTTGAGATTTCAGCCAAGTCTGGACAGGGAACTATTTCACTTCCAGACCCTTGTGCTTTAAATGACTACATTTTAAAAAGCTGATGCATTTTCCCATAAAAGTTTGCTTGACCTTTACTAAAAGATCATCTCTGCATGGCAAACAGTTTCCCCCCAGGTCCCCTGGCAGTTACTAAACACAAGTTCCACGGAGATGTAAGAGTCCATGATTGAAAATATAAAAAGGGATCGCTGGAAGATGAGCAATGAGCACAGCTTGATGATGAAGTTGAAGGAAGAGCTTGGTATGCCATCAATGACATTTCTAATTACTTTGCCGGCAGAATTTAAAATAAGGTCTCGTTTGTCATTATGACATCATCAATTAGGGTTCTATCAGCCATTGGCATTTTCTTGCTCAGTTTTGCTTTCTTGGTTTTACATTGCCATTTTTGATTGGTTTGCTTCGGTTTCATTCAGTGGTTGCGGGATTTTGTTGTTGTTTTTTAAAAGCCTCCTGCCACTATAGGACTTGTTCTCAAGCTTTTTAAAGTGGGTCTCATTTCTAAATATGCTTCTTCCCTTGGGATCCGCCATCATGGTGTTTCAGGGCATTGCAAGATGTTCTTGCAAGGAAATAAGGAAGTTTGGAACAATATTGCCTGCTTCTGAGCATCTATAGAATGAAATTCTTGAAATTTTATAGGAAGTCCCTTCTTGCCCTCCCGTCGTTAACATTCTCTTTGTTCAGAATGTAATTGATTATAAACTGATCCCATATTTAAAAAGAAAAGAAAAAAAAAGATTATTGAATTTCAGGAAGTGGCGTGGCCCAAAGCACAATGAGCAGCCATACTGGGACCATTTCTGATGGGGCCAGCGTTAGCCTCCTACCAAGGGCTGAGCCCCACTGATGCTGCCGACTATGAGAAGGTAAAGAAGACAATATTTAAAAAGTTCCACATTACTCCCGAGACCTATCGCCAGCGACTCCGTGCTTACGCCCTGCAAAAAGGGGTTTCATTTCCCCTTCATCCCGCCTCCTCCAGCTGTGGAAGTGAAGGAAGGCGAAGAGGGGCAGTAGGGGAGCGAGACCACTAAAGACACTGGGGGAATCAAGGAACGCCAGCCTTTGGGGCCGAGTTCCCTGGGCCGCTTGTTTCACCTGTGGGCAAATGGGCCACTATCAAAGGGACTGCCCATATATGGAATGTGATCTCTCAGCGCCCGTGTTCCAAACCTCCAGTAGCCCTTGAGGGACCGTCTTTCCCCATATGAACCCCAGAGAGCACTGAGGTCAGTTGGGAAAAATCTAATGACCATCCCTGGGCCGAAGGAGATTAAATACCAGAACACTAGAGCACG
This sequence comes from Heteronotia binoei, assembly GCF_032191835.1. NCBI lineage: Eukaryota > Metazoa > Chordata > Lepidosauria > Squamata > Gekkonidae > Heteronotia > Heteronotia binoei. The sequence goes on from NC_083230.1 coordinate 15,907,617, forward strand.
GGCATTCTCAATCGCAGCCCCTACCCTGTGGAACCGACTCCCCGAGGAGGTGCAGGCCCTGCGGAACCTCGATCAGTTCCGCAGGGCCTGCAAGACCGTCCTTTTTAAACTTGCACACTTGGACTGCTAGGAAGATCGGTAACTAAGATCCGCCAAGGCGGTTTGAAGATCTATACCGCCGAATAACTGTACTTATTAGATTGGTTTTTAATGTTATTAAGTTTATTGTTAATGTTTTATATTGTTAAATTTAAAGGCTTTTATCCATTATTATATGTTCCCATAAAATGTTGTTAGCCGCCCTGAGCCTGCCGTGGTGGGGAGGGCGGGATAGAAATAAAATTTATTATTATTATTATTATTATTATAAAGTTACCTGGGCTAAGGTTGACACGGGAAGCGCACTCACCATAGTGCGGGCAAACCTGATGCTGGTCGGAACAGTGCCAGACATGCCCCAAGCTGTGCGATGTGTCCATGGGACAGTGGAGGAGTGGCCCACTGTGAGAGGAACCCTCCGGGTTGGGTTATTTAGTGGCAAGATAAAAATGGCCATCAAGGTGACCCTCCCAGCTCCAGTGTTGCTGGGGCGGGATTACCCATATTGGAGGCAAGTTACCATTGGGGCAGCCTCCCACCCTCGCCTCCTACACCTAGATGAACTCCAGGCTGCTCTTGCTACCTTAGTAACAGAACCCCCCGAGGGCAACGTAGAGCAACAAGCGACAATGCAAAAGAGCTGGGTCACCTCGAATGACTTCCCTTGCTGGCAGCAAGAAGATGAGACACTGGAGCCAGTAAGGTCACATCTGACTCTGCTGGAGGGGAGAATAGTAGATGCCTGGGAGGGGGATAGGCTACCCCACTTTGTTCAAGAGCAAGGGCATTTGTGGAGGGAGACTAAGGGGGCAGGAGGCACCGCCCCTCTCTGCCAGCTGATTTTGCCACAACAAGTGAGGGAAGAAGTGTTAAGGCAGGCCCACAAAAGCGAATGGGCTGGACATCTGGGCAAAGCCAGGACACTGCAAAGGGTCCTTATGTACTTCTTCTGGTCAACGATAGCTGTTGACATGGGACAATATAGTCGAACCTGCCCCCGATGCCAACAGACATACCCACGCCCCCCCCCCCCCTTTGCCTCTCCAATCCTTACCGCTGATTACAGAACTATTCCACCGGATTGGCATGGACTTTATTGGGCCCTTACTATGAAGGGTAACCCATTTGTTTTAGTGGCCCTAGACTATGCCACCCACTTCCTGGCTGCCTTTCCTTTACGGACGATGAAAACCTCAGCAGTAGCCTGGGCATTGCTTTCCCTCTTTGTGTGGGTGGGAGTTCCTTTGGAAATAATTACAGATCAGGGCCCCAGCTTCACCTCTCGGCTTTTCCATCAGCTCTGTCAGAAGAAGAAGAAGATGATATTGGATTTATATCCCGCCCTCCACTCCGAAGAGTCTCAGAGCAGTTCACAATCTCCTTTACCTTCCTCCCCCACAGCTATTGGGGGTTAAGCATTTGCAAGCCTCTGTGTATCATCCCCAGATGGATGGCCTGGTAGAGCATTTTAACCAGACATTAAAGCAAATGCTGCGCAAAATGCTGGGGGAAGCACTCACCAACTGGGACCTAGCCTTGGACCCCCTCCTTTTAGTGGCCCGAGAGGTGCCCCAGGAGTCCACCTGCCATTCCCCTTTCCCACTCCTCTATGGGCAAGCCCCAAAGAGGCCTCTGGCGATCTTAGCAGAGGGGTGGGTGCCGTCCCCACTGGGGGACCCCCAGCCCATGGATGACTTTGTGGGCCACTTGTGGGAAATGCTGGAGCAAGCCAAGAGGTTAGCCTCACAGGAGGGAGGAGCTCAGGAATGACAAAAGAAGCACTATGCACAATCTAGGCATCATGATGATGGAGACCGTGCCAGAATCGCCCCTGCATGCATCTGATATCTTGGCCTTTTCCACCAAAGATCACACCATGGCCCATGTACTCAACTGGGTGTGGAGGGGCTGGCCATCTGGCTCAATTGACGGAGAGTTCCAGACATATCGATCCCAACAACATGAACTCTCCATCCACAAAGGGTGACTGTTCTGGGGAAACCGAGTCGTTGTTCTCCCAAAACTCTGTAACAAGGTTCTCAAGGCACTTCATTAAAGGCACCCAGGCATTGTAAGAGTGAAGGCCCTGGCCAGAAGCTATGTCTGGTGGCCAGGCATGGATTCGGAAATCGAAGCATGGGTCTGATCCTGCCACCCATGCCAAGAGTCACATCCAGCAATGCCCCAAGTTCCAGTATACCATTGGGAGTCAACCCGCACACCATGATCTCAACTCCACATAGACTTTGCGGGACCATTCCAAGGACAAACCTTCCTGATGATTGTGGACTCATTTTCAAAATGGCTGGAGGTGGTACCAGTTTCAGCCATGACATTGGCCATCATAATTAGGACACTTTGACACTTGCTCACCACCCACAGACTACCCGACACAATTGTGTCAGATAACAGGACGGCATTCGTGTCAGTAGAATTCCACCGCTTTGCAACCACCAATGGCATCTGCCTGGTGACATCTGCACCATTCTAGCCTTCGACAAACGGGCAGTCTGAGAGAATGGTGAGAACCACAAAGGAGTCACTGAAGCGGGACTGGCACTTGAAGCTCACTGACTTCCTGCTTCACCAGCACATCATTCTCCACAGGGCCACGGGGAGGAGCCCTGCAGAACTACTGATGGGCCACCACCTCACCACCATGCTAGACCAGCTCCACCCAGATCTGGCTCCTGAACACCAGCTTGAGGGGAGAAACCAGGATACACCCCGGGCATTCCATCCAGGGGACACTGTCTATGCAAGGAACTTGCCAGCGGCCCAGTATGGATTCCGGCCACAATAATAAAAGTGACTGGGCCAGTTTCTCATCACGTTGCCAGGATCATCTGGCAGCAGCACATAGACCAGCTCCGGCGCTGCTGACCAGAATGCGACTGCCCCCTGGATGGGCATCCAGAGCCTCCAGTGGTTCCAGCAGTACTGGACATTCTGACCCCTGAACCTCCAGTGGCTCCTACCACACAGGCCTCCACCCCCATGGAGCCTGCACCTCCTCCAGAACCGGTGGAGCAGGACCAGCAGCTGGTTAATGGAACTGTGCCAACCCCTGTTTCTGCCAATGAACCAATAACAGCAACCAAGCCAGCAGGCACACCAACCCTATGGCACTCACAGTGCAGCTGAGCACCTCCAGGGTACTTAAAAGACTATGTTCCCTAATACGGGGATGGCCAAAGGTAGCTCTCCAGATGTTTTTTGCTTACAACTTCCATCAGCCCTAGCCATTGGCCATGCTGTCTGGGGCTGATGGGAGTTGTAGGCAAAAAACGTCTGGAGAGCTACTGTTGGCCACCCCTCCCTAATATATTGTAAATAGTTATGATGTTTGTGCATACTTAGGGGGGAAGGGTGTTATGTATTGTACATAGCTCAGTAATGAAGCATGCTTCTGCCCTCCAAGATTCTAATTCCTACCCTCTGATTGGCCATTCCCTGTGAACCGGCCAATCAGGGGTTCGGGCATGTAACAGAAATATGTGAAGTATAGAATCCTGGAGAGACCAATAGGATATGTTCCTGCCAACTGAATGGGTGTGTTGTGGGAAGGGTTTTCTGTATATATTGCCTGCTTGTCTGTCTGTTTCCCTAGTTCTGGTTCGAAATAAAGTCAAGTTGCATTTACCCATGGCTGAACTCACTATTTTACAACAACTATATCTGAAGAAATAAATTATGGTGTTGGTGGGGAATTCCCCTCCCCATAGCAGTGCTAGCCCATTGTCTCCCTCACAATGGATGACTGTGGCAAGCATAATCCTTGGGAATTAATGTGTGTGTAATGGACAGCATTTTTTAAAAGCATAAAAGTGTAGTACAGAAGCTAAAAGACTGTGAAGGGTTAATTCTTCACAGAAACAGAGACCTTGAGAGGGCCTTGAAATCAGGGGAGACTCAGAAAAAAAATCAAAGCTGATTTTAGGGGAAGAGAGCTGAAACGACACTTTTGGCAGCGGCCAGCAGCTGTGAGAGTCCTGGAATTCATCTTATCTTGACACTGCTGATAGAAACGCTCTCCCCCAGGAGCCTGTGTGAAGAAATCATCTGAAGGCTTGGAACTGGCTATGGTAACTGCTGTGTAGTGTTGGGGCTTTATCTACACTGACTAATTAATGTTAGTTGACTTCTTGCCTCCTCTCCTCCCACAGTCCATAGCTGGTTGAAGAGCTTTATTTAAGTGGGTTCCTGGAGTGGCAACCTTCTTTACATTGGTACATAATTCTGGATCTGGTACAACGCTTGGCTTTTAACAGGCTAAGCAAACTCTATCGAAAGTAGAAGATGATCAAAAGAGGGAAACACAATCTTCTTATAAAATATCTGTATTCTACTTTTATTTTGATCAACAGAACTCGCAATGGCTTCTATGAAATTTAATATGCAATACCACAGAAATTCAAATAAAAAGAAGCAAGGCAGTATGTCATTCATGGACTACTGAAGTTGTGGCAGGTGTTAATCAAGGATCAAAATAAAATTGGCTATTGATAGGTAATAGATAAATAAAAGGGTGAGATCGAACTGGTTGAGCCAAAGAGGAGCAAATAAGTTTGCTTGAAGGGCAGTGTAAAAGGCACTGCAAGTGATGTGAAATATGTCTGTTGTGTTGCGAAAAGCTGGCCTTGCATCATTGCTTGGAAAGTCCCAAAGGACCCCAGGAAATGAGGCTGTGGTTAGCTAGCTTGCTGAACTGATGTTAAGAAAGGCCTTGCTGAAACATGAGTATATGCATATGTATTGCACCCTGAGAGCAGATTCCTGGAGAATCCCAAAGAAGTGGTTTACTGAACCGGAAAGCTGTGGTTTAGCTTGTCTTAAGACTGCAAAGAATGCTGCCATGTAATGCCATGTATGGAAAGTACCGAAAAGGCCCAATTATGTCCCGCTTGTGTCGTGTTTCCAGTTTGCTTGATTCTGCTGATGTATAACTCTAAAGAGTATAAAATCTTGGGTTCTTTCTGTAATCGGGGTCTGACCCATACCTTCTGGCGTGAGCCACATGGGCCTGATTCATGCACATGTTATTTCAATAAAGAAAAAGCTGTTTTCCTGATCCTGCCTCAGGCCTCATCTGTCACTGAACCAACCATCAATTGTCTACTGCAGGGGTTTTTCCTGCTACAAAGTCATGATGAAAGAACTCTGTTCTACAGAGCCTCAAAAAGGTCTGGGCCTTCCTGCACAAGGTCTGGGACTTCCTCACATCCTGGGGATGAAAAGCCTCTTCCACAGCACAGGCGCAAGGGTTAGTGTCATTCTCCTAGCCTAACTTACCTCACAAGGCATGTCTTAAACATAACAGTAACATGATTTACAGAACTTACACTCTACTTTCCTTTAAATATCCTTGGTGGGGAAGGGGGGGAATGTACAGAGTGGTGGCAGAAAGGACTGCTGAGAAAAGGAAAAAGTCCTGAACCTATATAATGAAGTAATACTCCAAATGTTTGTACACATCTCTTTGAACTCACAGGGCTCAGACATTCAAATTCTGTGCTAGATGGTTTTATAAAGCTACAGTGAGAATACATGTTTGTGTGCTGTCTAATGGATCTAATTTTTTTTTTTTAAAAAATGGCTACATAAAGTTCTAGTACTGCAGACATATAAATAAATGTGATTCAGTAGGAAGAATAATTCAGTAGGAAATAATTTCACTGGTAGACAAAGGGTATATGTTATGTAGATGTATGCTATGGCCACAGAACAATCCTTATTTGACTATATCTATATATATATATGTTGTTACACATGCAAAGGATTAAAGAGCATTGACGTTACAGGCCTCTTGGTAGTTTACAGTCCCAGTGCAATTCAGGAGCTGCCAAGCTCAATGGTTTAGAACTTTGAGCAGACAGCAATTCCAGAACAACGAAGTCCATTCACACCTTCAATTTAGTCTGTTGGGAGGAGGGGGGGGGAAAGCAATTTTCAGGCAAATAGGCTTATAATAGAAACAATCTCCTCCTTTTCAGCAGAGTTGGGTACTACTAATATCAGTCTGGTTCAGAAATATCTGCTTAGGAATAGGTTCAGAAAGTGAGAGTATTTCTGGTTCCCCCTTCTTCTTTCTATTATTAATATGGGCCTTAGTATTTGCTTAATTAAAATCCACACACATAAAGAATGAGTTCTGTCTTCGTTATCATGGACAAGTTGTGTCTTTTGGAATACACACACACACAACAAATAAAACAATAAAAGAAAAACTCATTTTTGTTTTTAAAATTCT